>NC_079212.1:43237771-43537771 GCF_029633865.1 Lampris incognitus
AGAATCGTTAACTATGGGCTAACGTGTGTTATCAGTAGTTTACACTAGTTTATTTATTTCGAACGTTAAATTTTTAAAAATGTATAATAAAAGAAAACAAAAGAGGAAAAAAATCAAAACAAGCAATCTCATCATCACACATGAGTTTTAAATCTCGGCAGTTCGAAAAGGAGTAGGCAGAAGTTTAAAAAAAAAAAACTTCTAGTCCTACCCCCCTTTTTCTATTTTAGTATTTCAACAGATGTGAAGAGTAGGGTAAGTACAATTGGGGAGAAAAGGGGGGGGGCACATTTTGAAATGGAAAAAAATGGAGAGCCGAAAATCCAGCTACACTGAGGGGTACTGTCACGGTAATGGAAAACGACACAGGAGCGAGCCGAGCCGAGCCGAGTCGAGTCGGCACCATGTAGTGCAAAGGGGGTACGAGTGAGCTCTTCGGTCTCAGCTGGCTATAGGTACCCCCACCCTTATAAACAATACAGTTGCAGTTCACACACATGCCCGTTGAAAGTCTACTTAATGGTCACGCCAATTTGCACATGAAACCAATCGCTGGGTTGGGTCGTTATGCAACTGTAGTGCTGATCCCTGGTTTTGCTTTGTTGTTGATCTGTATCGTTCGGGATTCGTGCGCAAACGCGTATGAGCAAAGGTTCAAACCATTTTTATATGATGTTACATGCAGGCTGGACTTTTTTTCCTGCACGCGTGAACTGTGCTCCAGTGATTTTTAGAAGTGGTAGCAAATATCGTTGAGTTGCACGTACGGACTCTCAAACAAGCAGGTACGCAGGTGAACCTACCTCAAGTTAAGAAGTTGATACGGGAGCTGGAGACAAGACTGGTGATGCTATGACAAGATCTCCGCCATTGTTTCCCTCTCGTGAGAACTTCGCTGTGGTCCTCCAGAGCCTGAACAAATGCGGGGGAACAAACTGCAGTTACAAATAATCTGAGTGAGGCACAGCAGGGTGCAGGCTGGAGCGGTAACGGGACCTGTCGCAGAGAGAATTGCTGCCTCGTCTTCAACGGTCGATCCTTCGGACTTGACTCGAGTCCTCAAGTTGGCGACACGTGCAGAAGAACGCCAGTGGAGAACACTTCCCAATTTTAGGATCCAGATGAAAATTCGCATTCAAGTAATCCGTATAGCAACTCACATATCAACAAAGTCGCCGTCATCTTTATATAGACGTATGACTTGAGACGTACCCACAGATGTGCCAAGGTATTTTGTGCTCATTGGTATACGAAAAAAAGTGAAGCTGGTTCGCTGTTACGTATGCGTGGAGTGTCACGTCCAAGTCGATCTTTTGGAACAGATGTGTTGACGCTGTCTTGGGCGTTCTGCGTATTAGAATTCAAGGCAAGATATAGGTCTTTCAAGACCCGTACTTCCAGACTTTTGAACGGTTTCTACCCAAGTGCCATTTAGAACTGAACTCTGTTAACCAGCTCAAAGGTTGCAATAATATCCTGAAACTGTGCAATAACATCTGTACATTTGGCATGTGCAAAAAAAATATGCTGACTCGGGTTAGTGCAATACACACTTATTTATCTAGTGTAATAGATATTGCACTTATTTTTACACTTACGCATACATTATATGTTGATTGTGCTGCAAATGTCTGTACATTTATATTTTGACGATATATATATAATTTTGTACTACTGGGGAGTTGCACTTAATTTCGTGGTACAGCTGTGCAATGACAAATAAAGGCATTCATTCATTCATTGAAAATACAAATGTTCTGTGCCAACCTGGATATTTACTCTTGAATTGTTGTATTTTGGTTTTGTCACCACCTGTTTTAATAGTATGATTGAATCCTGGAAATTTAGCTCCTTCGCTCATGAATCAAGAATAAACTCTTGGCAATCGTCTCTGATTTTGGAGCTTTTATTCACTTTGGGCCACCCATACCTATGTTTTAATCTGAAGCGCATCTCACTTACTGTACCTTAGAACAGAGTTTAAACGGTTTTCATTTGAAGGGTTAAATCCATTTTGGCCGGGTGAAGTACACCTGTTCTTTTCTAAAATTCACATCGACCTTTGAATAAACATGTTGCTGTTCTGGCCCAAGTATTATTTTTTTTCATGCATTCATTTACATTTAAACCCCCAGTTCTTTATTCACTGGAAAAGACTTGGAAAAAGAAAGACTTGTACTGTAGAAAAACAAACAACATCTGTGTTTGGCAGTATACTGGAGTTTTACATGTGGTGTGTGGGGCGACATTCCTGCTCTGCATTCCCGCGCTGGGATGCATATAGTCCATGGGCCAGACGATATTTCGGTACACTCAAGGTGGCAAAACTTACTTATAATTTTTGAAAGGATCCATGTCTGTAGATGATATTTTGGTATGATAACCATTCCTGAGTGGCAGCTGTATCACAGTTATCAGCTCATGAAGTTAACCACCCGCTAAACTAAATTGCATTTTAGACGCTGGTGCATATCCTGGTTTAGCCTCATGGTCAGGACATTTTTCAATGTTCTATAATATTGTCTTTGGTATCATTTTAAAGGGGACCTTCTTAGCTTTCATTCAAGCCCTGTTGTGGATATTTCTCACAAATATAGAGGTCACTTGAGCTCTTCAACCCGTCAATAACACACATCTTTCTGCAATGTTCGCCTAAACTATATACTTTCTTTTAGCCCTGTGGCATCTAGGAATATCAGGGACACAAAACACAAAAACTGGAATACTCACAGGACTGTAAAGATTCAGGAAATGTATAATATACCCATACTATTTCATTGTGTGAGGTGATTGTGAGCCTTAAATGAGAACTAGACCAAAGCCGGTTAGGTCACAAACTGGTCTCTATACATTTGTTTAAATACACAATCAAAATACATGATAAAAAGGAATACCATAGTGAGGTAATGAACTATTTTAATATTTTAAACAACATTGACATTTACATATACTTAGTCAATGATACATGTAATCCCATATCATTAGTGGGTATATGTAATGGTAATGGGTAGGGTAATGGGTATATGTGAATATGGTTACATTATTGTTATCAAGCTCTGGGTAACCAAGTCCAGAATCAACATCCTGTGCATCAGTAGACTACTACCACAGTAATACCATCAGAATCATCACACTGTCATTCATCAAACTGCTCGTTTCTCTCATCATCTGACTCCCCAAGTTCAAAGTCCAGTTCTGGACCATCCTGCTGTTTTTGGTTACTGCAGGTCTGTAACCTGCACATGTCTGTGCATGGAAGTCCATTTGACAGGCACATGCAGCTTGGCATTTTGCATGAATGCACACACTTGCATGTTAGCATTTCCAAGACCACATCTGGTGCAGGTGGGGAGCGCATCCAGTAAATGGCCAGCTTGCCTTCATCGTCTGTCCATCAATACTCAGTAGGGCTTGGCACCACAGGGTTAGCCTGCAGACAGCACTTCCATATTGCTGCCTGATAGTTGGCTCGTTGAACATGCATAAAGAGACAGTCTCTACATGGTGGCAGCTGGCTGGACTCAACCTCTCCCCTTTTGGTGCAGAAGAGCTGGTAACGCAGTTTGTTCACCTCAGCAGTGCTGCTATTAGCAACATACATCCGACAGGTGAACTGCTCAATTTTCTGGAACAGCTCATCACTCACATTCCATGTCTGTCCCAGTTGACTAAAAGTCTCTTGGCAGGAAGTGTGCTTTCTCACTATCTTCAGGGCATTCAGCTTCCCTCGACCAGCGAATGCACTGACAGTGTCGCAGCCTGTGAAGGCATGTAAGCCAATTAGGCTGTCACAGATGCTGTCTCCAAGTGAACTTGCCAGTTTGGTGATGTCGACAAACCGTGTGCGGTTCTGAGTCCCACACTTCTGGTAGATGGGACAGGTGATGTCCTTCTGGAAGCCAAGACAAAGCACCATGACATCAGTGTCCTCAGCTGTGATGATAACTGACTTTGAGCCCACATTTGCTGCATGCAATGCATGCAGGAGCAGACGGGTGTCAGCTTCTTCATGTGTGGAGTGCAGTTCTGCTGCTTCCTCACACCCATCTTCTGTCAACTTGTAGCAGGTTTCCTCACAGGTCATGTACAACACCTTGCCATGCAGCATAGCTCTGTATCGTGGGAGTTTCCACTCTTCCACCAGAAACTTGATGAGACTGGTCTTGTTGGAGGAACTGCACAGAAATTTTCTCCACTGCTGGACGTGGTGTCCCCCTGCAAGATTCTTGTACTGGAGAGTGATGTCTCCACCCCGGTTCAGTCGTTCAGCATCTTTGATCGAAGTCTGGTGATAGACATCAAAAACAACATCAATCCTCCCACTCTGTGCTCCCTCATAGAGGACCTGGGTCAAGGCTGACTCTGCCACCTGTGCAAAGGTTTTGTTGTTGCCGTTCATTTTTTGGACCAGGCTCATCCCATCAATGATGGAAGTAGATGGGATTGGGATGTCTTCTGCAGGAGATACATTCTTTTCAAGCTCTCTGGCAAGTGCAGCCTTGTTTGTTTTTCGTAAGGACCCATCAGCCTTTGCCAGTGCCCATGGTAGTGGGCCCAATGGGTAGGCAAGGACATCCTTCAGATTCACCTTCCTGCTTTCAGCCACCAGGATCATGTGACTGAAAAGGTTTCTATCTGCCTTCAGAACCACATCCTGTGCTTTCTTTCCATGAGCTTGTTTTGTGCTGACATTGGAGAATGTTTTCAGACTTTGCTTGGTCATCTTGTCGTGGAATTTCACAGGTGGTGGGTCTGCATCTAACCTTGTTTGCTGGAATGCTTGGTAGGCCTCTTCTCCTTTCTCAAGAGCTCTCAAGAGATCTATGGTCACATCAGGTGGAGCCATGTTGCCAGTGGAGAGGCTAACCAAATCAATCTCATCAGGGGACATAGGATTGAGCCAGTTATTCTCCATAAGGTCCATGAGAGACTGGACATCTGCTTCATCTCTCTTGATCCTTGGACTCTGTAGATCTGGATGAGACCATTTGCACCTGCCTTGCCTTGACCTGTCAGGTCTCTCAGCTGTCTGAGGTACATGCTTCTATACTCAGCTGTGAGATAATATTTGGTCACAGCTCCTGGCTTCAAGCTGAATCCCTTTGTCCCTCCAGCTGTTTGGGTGTCTTTGTTCACCGTTTCTTCTATAGCTTGGTCAACAGGGATTCGGCCAAAGGGATTGGTGGAGCCCAGTTGGACTGAGAAGCCTCCTTCCATGAATTCTGTGTACACATCTGGGTGTGTGATGGGCAGCTCAGACATCTGGGCGTAGTAGTAGGGGAGGTAGCGTGCATAATTCATCCTGTCATAAGCAAAGCACCATGGGATCATTGCTTGAATGCTAGCCAAGTGTAGCATCCAGTCTCCCTCTCTGGATGCTCGGATGAGCCCCAACAAGATTTCAACCATGTCCAAATAGGACATCCAGAATTTCGAGAGGCTGCCGTTTCCACCTCTAAGGAACTCACGGTAGACTTCAAATAGATCCATGATGCGTGTACAAGAGCTGTTCTCGAGGACCTCCTTCAAAGCATGTTGTGAGACTTCTTTCCCAAGGCTGTCAATGGTCTTCAGTGTCTCATTCAGGTGAACCATGTCATTCCTGTGAGTTTCTTCCAACCAGGACAGGAAACCATTCAAGGTCAGTCGCATGAGAGCCTCATACAGGAGCTTGTGTAGTCGCACTGCCCTGTTGTACTTGCGGCCATCCATAACACCAGCAATTGAGCCTTCTGCAATCATGCCAGACTCAATGCCGAGGTCTTTGAGTCCAGCATCTTGGAAACGCTTTCCTATTATTGCCAGCAGTGTGCAGATGGTGTGGAATACCCCAAGCCTAACGATGATATCATGGAACTTGTCATGGTGTTTCCATGTGATCTCGACAGCCTTCGCATACAGGGCTTGGTCAAAGACACAGACAATCTTCCTCAGGCCTAAGCACTGCATGATGCTCAGTGACTGGTTAAGCACCTCGTTGACAGTAGACATTTGTGTCGCTGGAGCATTGATGGTAGGCAGATAGCCTATATTGTCAGGGATGACCGTCATCTCTCCTCGAGTCAGGATGTTGAAGCCTGTCCAGCTGCTGACTGACTGTTCTTGTTGTGACATGCGTGCTAGGACCCAAAGAAGGTTTTTCTCTCTGGCAAGCTTAGTATTGGCTGCAGTATCGGCATCTGACTTTTTGCTTTGTGGTGGCCCTACCCGTTGTCCAGCATTGTAAGTTGGTAACATTGGTGGGGGTCCATCAATGCTTCTCTTCTTTGTTTTGGGAACAGTGGGCATGGGTTGGACAGGAAGTGGGTTGACTGGCTTTGCTTGCACAGCAATCCCATTGACTCTGTGAGATGTTCCCTCACCACTGACAGTTTCTTCAAGACGGTCGATATTGTCCCAGGCTAAAGTTGTGAATATGCCAGGATGGATGTTAGCTGGAAGGGCAATGCCACTCCCTGATGATGAGAGTTTCTGGAGACACAGGGCAGTGTTGATCTCTTCCATCTGTGAATAGGACACACTGTGACCAAGTCGGTTGAGGATGTTTATCAACTCTACATTTTCTGTCAACGATTTGACACTGAATGGCAGAACAATGTGCTTGGAAGGCTTGGTATTTCCACATGTCACTGCATATACTATGTCATGGCCAAATGACTGCAGAAGGCACTGCACTCTCTGGGATGCATGATCAGGATCATTTGAGCCTGTGAGTAGAGAGTACAGGAAGATAATGAGCGGCTCTGGAATGGTAGGACATTCTGCTTCTGGTTTGACTTCAGGCGGCCAGGTTTGAGGAACATCTTGACTTTTAATGTCTGCTCTCAATTTGATGGCTGCTTTGGCTATAACATCTTGTGCACTGACACTTTTCAGGGTCTGCAGCTCCCTTTTGAGAGACTGATTTTCTTTGGCAAGTTCCCTCATGGACAAGTTATCGGGATAGAGGAGGAATTTTCCTTTCTCATCAGGGAATATCTGCAAGGCTCCACCAAACTCACTCTCCAGGTTTCGCCTTATGTGCTTCTTGGTTGATTCCTTGACTTGGGCAATGCCTTGGGAGTTCATTGAAGCTACCAGTCTAGAAGAGAGATCAGTCATTGTCATCACTTGAGGATTGCCAAAAAGCTCCATCCTGATGAAGAGGAACAGCTCATTGTATGCCTTATTCACAGCAGCTTCATACTGGGCTGCAGCATCATCATCTTCATTGCTGGCAACCTCTCCTTTGGAAACCTCTTCTTTGGTGTAAAGTCTATAGCATGACCTGTGGTAGTGCCCTTCAGCTGCTACAAGGTCTCTACTCACAATGGCAAGGATTCTGCTGTCCCTTTTCTATGTGGCTGCACTCCTGATCTTTGCATCAGCTCGCAGTTCTCGACACTGCACCAGTACTTCTCTCGTATTCTGTCTCTTGGAATATTTGCTGTTTTTCTGACAAAATATGCACTCTGCATCATAAGTCCTAGATGTACTTGGAGCATGTCGAGCTACTCTCTTAGATTGTTTCTCTTCAGCAGAGACACAACTTTTCTTTTCTTTTGCAAGGAGGCCATCAAGAATTTGCTTCATAGTGAAGATACTGTGACACTTTCTGTGGTAGTAGATTGCTGGAATCTGTCCCTCAGGAATGTCTTTTGCCAGTTTCAAAACTGCTGCACGATTTCGTATCTGAGCTGCCCTGAGCAGAGTTCTCCATGAGTCGACACTTTGTAGTGAAACCAGCTTATCTGTATCATCAGAACAGTGGATAATGCACTCCACCCGTGGGCGCTTTGGTATTGGGTAAAAACTTGCTTGTTCACCAGTGGCCATATTCAGTCAGTTTTCACCTGCCACATACAAACAAATACATGTAACTTAGGTGTATGAACACTACTAAAACAAAGTTTACTTTGCTTCACCAGCGTCATATTACCATTATTTATCTTACATAGCCACAAATAGATACATTACCTAGTTGCTATGCAACAGCTGTATTTTGTCCACATGAGGCCGCTAAAATCAACACAAGATGAAAGTTCCTCGTAGCCACTTTAACTAATCATATTAACATATACATTAAAAGAACATGCTAACATTATGGGAAATTAGCTTACAATCTTCTCCAGAGTGAGACAAGAAGATAGATACCAGTTTCCTCTATATGTGTTTAGTAGAAAGCTATCTGGCTGCACGTTAGCCTAGCTTAGCACAATGAATGGAAGTACACAGTACTGGTTATCCTTGGTTGTTGGCCAACTAAGAACTGTCCCAGAGTTTAAGCTAGGCATACAGTTGAAATGCTATATTTGTAACAATCTGGGCAAATACACAATCGTGAGAGGCACAGAAACAGGTTTCCTGAAAGAAAAATGAAATAGCTGCTCATTTGGAAAGGTTATCATGTATTATTTTACTTCTGTTAGTGTACCAAATAAAATGGCACCAGTGAAGTTGTGTCACCTTGGGTGATATCGATATCTGGTCTGACCCATGGACTAACTGGCTTTGGTCTAGTTAGTTTCTTAGTAATAATGCCCTTCTAATTTAAGGTTCACAATCACCTCACACAATGAAATAGTATGGGTATATTATACATTTCCTGAATCTTTACAGTCCTGTGAGTATTCCAGTTTTTGTGTTTTGTGTCCCTGATATTCCTAGATGCCACAGGGCTAAAAGAAAGTATATAGTTTAGGCGAACATTGCAGAAAGATGTGTGTTATTGACAGGTTGAAGAGCTCAAGTGACCTCTATATTTGTGAGAAATATCCACAACAGGGCTTGAATGAAAGCTAAGAAGGTCCCCTTTAAAATGATACCAAAGACAATATTATAGAACATTGAAAAATGTCCTGACCATGAGGCTAAACCAGGATATGCACCAGCGTCTAAAATGCAATTTACTTTAGGGGGTGGTTAACTTCATGAGCTGATAACTGTGATACAGCTGCCACTCAGGAATGGTTATCATACCAAAATATCATCTACAGACATGGATCCTTTCAAAAATTATAAGTAAGTTTTGCCACCTTGAGTGTACCGAAATAGGAAATTTTGGGCTCTGGCCCATGGACTAATAGTGATAGTCCATGGACCAAGACCCAAAATATGACATACCGGTACCATCTGGGTGGGCCAATTCTAGTTGTGATTGTTTTATACCAATCCATTTATGTTTTGATATGATAGACCTCTCAGACAGGTAGCTTTTTAGTGGTTATCACCTCATGAAGTAAACCACCCCTGAAAGTAAACTGCATTTTTGCCGCTGGTGCATATCCTGGTTTAGGCCCATGGTCAAGACACCTTTCACTATGTTATAATATTGTGTTAGGTTGTGGAGTTAGGAAAACCCTGTCTGCTTCAGCAGCCAGAGAACGGTAGTCCTTGGAGGCGGTGAGAGGAGAACTGGCCAGTGCTGTGCGTACAGGTGCGGGGAGCTGCCTCAGAAAAATGTGTGTGAAAAGAAAGGCCGGATCAGCCGATCCCAGCACAGACAGCATTTTTTCCGTTAACTCAGACGGTTTGCCGTCGCCGAGGCCATTCAGGGACAGTAAACGGTCTGCCTTCTCCAGCTCCGACAGTTCAAATAGCTTCAGGAGGAATGTCTTTATAGCATCGTACTTGCCAGCAGCTGGCGGAGCTTCCAACAGTGTCATTGCTCGCGCCGTTGTCGATGCGTCTAACGCCGCCACTACGTGGAAGTACTGTGTTGCATCCTGCGTTATCCCTCTCAGCTGGAACTGGGCTTCCACATGTTGAAACCACGGTCGTGGATTATGCTGCCAAAAGTCGGGTAGCTTCACAGTAGCGGCGTAAATGCTAGCGTTAACAATAGCCATGTTGTTAGCACCAGCGTCGGGAGCGGGTACCGCGGCAGCATTATTCCCGGCGTCTTCGTTGTCAGACATACTCGTATTAGTAGTTCGATCACGTCGGGGTCACCAATGTGGAGTTAGAAAACAACGAGACAGGAGACGTGAGAGTAGACGTAGTCGAGGTAGTTTACTAGCTCCCTTTTAGCATGTCATACATTCGACAACGACACTGAACTGTCAACCGGAAGCGGAAGTGCATTATCTCACCCCTCGCCTCTTCCCTTAAAGGTACACCGTCCTCTTAGGTGAATGTCTCTCGTTATATAGATGTGGGTCACCACAAGGTATAATTTCAAAGGGTGCTTTATAAGATTTCATTCAAGCCCACTGGTGAAGCTCTCTGATAAACATATAGGTCACTAGAGCTCTTCAAACCATCAAAAACACACATTTTTCTACAATTTTCGCCTAAACTATACATTTTATTTAAGCGCTGTGGTATCAGGGAACATGAGAGACACAAAAGACAAAAACTGGAATACTCACAGCACTCCAGGGATTTAGGAAATGTATACTATACCCATACTATTTCATTGTTAGATGTGATTTCAGGCCTAAAATTGGAGGGATGACTCTGGCCGAAATTTCTCAGGTTGTCTTCATAGGTTTGTTAGGTAAATGTAAAATTGTGTTTCCATAGCTCTTTAAGTATGCCTTGCCAAGTAAGTGTAAATGTATGAACACACCTATAGCAAGTAAGTAAGGTAGGTAAGTGTATAACCATGTTGTTTCCACAGGTAGGCTATAAAAGGTGAGTAAGGTCGGTAAGTACAATATATGACTATTTTTGTTTCCACAGGTCTGTGAGGGAAGTATGCCAGGTAAGGTTTGTCAGAAGTAGTTTAATTTGTTAAGATGTACGTATATGAACAACTGTATTCAAAATGTGTCCAGTCTTTCAGAAAAAACTTCCACACTGCAGGTTTAAAGCTGGAAGCGGCTTTGAACGGGCTACTGGAGGTCGGTTGGCAAGGCTCTGAATTTTCAGGATTATCGGACATTGCCGTGTAGTTGTGGGTAGTCCTAGTTGGGGACTGGGCCCGCTCACTTGGCACTCAGGCCCACCCAATCAGGAGGCTTCATTTCTGGCTAGATCATCCAGCGAACAGCAGTCAGTGAATACTGCTTCAATTATCTGACTATGCGGCCAATAGAAATAAAACGGTTCTTGTTCCTTTCTTCTTTTTACCAAAGGATGATGATGATGATAGGTCAGATTTTTATTTTTTTTTTTGAGTGGCAGTACATTTCACAAATGCCAGGTTGTGAGCCGCCCCTCCTCTTTCACTCAGTGTACAGCCCACACGTTGCACAGAGGAACAAAGGCCTACTTTCTGCTCGCAAGCTGCTTGTAATGTAGGTTACATTACATAGGTTAATGTGTAATGTAGGAAGAACAGGAGGAAGAGCATTCAGCTCAAGTTCAGGCATCATTCTCAACACCACCCACACCAAGCCCTGCCATCTCCGGCTGTAATCATCAAAAGTAAGCTCATTTACAATTTCGGGAGGGTAGTAGCCTATTTGCAATGGTGAGGGACAGGTTGATGGACGAGATCAGGCAGGAGTCTCCTTGGACTATGATGCTCGCAGATGACATTGTGATCTGTAGCGAGAGTAGGGTGCAGGTTGAGGAGGGCCTGGAGAGTAGGAGGTGTGCACTGGAGAGAAGAGGAATGAAAGTCAGTAGGAGCAAGACGAAATACCTATGCGTGAATGAGAGGGAGGGCAGTGGAATGGTCAGGATGCAAGAAGTGGAGGTGACGAAGGTGGATGAGTTTAAATACTTGGGGTCAGTTGTTCAAAGTAACGGGGAGTGCAGGAAAGAGGTGGAGAAGAGAGTGCAGGCAGGGTGGAGTGGGTGGAGAAGAGTGTCAGGGGTGATTTGTGACAGAAGGGTATCAGCAAGAGTTAAAGGGAAGGTTTACAAGATGGTTGTGAGACCAGCTATGTTGTATGGTTTGGAGACAGTGGCACTGACGAAAAGACAGGAGGCGGAGCTGGAGGTGGCAGAGTTGAAGATGTTAAGATTGTCTTAGGTTTATCTTTGACCTGGCAGATAAACGGGGAGTGCAGGAGAGAGGTGGAGAAGAGAGTGCAGGCAGGGTGGAGTGGGTGGAGAAGGGCGTCAGGAATGATTTGCGACAGAAGGGTACCAGCAAGAGTTAAAGGGAAGGTTTACAGGATGGTTGTGAGACCAGCTATGTTGTATGGTTTGGAGACGGTGGCACTGATGAAAAGACAGGAGGAGGAGCTGGAGGTGGCAGAGTTGAAGATGCTAAAATTTTCACTGGGAGTGACAAAGAAGGACAGGATTAGGAATGAGTATATTAGAGGGACAGCTCAGGTTGGACAGTTTGGAGACAAAGCAAGAGAGGCAAGATTGAGATGGCTTGGACATGTGTGGAGGAGAGATGCTGGGTATATTGGGAGAAGGATGCTGAATATGGAGCTGCCAGGGAAGAGTAAAAGAGGAAGGCCAAAGAGGAGGCTTATGGATGTGGTGAGGGAGGACATGCAGGTGGCTGGTGTTACAGAGGAAGATGCAGAGGACAGGAAGAGATGGAAATGGATGATCCGCTGTGGCGCCCCCTAACGGGAGCAGCCGAAAGCAGTACCAGTAGTAGTAGAGAGTAGCCTATTGCCTATTTCAATATTATTGTTTTTTGAATATGTTTTTTGGACATTTTTGGATATGCAGGTCAGGTGAATTGGCCGTACTAAATTGTCCCTAGGTGTGTGTGTGTGTGTGTGTGTGTGTGTTCTGAAAGTCTACACTTCACAAGAGCTAGCTCAAAGTTCAAGTCACACAGGTTAAAACTGAACTAGCTCTCATCCATTTCTTCCATTTTATTTTTGTTTTGTTTTGTTTTAATGAGCTATACTCTGATGGTCGGATGCTTCAACTCGCTGTGTCGTTTCAAATCCCTTGCCAACGTGACTAACCTTCAGGCTTGTTTTTTCACAATTTGCATGAAAATGTGACAGTTTTCCCCCCATTTGAATCTGTACTGGTTTGTTCATAAAACGCCTTCAAATATTCATATGAACTCGGCGGGGGAGGGGAGGGGAGGGGAGGGGGGGCTGGGGGGAACAGCGTGATCCTCCCACGCGCTACGTCCCCCTGGCGAAACTCCTCACTGTCAGGCGAGAAGAAGCAGCTGGTGGTGACCCCACATGTATGGGAGGAGGCATGTGGTAGTCTGCAGCCCCCCTCCCCCCCGGATCGGCAGAGGGGGTGGAGCAGCGACTGGGACGGCTCGGAAGAGTGGGCTAATTGGCTGGATACAATTGGGGAGAAAAAGGACGGGGGGGGGGGTTCATGTATTAGGTGAAGTAATACTTGGGGTAGTATTGGTAGAGGATCAATGACCACACCGGGTTATAGAACTCAGGTTTAATCGTGGCTCAGTAGGCAGACGTAATAACCATACATGGTAGTGGTGTAACCATAATAACAGTCCGGGTAGTACATAACACCTAGTGTAGTTCCAGTGGATATACATGGCGTTATATCACTACATCCCCCCTGTTTAGTTTTCAATTTTTACAGTATCAAAATACTCTAGAACATTCCAATGTGGTACAATCATTGATCAGCATTGTACAGTCATTACACAGAGGTTGCCTTCTCTTTTTTTTTTAGACAACACACTCAGAATTCTCCATCTCAAAAAACAATAAACATATTCAGAGCCCTCCTTTTGTGTGTGATTGTCTCTACTCATAGTCCTTGTAGTGAGCTGGTTTGGAAACAGCTCTTCCATATCTTGTGCGTACTGTCTTGTGTGTTTCACAGGTTTGGCTGGAAGAAGTTCCAGCTGCATGAGTGTCCTGTTGAAGTTCTGTGAAGCGGGTTCTTGCGCTCCTCAGTGCATGGGGGTGGTGAATTTTCCGCAGGTGGCTGTTTGTTCCCATTTGATGTTTGCACAATGTAGCTCCTTGGCTCATCGCACTTTTGTACGACGGTGGCTGGATACCAAGTCCCTTTTTCCTTGTTTAGGACAGATACGTGCTGTCCGGGACCGAGTGGAGGTAGTTCTCTGCCGCTGCTGCGGTCATGATGTTCCTTCATGTCTGCTGTTCTCTGCTCCAGGTGGAGTCGGTTTTCCTCTTTGCCTGGGTCCCCTCGACTCGGCAGCAGGGTGGTGACTGGCCTTCCGAAGATCAGTTCTGCTGGTGATGGTAGTTTACTGTCGATGGGTGTTGCTCTGACCTGTAGTAAGGCCACGTGTATGTTACCTCCTTGTCTCATGGTTTTCTTCACAATGGATTTGATGTGTCGCACATGCCTCTCAATGAATCCATTGCTTTTTGGATAGTGGGGTGAGCTTG
Source organism: Lampris incognitus (assembly GCF_029633865.1). Lineage (NCBI taxonomy): Eukaryota > Metazoa > Chordata > Actinopteri > Lampriformes > Lampridae > Lampris > Lampris incognitus. The sequence continues at coordinate 43,251,970 of NC_079212.1, forward strand.
TCCCGTGCCTGATTCCCCAGTCAGCTGGAAATTTCTGGAACGCGTGCCCTGTGTACTGGGGTCCATTATCTGTAAGTATCTCGTCAGGCCTTCCAAAAAGAGACATGTACATTTCCATTTTTTGTGCAACTGCCCGGCTGGACACAGGCATGGGCATTTCATCCACTAGAGGGAACTTAGAATATCTGTCCACAATCAGTAAATACTGATGTCCATCGATCTCAAATAGATCAGAAGCTAGGGATTGCCATGGTTTTGACGGTGTGTTGTGTGGGTTGAGAGGTTGCTTTGGATTTGCATCCTGATGTTCCACGCATACGCTACATGACCTGCAGACTCTTTCGATGTCATCGTTCATTCTGATCCAGTAGACACTTTACCTCACCAGTCGCCATGTCTTTTCGATGCCCTGGTGTCCTACATGCAGCTGTTCGAGTATAGAATCAGTCATGGAGTCTGGGATGAGCACCTGTCTGCCTTTGAATATGACTCCTGCTTCAACTGCGAGCTCATCTCTGAATGACCAGTACTCACGTAGTTGTCTTGGTAGAGCTTTGATGTTGTCTGGCCATCCCTGGTGGATCAGCTCTTTCAGTGCATTGAGTCTGGGGTCGCAGGTTTCCATTCGGAGTGCGTCCTGTTTCTCAGGAGAGAAGTTTATCATTGCAACTGTGAGCATCTCTGGATCCTTGACTACTGCCTCTATTCCGTCAATGCGCTCGTCCAGCTCAATGTTGCTGTTGTTCTCACGGTTGGGTAGTCGGCTGAGTGTGTCTGCCAGGACCATCTGGTTTCCTGGTCGATAGGTGACCTCGTAGTTGTATCCTTGTTTTTTTATCAGCATTCGCTGACGCCATGGTGGGGCGGCATGCAGTGGCTTTGTGCATATGGTAACGAGGGGTTTGTGGTCTGTAACTACAATGAATGACTTCCCATACAGGTAGGTATGGTATCGCTGCATTCCATAGACTATGGCCAGCATTTCTCGCTCTATGCTGCTGTACCTGGATTGGCAGTCGTCCAGTGTCTTTGAGCCAAAAGCTATGGGTCTTTTGTTCTGCACTAATACCACGCCCAGTCCTTTCTGTGATGCATTGACCTCAAGTGTCAGAGGTGTGCTTGGATCATAGTACTTCAGGCAGTCATGTTCGTTGATAACTGATTTCAGGTCCTCAAAGCTCTTTTGGTGGTCAGTGTCCCATGTCCAAGGCACATCACTTTTCAGCAGCACCCTCAGTGTGTGTGCTTTGTCTGCGAACTTTGGGATGTAGGGTGACAGGTAGGTCAGCATCCCCAAGAATCTGCTCAGTTCATCTTTGTTCTGGGGTGTCGGCATTTTCTGGATGTCCCTGATTTTGGCTGGGTCAGGTTTGATACCTTTGTCTGTGTACAGGTTGCCAAAGAATGAGATGCTTGTCTGTTTGATTGTGCACTTGTCACTGTTGAACACAATACCTGTCTTGGCTGCTCTCTCCATCAGGTTGGTCAGGTTCCTGTCATGCTCCTCTTCGCTTGCTCCGTAGACTGCGATATCATCGGCTATGCTGACGACACCATCGAGCCCCTCCAGGATTTGGTCCATCTTTGCCTGGAAGAGATCTTGAGAGACACTGAGACCAAATGGCAAACGTTTCCAGCAGTATCTACCAAATGGAGTTCGGAATGTGGTTAGCAGTTGTGACTCTTCCTCTAGGTGTATTGACCAATATCCAGCTTTTGCGTCAAGTTTGCTGAATATTTTGCATTTGCAAACTTCGGGTTCAGTTCCTCCACAGTAGGAATCTTGTGTGGGCATCTCCTAAGGCTGGCATTAAGCTTTTGGGGGTCTAAGCATATGCGAAGGGAACCGTCTTTCTTTGTGCTGTATGCCAGACTCGAGCACCAGTCTGTGTGCTGTTCTACTTTTCTTAACACATCTTGTTCGACTAGGTTATTCAGTTCATCTTTCAGTTTGTCTTTGATGTGAATACTGCACTTACGTGGTGGGTCTATGAATGGTTCAGCATCCTTTTTCAGGAAGAGCTTGGCCTTTCCACTGAAGTTGCCAATTTTGTCAAACTGGTCTGGGTATGCTCTCTTTAGGTCTGCACTGTTAGATATGGTCATTTTGGGTTTTGTCTGTCTTGTGTTGACTTTTTTCTGGTTTGCATGTCCTTTCTCGGTCACTGCATCTACATTGACAGTCACTAGGTTTAACAGTTCACATGTTGGCAGCCCAACTATGGCTGGCCCTGGTACGTCTACAACATAGAACTTTGCATTGATCCATTTGGATTCTTTGTACTGGCATGGAATGTCAATGGTGCCTAGGCAGGGGATGGCGTGACCACTGTATGCAGATAGCCTCCTGTTGGTTTTTTTCAGTCGTTTCTGGGTGCATGCATTTTCACCGTACATCTCTTGAAGGTACGCAATGGGAGTGTGTTGCCTGACGCACCTGTGTCTATCTTCAGACGTAGTGTGTATCCACGACCAGGTAGGTCAGGTGGTGTCACCTTCAGGACTGTGTACGCCTCCTCTCTGGCCAGCTTGCTGTCTATGCTATGAATGCACTTTTCACTGATAGTTATGGAGTGGAACTGTTTCTGGTAAGTACTTTCGTTCTCACTGTCTGTTTCACTGCTACTCTCTACAGCATGTATGCGAGTCCTGCTCTGTTGCTTTTTGTCTATATAGGTTTTGCGCTTGTGCTGTTTGTCTTGTGGTGTGTGGGACTTACTTCCCCCGCTCCTGCTCTGGCTGGAGTGTTCCTGGCGCTCTCGTTTGGCCTTCCTGCAGCACCGCTCCCAGTGACCTTTTGCACCACACGCATTGCATTCATCATCATATGCAGGACATCGACGTGGTTTGTGGCTTCTCCCACAGTTACGACATATGCGGTCCCTGTCCACAGCGTGGATTCTCTCATTGTGTGACAGGCTAAGTTTGTCTAACTGTTCGTTGCCTGCTGTCAGGGCTTCATATTTTCGTCCCTCGGCCAGAACCTCTGCTAAGGAATATCCTTTTGGTTTGCTGTATAGATCATTCCTCAGGGCATCATGGGGAGTGCTCGCAATAATAAGCTCAATCATACGCTCGTTAAGCTCTTCGTCTGAAAACTGACATTTCTGTGCTAGTGTTCTGGCTCTGGTCACAAAATCATCAATATTCTCATCTGGTTTTTGTCTGTGTTGCATCAGATTCAGTCTATTGATTCTGAAATTTACGTTCAACTTTAGCTGTTTTTCAAAGAAGTCCCATAGTTTGGCAGGCTTTTTCTTTTCATCATCGGTGAGACCACTGGCGTTCAGTCTTTTTAATCATTCATCTCCGATTCCACGACATATTTTCCTAGCTTGTTTAGCTGCGCCATTTATTTCTTCATCTTCTAAATACAGAGTCATTTTCTGTTTATACAGTGAAATTGCCTCACCCAGGTCCGGGTCTGACCAATTCATCGTCGGTAGATGCGATGCCATGACGTCTCCTGTTACTAGCTAGCTAGTTAGCTTTGCGGCTAGCTCAGCTCCGGCGCACTCTTGCTTGAATGATGACAGAAATTATCCACGGACAATTTTATCAGTCTGTCTTTATTCTTCATAGTGAGTACTTTACCGCTGCCACCATGAAGTAATACTTGGGGTAGTATTGGTCGAGGATCAATGACCACACCGGGTTATAGAACTCAGGTTTTATCGTGGCTCAGTAGCCAGACGTAATAACCATACATGGTAGTGGTGTAACCATAATAACAGTCCGGGTAGTACATAACACCTAGTGTAGTTCCAGTGGATATACATGGCATTATATCACTACATTAGGGAAGAATAATTAGACAATATGGAGTTGTCAGGTAATGGGGTTTCAGTTGATGGGGAATTATTGTGTATGGCTTTTTGGTTCTTTTTCATTTCCCATGTTGCTGTAAGTGGTAGTTGTCGAGTAACTGACGGACAGACCATCTATTGTGTTGTTTACTTTTGTTTGAGTAAGGGGGCAGGCGAGGTAAGATTTTCTTCTCCCTGCTCCTTTCCAATCATGGGATGTGTAAAGCGAGTTGTGTTTGATCATGAACCTTTCTGGAGCTGTGCATTACCATCAGCGGAATAAATAATAATGAAATGAAAATCAAATATCTCACAGGGGCACACCAATTATGTCCAGCTGTGCTAACCTGAGTTGGTTTTAGGAATACTTTGTCATTAGTGTAAACATGGAGCTTTCGGAGCACAAAGGGTCGAATACTTATGCAAGCACTATATTGTGGCGAACGTAGAAGCAACGACAAAGGTAACTTTGCAGCCCCTTTATTGAGCTCACACAGAAACGAGAACTTACAGAAATGTAACACAATACATGGGGTTCATCAACTCGAACGACAAAGTTGTTCAGCGTTTCAGTTACAAGGTTACACAACACAACAGAATGACAACTGCAATTACACCACAACAAATAGTAATCACATAAACACATAAAACCACATAAAACACTTACAAAACATTTAATAACAACTGACCATCTGCACGCAGTGCCTGATGGGTAAAACAGGACAATTGGCACAATTCTGACGTGGTAGCAACTTCGCTACAGTATTTTAGTTTTTACTTTATTAATAAAAAGTCAGGGAAACATAGCTTATCCTTGGCTTTGGGAACATGCTGGTAGAGCTTGTGGATTCACAAAAATAATATTGTCCGGGAACAGATGTGTGAGTATCTTTTATAATCCAGAAATGAGTAATAACTGTCCAGGGGTTTGAACACTTTTGCAAGGCAGTGTGTCCTACTGGCTCGAAATCCAGTGCTAAATATGACTAACCACACTTGTGAGTGAAGGAGCTGAATTTCTTGGGATTTAATTATACTATTGAAACAGGCTGTGTCAAAACCGACATACGGTTATTCCAGAGTCAGTGTCCAGTTTAGGATATATGTATTTTTCCTTAAATTCTAATATGCAAGTTAATTGACAGACGACGGCGCTCAACACTTCTGTTCAAAAGGGTTGACTCGTTTGGTACAGCCCATTTGTTGGCGCGAACCAGTACGTAACCAGTTTCGGCCCTGTAGGGTCGTAGGGCTAAAACTCGGACTTGACATTCGTGTGATTTAAAACATATTTTCAAGCAAATGTGTACATACTATAGATGCACAAAACAAAAGAAGTAAAACTTCTTTAAATGTTGGGTTCCAAGTCATGACCGATTCACGAATGTAAAATGTGTAGCGTGAAGTGAGGGCGTGCGTGACTGATGCACGAGTCTCGCAAAACGCGAGGTTCTTAAACGATTTGTCATGAGAACGTTGCCACTCGAGTGGATAGATATTTACATTTTAATTTTATTTATTTATTACTACTGCATTTAATGCATCCTAGCTAGGAGCAGTGGGCAGCCGCTGTGCAGCGCCCGGGGACCAACCCCAGTTCGTCATGCCATGCCTCCGTCAGGGTCATGAGTGGTAACCCTAACTAATGCATGTCTTTCTGATGGTGGGGGAAACCGGGGCACCCGGAGAAAACCCACCGCAGACACGGGGAGAACATGCAAAGTCCGCACAGAGGACGACCTGGGATGACCCCCCAAAGTTAGATAACCCCGGGATTCGAACCCAGCACCTTCTTGCTGTGAGGCGACAGCGCTAACCACTGGGCCATCGTGTCGCCCTATTGTATGTTGTGCATTTTGAGCCGGCGTTTCACTTGTACAGACTTAGCTCCCGCGCTATAGAGGAATCTCCCATGTTGAGTGGTGCGGTGATTATTTAATTATTATATTAATAAGGTGGGCGGCACGGTGGCGCAGTGGAAGGTGCTGGGTTCGAGCCCTGGGGTAGGCCAACCTTGGTGGGTCATCCAGGGTCGTCCTCTTTGTGGTGTTTGCATGTTCTCCCCGTGTCTGCGTGGGTTTCCTCCGGGGGCTCCGGTTTCCTCCCACAGTCCAAAGACATGTAGGTCAGGTGAATCGGCCGTACTAAATTGTCCCTAGGTATGAATGTGTGTGTGTGTGTGTGTGGGTGGGTGTGTGTCGGCGCTGTGATGGCTTGGCGGCCTGTCCAATGTGTCTCTCCGCTTGCCGCCCAATGACTGCTGGAAATAGGCTCCAGCATCCCCGCGACCCTGGGAGCAGGATAAGCGGTTCTGATAATGGATGGATGGAAAAATAAGGGGGCCTTATTTTTCTCACTTGCATTTGGCGAGCACCCGCCCTACGCTGTATTTGTATTTTATAATAGGAAGGTGTTCAGAAAGGCCCTTCTGGAGTGCCAAGGTCACCCCCTTCGGCCAGAGTTTGAGCTGTTTCCCTCAGGTCGTCGGTTGAGGATGCCCTGTATTAGGACTAAGAGATACCAGGCTTCCATGGTCCCCACTGCCATTCAGTTGTTAAATGGTAGATAGTATTCATCTTTTGTCTGCAGAACGCTTGTTTCCTTGGTCTGTATATTTGAACTCCTTGCCCACTGTGTCCTGTTGTCAATTCTGCCTCGGTGTTAGTAGTGTAACGTGCATGGATAAGAAGACACGCTGGCCGCTGGCTGGTGGGTCTAACCCTTTAGTCGAGCGGTTAGCGATGTCTCCTGCGGTGCGGGCGATACGGGTTCGCTTCCCCGTCGCGGCAGTTCCTGTGGTTGCGTTGTCCCCCGAATTCGCTACATTGGTGTCAGAAGTGGGATGGGGCGACCGTAAGGATATCGGAAGCGTATGCACCCTGAGGCGTGAAGGAGCTGATATGCTTAAGCGCGGGGACGCGCTTCCCGAAGGAGGGGGGTAGTGTAACGTGCATGGATAAGAAGACGCGCTGGTCGCTGGCTGGCGGGTCTGACCCTGTGGTGTGCACGCAACCACAGGAACTGCCGCGGCCGGGAAGCGAACCCGTATCGCCCGCACCGCAGGAGACATCGCTAACCGCTCGACTAAAGGGTCAGACCCGCCAGCCAGCGGCCACCGTGTCTTCTTATCCATGCACGTTACAGTATGTTTTGTTTTTGTTTGAGCGTTTTACTATACTGGCTGCAAACGAATTTCTCTGTAAGGGACAATAAAGACACTTTGACTAAGTTGGACTTAGTTTTTGACTTAGTTGATTGCCTAGTAGTCGTTGGTTAGGTTGGGAATAGGGTTAGCCAATCAGAGGCAGAGTAGGGGCGTGTCTTGCCAGAGTGCGGGTGAGGGAGGTAAAAAAAAACACGCTTCCAGCTCTCAGGAATGTGACGCTGCCAGCTCTCGATTTGTGAAAGCAGGGAAGAGGTCCTGATACCTTCTGCATGCTGCCACCTGCTTTACTGGAGTGGGTGGCTCAGCTGCCATCAGGGTTTTTACTGGCAGCTCGACTCTAGAGTTTCTCCAGCACTGGCACAGCGCTGAAACAAGGCTCTCGGTAAACACTTGACAAGTCTTATTCTGGCCAGCTGCAGGCAATAGGGGCAACATACGGGGAATTCACGGGGGAAATTACAAAGCGAGAGGACAGCGGGGGAGGGGATACGGGAAAACCCCAGGAAAAACAGGGGGGTTGGAAGGTATGTAACTACACGGGCATATACATTTGACGTAAAGGTCTTTATTATCTTAATATGTCCCATTGATTAACATTGTTGACAACAATCTGTCAAACATAACATTAAAATTAATTCAGAAGATGCACGTTTCCTATTAATTAGCGTCAGCTCTCGCGTTGTTGCGACCCGCCAATAAACCATATGACGCAACTGCGTGCCATGCTACGTCATCATTAATGGACGGTGGCAACGTACGTACATGTAAACAAGTCGATGGGCAATGAAGCGATTAAAAGAAGTTATCGTTAAAACATGACGTTTCGGCTTGCGGTTCACTGTCGTCAGTATAAGAAAAGTAAATTAACCTCGATGTCCACGGCGTTCCGGGGTTTCCATTCCGTTAGCGACGTGTCGGCGTTGCTGAAGCCGAGAGGAAGCCGGTGGAGGGATTTCAGCTGAATAACCGGGTTCGCTGTTAAGCTATCGTAACCTTTCTTTGTTGCTAAGGCGGTGGCCTGTCTTTTCACGCCAGAATGGCTACTCTGACCAGACAGGACCTTAACTTTGGTCAAGGTAAGTTGTAAATGGTAAGAGCTTGAAGAAAACGCATTATCATTCTCTTGTGGGTTGGCAAATTCTATCTACATGATTTAAACCTAACTAGCGACTTCAGACTTCCATAGTTATTTCAAGTGCTTCAGCTGCGTAACTCCATAATGTTGCTTTTTTCGCAGTTGTGGCTGACATTCTGTGTGAATTCCTGGAAGTTGCTATTCATCTCATTTTATATGTTCGGGAAGTATACCCCTCTGGGATATTTCAGAAGAGAAAGAAATACAACGTACCAGTGCAGGTACAAAGACATTACTTATCAGTTTTACAACTATAACGGTTTCTCCCATTTTTCGGGGTACTGTTCTATCCACCATCCAACTGCTGTTTGGATTTATTTTCTAGATGTCGTGTCATCCAGAGCTGAATCAGTACATTCAAGATACGCTTCACTGTGTTAAGCCACTCATTGAAAAGGTGGGTATTGATTTAATACAGAGAAAATCGATACCACTGATCTTTTTAAAAGAATTTAAGTTTTCCATATCCCCCTCAGAATGATGCCGAGAGGGTAGTGGTTGTCATCATGGACAAAGAGCACCATCCAGTAGAAAGATTTGTCTTTGAGATCTTCCAGCCTCCACTTTTGTCCATCAGGTTTGCCCTTCTTTTTATAACGTACTGGTTTTAAGTTTTTGCTAACAGATCTAGCTTGGCATCTAAAAAGTAGTGTTGGACTTCCAAGTCTGTGCATGTTTTACTCCAATATTAACAAACCCCATAAACAACTCGGATCTATTCAGCAGTTTCAAAATGAAATCATTATTCCTATTAAGCATTCATATGTTGTTTCTCCTTGTATTAAGACTCCAGGCTGTTAATTTTAAGTGAACACATCTTGAGCACATTAATTTAGGCTTCAGTGGTCTACCTACCTAGTGACTAGTTAAAAGTTGTGCTAATATTTCAGGAGCCTTGCCCCAATAATTAATGATAGTTTGTGTGATGTAAGCACTATTTTTAACTTGTTGCTAGCTCTCTTAAGTGATTGGTGATATAAATTTTAAGGGATTATTATTGTCACTAACATTCATATGGTTTTGGTGTTACAGCTCTGACAAATTGCTGTCACATGTAGAGCAGCTACTGAGAGCATTCATCCTGAAGATCAGTGTGTGTGACGCTGTTCTAAATAATAACCCACCAGGTAATATTAAAATCTATACCTACCTGGGAAGTACAAAGCTACAACCGTCCACTCTCATTTATTTATGACTGTGTTTGAAAATGCTTCAACAGTGCTGATACTCATTTTGAGTAAGCCCTTTTAAAGGATCAGCTAGGACATTGCACATTTTAGATCCTTTATCTTAATTGCAATTAAGATCTGTGCAAAGATGAAAGAATAATTTCACTTGTCTGTGAATGTTCTCATTCATCCAGGTCATGGTTATCCAAAGGAGTTGAATCAAGTGCAACTGGACTTGGTATATATCCGTGAAGACGTTTCGCCTCTTCGTCTCGTCAGAAAGGCACGTCTAGTCAGAGAGGCGAAACGTCTTCACTGATATATACCAAGTCCAGTTGCACTTGATTCAACTCCTTTGGATAATAATTTCACTTTTTGATTTCTATGATCTTACTTGTGGCTGTTTTGCATGAATAATTTTCATACACCAGTGCCTATCATTAGCTTGCTGATATTGCATGTCACTATCTAGCTGTCTATCTGTAACTTTATAGCAATTAAGAAAGTTGAGTCAGTTCATCAGGACACAACGTTTACTGAGAGGGAAATGTTTCATCACTCATCTGAGTGACCTCTTCAGTCTCAACTGACTGCGGGTGTCCCCACCCTTTTGAACAATACAGTGGCATAATGACTGAAAGCGATCGGTTTCATATGCAAATTGCCATGAGCATTAACTAGAGTTTCAGTGGTAATGTATACTTATTCAAAGAGGATTTGAGAATGGTTGCATTCACAGCATTGTAAAATGGTGACAGATTAGCCCCCCCCCCTTGGTTCAGGGATGGTCGTTCCCTCTTCACATAGATGGCCTCTTTGTCTTCCCATTCAAACCAGCATTCCTCCCTATCACGGATGTGCACATCCTCATCCTTGAAAGAGTGGCCACTGGCTTGTAGATGGGTGTAGACTGCGGAATCCTGGCCTGACTTGTTAGCTCTCCTGTGTTGTGCCATCCTCTTGGCCAGTGTCTGTTTGGTTCCCCTGATGTACAAGGCACACCAATCCTCGCGGCACTTAACAGCGTACACTATATTGCTGTTTGTGCCGGGGGATTCGATCCTTGGGGTGGACTAATTTCTGCCTCAGCATGTTTTGGGGTTTGAAAGCAACTGAGATGCGATGTTTGGAAAATATGCATCTCAACTTTTCTGACACTCCCGCTACATACGGAATCACCACTGGTTTACACTTGGGCAGCTGTTGTCCTCCTCCCTTTGATCGGCAGGTGCACTGTTTGGGCGTCTTCCTGGCTTTGATGAAGTGCTGATCAGTATGTCTTGGTTTACAGTAAACATCAACAATCAAATGTCCCCCATCACCAATTACAATTTCAGTCTAAGAAGGCTAACCTGTCATTTTTCACATTCTCTCTGGTGAACTTGATATGTTTGTCTACAGAGTTAATGTGGTCGGTGAAATGGGCTATGTCCTAAGATTTAGTTTTAACCCAGGTGTCGTCCACAAATCTGAACCAATGGCTAGGTGGTGTCCCTGAACAGGACATCAGATCCCTCTTCCACCTCCTCCTTAAACAAGTTGGCCACTATAGGTGAGACTAGAAAACCCAGATGAGTCTTGAAAGAACCTTATAGCTTCTTGGCATACCTATTCATATGAAGTGCAATCTCAGCTAATGCGTTATAAGTTAATCAATATAAGTTACTGGACCCCCTGTAAATTGGTAAAACTTCTTGAACTAAAGGGCAATGACTCATGCTGAAGATGCGGTAAGAAGGTGGGACTCTTGTTCACCTGTTATACTTTTGTGAAAAAACAGAAAATATGTGGAAAGAGATTGCTTTTTTTTCTTTAATAAGATGTTAGGAATGCACATGAGCAAATCCCCCACCCTATGTCTATTTGGATTATTACCAAGCTGTATTAAATTGTCAAAACACGGAAGGTTGTGGTTTCGGTTAGCCATGGTTACTGGTTGTAGAATAAATTTACATCACTGGAAATCTATGTCCACTTTTAAAGAGCGGATTGAATTAATGTGTAATGCAGTATTACAATTAATGTGTAATGTATAGGAGGAGTGGGCTCTGCAGCTGCACACTGCTCCTGTACAATAGGATGGGTTAAATGCAGAGAACAAATTCATTGTAAGACTACAATTCGTTGTAAGAATACATTGTCGAATAAAATGGCTTCATATGAACGGATGACATGTAGACTACGTTGGAGAGAAGGTACATTTACCAGTGTATGAGGCTTGTTTTGACTGCTTATCTTGGGACTCTGAACCACCCATGTTTGAATACTATATCTGACTGGTCCCTATGTCTTAGCGAATAAATCATCCTTTACACAGTGTGGGTTTTCTTGTATTATAGCTTGTCATTACATCATTAGGAACTTCCAGTCTTAATGTTGGCTGTACAGGGCTTACCCCTTTTTTTCCTCTTTACTTTTTCTTTTTTTGTACTGTTTGGTGGTTGTCGTTTTTGTCTTGTTTGTCGTGAACTAGTTCTATATTATCCTGTTCGTGCTCATACAAGTCACCGTCGTTGATGTTGGTTAAGCTACTTGATGTATAATTGTCAAGGATATAAACGATGTCTGGTCATGTGAGCTAATTACCCTCAGACTGTTTTTTTAACAGTTTGTAGAAGAAACTGTATGATGGTTGTATATGTCTGTGAAAAATATATTAAAAAAAGTTAAGTATACACTTTGAATTAATGATTGTTCTCCTTTTCATAGGTTGTTCATTTACAGTGTTGGTGCATACCAGAGAGGCTGCTACACGTAATATGGAGAAGGTTCAAGTCATTAAGGTGAAATTTTACATATTACACATTTGATTGTATTGTGAATCTACAGATCAAGATTCTTGTCTATTTAACACATGAACATGCAATAAATATCCATACAACAATCCTTTTCCAGGATTTTCCATGGATAGTGGCAGATGAGCAAGAAGTCCACATGCAGGAGCCTCGACTCATACCACTGAAGACTATGACATCTGATATAGTAAAAGTAAGCTTAACATCAACTTTAAAGTTGTTGTATTTGAGATTTAGAACATTAATATAGCAGCAAAAAACTATTTGCTATGTAAAGAGATAGTGGAGTATGGCGTCCTGTGTGGCGTCCTGAGCAGAGAATGAAGTCACAGTCCCTCTGTGTACGTTGTAATCCGAGTTTCTCTGTTCTTCGTTTTGGGAGCCGGTCCGGCCATGCATGCATGTTAGCACATTGCACGTGCATGTTAGTAGATTGTGCGTGCATGCCAGTGCATCGTGTGTGCATGTTTAGTGCATTTGAGGTAGCTAGCGTTACCAGGATAGCTAGCAAGCTAATAATTACATTACATGGGTTTAGGTCACTTGGCAGATCGAAGAAGTAGCTCCTTACCAAGCTGAATACGATATTAATATTAATAGAATAACTCTATACTGTAAAAATCAATATACCATCCAACAAAATAATGGCCAAGAATGTGAAGGGAGGGGGGAGGAACGTGAAGGGAGAGGGGAGGTTTGTTTTGTTTTGGACTGAGATGCTGGGGCTGAATTTCTTGTATAGCACCTTTAAAGCTCATTGTCTTGAACTTTTTTATCAAAGCTGCCAGGCGAGTTTATTTGTATTGCATATTTCATATAAAAACATTATTAAAAGTACTTTACAAAAGGCATATAAAGAAAAAAGAAATATAAAATAAAAATGAATAAAAAAAGAATTATAAAGAAATATTATAACAGACACAGATGGGTGACTTCAAGTCAAGTCAATTTTATTTGTAAAGCCTAATATCACAAATTACAAGTATGCCTCAGGGTTTTTTTACAGCAATAAAACATCCTGTCCTTAGACCCTCGCATTGGCAAAGGAACAACTCCTTAAAAAAAAAACTTTAACAGGGAGAAAAATGTGAAGAAACCTCAGGGAGAGCAACAGAGGAGGGATCTCTCCCAAGATGGACAGACATGCAATGGACATTGTGTGTGCAGAATAGAACACAATTTAAAGAATACAACATTGAAAGAGGATAACAGAATTATAATGGATTTATAAGATATATGATGGATGTGATAAGGAGGATGCCAAGTAGCGTCCAGATACCACCATAACAGCCTAGGAACTGAGCCTCGCGACCACCATCACCATGTAGACCTGGCAGGAGGACAGACTAAACATGCACACAGGGTAGACTCACATCACACCATTCACATACACGGGAGAAGAAAAGACATCAGTCCCACATTGGAGAGAGAGAGGGATATAACATTGAAACAGGATAACAAAATTTTATGGATTCATAAGATATATAAAGAATGTGATGAAGAAGATGCCAAGCGGCACCCAGGTGGCGACCATCATCATTATGGAGACCAAGGAGGAGGACAGACTACACCTGCAGACAGGGGAGACTCACATCACACTATTCACATACATGGGAGAAAAGATGGGAAAAGACATTCAGAGAGAGAGGAAGATGTGAGAGAGAAGAGAACAGTTGCAGTAATCTATACTCTAATCTCACTGGCAGAACAGTGCTTGATAAATTCATCGAGACAGAAACCGACCCGCCATGCAGTATAGGTCATGAAGTACTCAATATAAAGGCATCTAATTGTAGGTTAAGGCAGAAAAATTAGTTTAATTTTGAATTTAAAGGATTCAACAGACTCTGATTGTCTGATCGAAGCAGGCAGATTATTCCACAAGAACGGAGCCCAATAGGAAAAGGCCCTGCCACCAGCTGACTTCTTTTTAACTTTGGGTGCACATAGGAGCCCTGTATTTTGAGAGTGGACAGCTCGAGATAGACTGTACAGTTTAAGGAGATCAGACCGGTATGATGGGGCAAGCCCATTTAGGATTTTATAAGTCAGCAGAAGCACCTTGAAGTCTGATCTAACATGGATAGGAAGCCAATGAAGGGAGGCAAGAATTGGTGTAATATGGTCAAGTTTTCTAGCTTTAGTTAAGATTCTAGCTGCAGCATTTGGCAGCAAAAATCTGAAGATTTTTAGTACTAGCACGTGGCAGACCTGAAAACAGAACATTACAGTAATCAAGTCTGGATGAAACAAATGCACATATTAGAGTCTCTGTGTCAGCCAGGGACAGGAAAGACTGAATTTTAGCTATGTTACAAAGTGAAAAAAGGCAGTCTTGGTGATTTCTTTATAATGTGCTTATCAAAGGAAAAGCTTGGATCAAATGTAACACCAAGATTTTTGGCTGCCACACTCTGTGAAATCACAGAGTTTTCAAGCATTACTGTTACATGATCAAATTGGTGTCTATTTCTAGCTGGGCCAACAACCAACATATCAATTTTGTCCAAATTTAAAATCAGAAAATTTAGTGACATCCAAATTTTCCCAGCAGCCAAGCAGGCCTCTAAATTAGTAATTCAAGTACGATCATCAGCCCTTATAGGCACATAAAACTGAGTATCATCCATATAGCAGTGGAAATGTATTCCATGATTGTGTATAATTTGGCCAAGAGGTGAAAAGTAAAGAAAAGTAGAGGACCAAGGACCAGGACCTGAGGTACGGAAAAACAAACATCAAGGAAAAACCAACATAAAGTGTCTTAGTAAGGCTTTGGGCCACCATGAGCCTCCAGAACAGCTTCAGTGCTCCTTGGCATAGAGTCTATGAGTCTCTGAAGTCTACTGGAGGGATGGAACACTGTTATTTCAAAAGATATTCCCCCATTTGGTGTTTTGATGATGATGGTAGAGAGTGCTGTCTTATACGTCGGTCCAAAATCTCCCATCGATGTTAAATTAGGTTGAGATCTGGTGACTGTGAATGCCGTAGCATATGTTTTACATAATTTTCATACTCATCAAACTATTCAGTGACCCCTCGTACCCTGTGGATGGAAGCTTGTCATCCTTTAAGCGAAGACTCCTGTCAGGATACAAATATTTCATCATAGGATAAAGGTGATCACTCAGAATAACTTTATGTTGATTTGCAGTGATTCTTCTCTCTAAGGAGACAAGTGGACCCAAACCATGTTAGGAAAATGCCCCCCCCAGAATAAGAGCCCCAGGACCCCCTCACTGTAGGGGTCAAGCAAGTGTGTGTGTCCATATCCAAGTGTAGACTGAATTTCATCGTGTCCCCATGTATGAAATGTGCTATATAGATAAAGTTTGACTTGACTTGACCAGGGAAAACCCACAGGAAAAGCACTTAATTAAATTAAACAGCACTAATTCGAATATAATTAAATACACTTTAATTTCTTGAAGATTGTGGGTCTGTGTAACACGAAGTAGCAAATTTAAACAAAATGAGTCGAACACTTTCTCCCAGGACAAGACCGTTACATTCAAGTACATATGCAGATTGTGGGTCGAGGTAACATAGTAGCTAAAAACCTGAAGATTTGAGCCTTGAACACACGACACTACTTGAGAAGGTTTCTAGTGTGGGAACACAAAAGGACTGCAGCTGGCTTCTCACTGTCTTAGAGTATGTCAATTTAAAAACGGGAATGGGGATGACAGATTACAGGTAGTGGCCAGTGTGAAGAGGAAATGCAACATATTTATATATGTTGTGCAAAACAAGGGATGGCATGCCAAATCAAACTTGGAAAAAAATCAGTCAAAACCTTTACCAACAGATGCATTTCTAGACCCAGATTTACCCGTGTTTATTTTGTTTGTTGGTTCGGATCATTTCATCTCTTGGATTTGGATTAGGCTACTTACACAATTACTAGGGTGTCCATAAGTATCAGCAGGTATAAAGCAAAAATGAAAATTTTTAGGATTACAGCTTTGAGATTTTTTTTTTTTTGACAAAAAAACAATTCAATTTATTGATAGAAAATGAAAGAATACTTATTTTCTAATGAAATACTTCTTACCTATTTGTGTTTTTGATCATGTCTTGCATTCTTTTCTTTAACAGATGCAGCTCTATGTGGAGGAGAGAGCCCAGAAAATGTAGGTCATATATGTAGGTCATAATCTGAGAGGGGAGGATCTGCTGCAGTACCTAAACTGTGAAGACTGCACTATGAAAATCAAGTGCAAAGAATAAAGATTACAAGAATTTATGAGGGGGGAGGCATTTTTAATTATATAGAGAGGGCTGTCCCCTCTGGAATGTATCTGTCAGTTATGTATTTATGCATGATCAATAAGTAAAAAAAAATGCTTATAAGTAGGGTTGGGCATCGAGAACCGGTTCCAAAATTTTGATTCCAAAGGAATCATTAAGAAATTCACATTTCGATTCTGCCTATCAGTTCCTAAATAAATTTCACTCGCGCTAAAGTTCATTTCGGTTTCCGTGGTGGCGGCGTGCAGCTTCCTTAGTTCCCGCCGCCGCAAATTAAATGTGCGCCATCATGGACCAGAGCAAGCGGTGGTTGAAAGTGTGGCTTCATTTAGCCTTGAAAAATGAAGGGTTGGCACGGTGGCACAACGCCAAAACGCCTGTGGCAAAATTATTTCGTGCAAGGGGGGATGCACAACAAATATAGCCAAACACCTTCGCCTACACGGTGTACAAATTAACCAGTGTACCATGTTTGACATGTTGCGCCGGTCTCCATCTCCTGCCTCGGCGTCCTCTTCAGCCACCCCTGAGCAAATGGCACGCAGTGCCTCGTCGCAAATGGGTAAGGGAAAATATGTAACACTTGTCTTATTCGCAACAGCGAGACAACAAACAGCTTATACATGAGCGAATTGCTATAAACTGTATGCAGTTACTGAAATGTGTGTATTCTGTGATGAACGCTTGCGTATACAGCCTGAGAAGGCAGATATGCTCATTTTTCTGAACAAGAACTGTTTCTAATTTAAGGAGTTTAATACCTGGTAGTCTGGACCAGGGTGTGGCTGTGTCTTTATTTCTTCATCTTCATGTATGAAGACAGTTGTTTTAATGTAAATATAAGATTGAGACATTCACATGAATGATCCATTCTTAAAACAAAATGGCTTGTATAAAGTTTTTTTTTGAATAGATTTTTCTTCTGTGAAATAGGCATGTGACCTGTTTTGACCCCGCCTCTCAAAGAACTGTAATCGAGAATTGTTAAGAACCAGACTCGAAAAGCTGAATCGGAATCAGAATCATTAAAATCCAAACGATGCCCAGCCCTCTTTATAAGGGTGGGGATACCTGCAGTCAGTTGAGACTGAAGAGGTCTCTTAGATGAGTGATGGAACGGTTCTCGCTCAGTAAACGTCCAGATGAACTGATTCAATTTTCTGTGATATCTGTCGGTTACTTAAGTTATGTGCCAAGTTGCTGTATTCTGTAGTGGCGTTAATGTACTTAACACTGTGAAGCTGGCATTTTCTGTCTCTTTAGAAATTAAAAACATAACACAAGATATTTTTAATTACGTTTTTTTAAACCCCATCCACAGTGAGATCAAAGGTAATGGTCAGCTACAAATCAGACTCTTTGTCTTGCTCACTAGGTATTTGCTCACACAAAGACTAACAGCTTAACGCCGACATTACACATGAAACTTCCACACAACTTAGTCGCATGCAACTGAGTTTCATCAGAGTTGCATTGTGTATCAGCCCTTGCAATTAAATGAAACATTGCGAGAAATTTGGTTACATCAAGTTGAAACTGTTTCAACTTGATGGAACAAGGTTCATGCAACATCCAGTCAGAGCATACCTGTCGTTTGATGTCACATCACTCTGCAAATCTGACTCATTCTGTTCTGTTGGGCTTTCAGCAGACGTTCTATTTATATGGTTCTGGAAAATCTCATTGGCTGTTGTTTTGATTGTATTAGTTTAACGGTTTAGTTGCACAAACAATATGCAACTTGCAGCGCATAAATTTAACCAAGTTGTGTGAAGAAGTTTCATGTGTAATGTTGGCCTTGAGCTTAAACTTCCATGAAATTGTCTTGTTCAGTTTAAGTGAAATATACAACTGCTTGCAGTTTTTTTAGCATCAGATGTAAATTTTGTTTGAACTTGAATGTATTAATTTTTCAGTTATAATTTTCAATAACTCCTAAACTATACGACCTTGAAACATGACATCAATATTGGTTTGGTAAAGGTACTTTGGCACGTCTGTGAATGTTCTCATTCATCCAGGTCATGGTTATCCAAAGGAGTTGAATCAAGTGCAACTGGACTTGGTGTATATCCTTAGTATATATCGCGGATATATACCAAGTCCAGTTGCACTTGATTCAACTCCTTTGGAGTACTTTGGCAGACAATTACATGACTTGGTTTTTTAAATTTAATTTTTGAGTTGGGGTAAGTTTTTTTTAAATTTGCCTTTTCCAAGTATAATTTTCAGTAACTTTTAAGCCACACCTAGAAACATGAAATCTACATTGCCTTGAACAGGGTACAGTGGCATGTGGTGCATTGCTTTCAGTCGTCTGAGCTGAAAAAGTCAAAACCTGTACTAAAGTAGTAGAATTTCTTCAAGCTTCATTATAACTTACATGTTAATAAAGCTGTTAGTGCAATACAAGTACAGACAATTCTATACTTGAGTTTTTTATTTCGAATACAGTACGATTAATTGGGTTAATTGAAAGTACTGCAATTGAGTACAGCAGTTAAAAGACGTTTGTTTGTCTTGACCACTTCCAGCTCAGACTCTTAGTTTAGCACAATTCCACTCACTCCTCTGCCAGTTCCCCTGATTGCCACCAGGTGCTACTCATTCCATAGTCAGCTACTCCCTATATTAAACTGTTGTGTGCCACTCAATCTCTGCTAGATCATTCTAGTGTTCTCCCTGTGTTTACCTAGTCCGTTCCTGCCTTCTTGTTTCTGTTTGTCTGGTTCTGACTCCAGCCTGTTTATTTGATTCCTTCTGCCTGGCCGACCTGTGCCTCCACATCACTCTTAACTGCCTGTGTATGACCCCTACTTGTTTACATACTACAAGACTGCCTTCTGTTTTCATTAAATCTGTCTAATCCGTTTTATCTGCCCCTGCCCATGTGTCTGTGTGAGGCTTTATTTAGAGCCCTTGACAGTTAGGCTTGGTTTATGCTCAATGCAGTGTCCCTGCTGCGAGAGTGCGTGCGCCAAAAATGACTTCATTACCTTTCGCTTCGAATGCGAGGCTTCGCAAGTTTTTGCGTGCGCTTGGTTGTTCACCTCAGAACTTTTGTAACTAGGCAACTGCTGCACTTTTCATTTCAAGATGGATGCTTTCGATGATTTTTCTTTTCTTTACTGACGTAGAAGTTTTACAACAATATATAGCAAGTGATACATCAGTAAGAGGAGGCAAGGCAAATTTATTTATGTAACACATTTCAACAACAAGGCAATTCAGAGTGCTTCACATAAAACATAAAAGGCATTAAGAAAAGCAAAATAAGGCAATAAAAAGACATTTAAAAACAAAGAGTAAAAGTTACAGTGCAGTGTAAGATGATAAATGAAATCTTCACATTTTATTTAATCGTAGGCAGTGGCAAACAGGGAAGTTTTCAGCCTTGATTTGAAAGAACAGAGTTGCAGCAGACCTGCAGTTTTCTGGGAGTTTGTTCCAGATATGTGGGGCATAGAACCTGAAAGCTGTCTCTCCATTTTTAGTTTTGACTTTGGGGATAGAAAGCAGACCTGTCCCAGATGATCTGAGAGGTCTGGATTGTTCATAGTGTAGCGGAAGATCAGAAATGTAATTTGGCCCTAAACCATTCAGTGCTTTATAAACCAAGAGCAGAGTTTTGAAATCAATTCTTTGACAGCCAGGGAGCCATGGTAACGACCTCAGAACTGGAGTGATGTGATCCACTTTTTTGGTCTTAGTAAGGACTCGAGCAGCAGCATTCTGAATCAGCTGCAGTTGTTTGATCAATTTTGTAATATTTAAAGGGGTTTTCTCTTAACAGTCACTCTACAGTGTCTCGAATGAAGCAATGTCCACACATTAAATAATGTTTGGTGTTGCGTGTTTACAGTGGTCTGCCATGCACACACAATCCCTTCCGTCCGGTGCATTTCCTGAATCTCCCGAAAAGGTCAGTGACGTCATCACCTAGCGTCGTGCTGGACTAGACCATTACTGGATCATACCATTATATCCTGACCTATGGATATTAAATCCCCCTTCTTTTAAAGAAAAAAAAATACTTCGTGGAATGCAAGTGCAGTAAGCTATAATGTCAACATAAATATATCAATAACAAAATAGACATTTTCAATTATTGCACCAATGAAATAAATCTGCAAATGAATCTTCAATGGCCCTGAGTAGCTCAATTAACATTCTGGAACATCATGAACAATAATGCACATATTTCAGTGCAACATCAAGTCACATTTTCAACAATTTTTTTTTTGCAACACAATATCAACCTTTCTGCCTTTTTTTTCCAGGTTGATTTCAAACAGTCACAGGTCAAAGATAACTTTTGGCTTAACCACACGTCCTGACCTGGTGGTGACGCGTTGTGGTGACACTCTTGGGGAACCTGACACTTTGCTGTACAGTCTTAGACTCAGTGGTCTGGGGCGCCACCTGTTGGTCGTGTGTGTTAACTTCCTGACCTGCATCACATTCGTTGGTCTGTAGAAGGTGTCGTCGATTGCGTCGAAGCGCTTGACCTTCATCTGTGATGATGTTGTAAGATCTTTGGGCCTCAGCTGGTCCGACAACTAGCGGGTTTCCACATTCCAGTTGGCTGTTGGACTCGGACTGTGGCTGCTGTCGGCAGTGCAGGTAGCATTTTAGCATTTCTGTCATAATACTGTTTTTGTCGTTTTTGGCACAGTTCTCTCCTGCCATGGACTGGGCTGCGACAAGCGAGTTCTGGTTGTAGCTGTTTTGCAGTGGTTGGAAGGACTGAGCGTAAGGCTCTACTCATTAACAGCTGTGCTGGGGAGTTGAGTCCATCCACTGGTGTGTTCCTGTATTCCAATAAACTGAGGTACGGGTCTGACCTCTGTGTGTGTGCTTTGTCCATGAGGGCTTTGGCTGTTTGCACTGTCTTCTCAGCCAACCCGTTGCTCTGTGGGTACAGGGGGCTGCTTGTGACATGCTCAAAGTCCCATGTGTGTGCAAAGCTCTTGAAATCCTGTGAGCTGTAGCAAGGACCATTATCCCTCACTACAGACTGGGGTATTCCAAATCTTGCAAACATGACCTTCAGCTTCCGGATGACAGTTGGGGAAGTGAGGTTTGCGATTTTCTCTACCTCAAAGTACCTGCTATAATAGTCAACTGCAACTATATAGTCAGTGTTGTTCCATTTGAACAGGTCGGTGGCTATGACCTGCCAAGGTCGTTCAGGAATGGGGTGTGGCAGCATTGGCTCTTTGGGGATGGCGTGGCGTCGCTCTAGGGAAATGCTACAAGATCCAACTAGTGTCTCCATTTGTTTACCCATCCCTGGCCAGAATAGAATTTCTCTCGCACGCTGCTTACACTTCTCCATGCCGAGATGGCCTGTGTGTATGCGCGCAAGCATGTCTGCTCTGAGTGACTTTGGCACAATGATTTTTTCTCCTTTTAATAGAATGCCATCTGTCTCGGATATTTCATCCCTGTGATTCCAATATTCAGCGACAGCAGAACATTGTTTGACTGTCTCAGGCCAACCTGATTGGATAACCTGTCTCAAGGCTGAGAGTTGCTCATCCTTGGTTGTGGCAGACCTGATTTCTGCCATTTTCCGGTCGCTCACTGGAGCACTGCTGATCACTGTGTGTATTTGGGAATCCATGCCTTCACTCAGGGAGTTGTCACTGTACTCAATCGGCTTCCTAGACAGCGTGTCCACAACTGGTATTTGCTTTCCGGGCTTGTGAACAATATTGACTCTGTATCTTTGCAACTGTAGTATCATACGCTGGAGCCGCAGCGGTGCAGATGCCAAGGGCTTTTGTATGACTGAATCAAGCGGCTTGTGATCTGACTCCATGGTTACCTGACATCCATACAGGTATTGGTGGAATCGTTTGGATCCGAAGAACACGGCGTACAGCTCCTTTTCGATCTGAGCATAGTTGACTTCCGTCTCATTCAGTGCCTTTGATGCATATGAAATTGGTTTCTCATCCTGCAGCAGGACTGCTCCTAAACCATGTTTGGAGGCATCCACCTGCAGCTTCACATCCTTAGTGGGGTCAAAGTAGGCTAGTACGGGACCAGGCTCTTGTGTTAAGAGGCTTTTCACTTGCTGGAATGCAGCATCCTGGTTCGAGTCCCATACAAACTCACTACTCGCTTTCAACAGTTCTCAGAGCGGGGCTGTTGCTTCCGAGATTCTGGGGGCAAACTTAGACAGGTAAGTGATCATGCCTAATATTGTGTCTAGCTCCGCCTTGCTCTATAGTGGGGGCATGTCTTTGATTGCTTTGACTTTGTTGGGGTCAGGCCAGACGCCCTCTCGTGTCAGTATGTGTCCAAAATAGCTCACCTTGGGCACTGTTGGACTTCAGCTCACTCTACCAACTCATCTTCATCTATGTGAGAGCGTAGTCCTGCGTGTTTGTTGATAAAGCAATAGGAGAAGCTGTTCGGTCTCAAAACCATCCGTTTTATTTAGCAGTAAATGGATAAAGCATACAGAGCTCTGGGTCTAGATCTTCCTATCCCTGACAAATAACAGATTGTGTCAGTTCACGAAGTCTGACTGTCTCTCCTTTCCCTGACTCAGTCTTTATACTATACAAAGTGTTGACTGAATATGGATGTGTGGTCTTCTTTCTGATTGGTCCGTTCATCTGACTCCATTTCCGCCTCATCTTCTTTCTGATTGGTCCGTTCATCTGACTCCGTTTCCGCCTCACTGATATCCGGACTCCAGGTAATCTTCTTCTCCATCTGTGTTGCAGCTGCCGTCGTAAAATCCTGTTCCTATCTCTGAAACCACAAATCACAGCACATCTCGTCTCCACTCCCCCCTGACCACAACACTTCCAGTGTCCCCCTTCCCATTCAGAGTCGCCAACCCTATGCAAGGTCAGGGACCCTCACACCTTCCATAGAGACAGACATCTTGTCTCTACTCCCCCTTTACCACAACATCCTTATTGCTCCCTTTGTTATTCAGAGTCGCTAACCTTATTTAAGGTCAGTGACCCTCACACCTAATTTACTCTGCATTCCTCTGTCTGCTAACATACTCAGTACTTTTCTACTGCCACTATAGACCCTCATGTCCTTGTAACAAGCCCTGTTCCTCATGCATATGTTTTCACAATGATTAATATATCCTTATATCCCTTATTCCAATTAATACGTTGTAATCATCATTATTAAACATCACACCATTACATTTATCTACAAGTCCCCCTTTTTGGTCTCATTTAAATGAGACCAACCAACCAATCGGATTCAAACATCACATTCAGCCTCTGTGTCACTGCCCAGTTCTTCACACCCTCCGTGCTCCATCAGAGCCACCGTCTCCGTCTCGACTTGAGCCATCTGATAGATCGATGAGGGACTCTTCTTTTCGATGGCAGTGACGATCAACCTTTCAAACAGAGGTCTGATACAGGGGATACAACAGCATCCACACAACACAAGTGCAGTCATCATGCCTACCAGGGACAGAAACACAGACACCATCACACCTTTCCACTTCCCAAACCACTGTTCAAAAATTCTTCCCAGTGGGTCGTTTATACCTGAGTGGTCATGCATCTCCTCTGACAGGGTCCTAAGTCCTTCTAGGGCTCTGGTTACCGAGCCGTCTGGAGCAGTGTTGTTGGGGATGAACGTGCAGCATTGATCGTCAAACATAGAGCAAACACCTCCTTTTTCAGCTAATAACATGTCGAGGGCCATTCTGTTTTGAACTGTCATCAACAAGGTGGCAGCTAATTGTTCAGATAAGCCTGTTACAGCGTCCCTGGTTTTATTGGCGAGCCTCAGGACGTTATAATGGGTATAATTAATTCTATCCACATTCTTATTGGGAGTGACTGGAAATAGCGCACTAATGATTGGGATGTTCTCAAATCCTGCTGCCACTTGATTTACCAACTTATACTCATCTGGAACTCCCCTGGGAACGCCTATAGCATCTATGTATGTGGGAGAGCCATACCCAACCTCAAATGTGTTTCTTCTGTGGCGGGTATATGTGAAATTTGCCTGTTGGCATGGCCCTAGCAAAAACAGGGGTAGAATCAACCTGACCATTGCACACGTTCCAGACCAGTCTGCTGGCAGGCTGATATGTAGAGTCCTGTCCCCGCAATACCAAAACAGGTTAGCCCTTCCCCACACCATAGAGCTAGGGACCGACCAACTGTTGACATCAAGTGTGTATTTGCACCAGCCGTCCGGCATGTGTCCCATCTTCATACCGGAGCTGGAGCTCCTAGAAAAACACGTATAGTTATTAGCTCTCGGGGTGAACGCCGGCGGCACCGTGGAGTTTTTAATGGGTGGACAAATAGAGCTGAGAGTAGTACAGTTAGGGGGGTTGGCTTGCATAGTTAGGGCCATCATGCAATGAAATCCTATAGGATCTGTATCGGGAAATAGAGGTGCTGGGGCGGTGAAAAGAGTTGGCCTGGCTGAAGAACATGCAATACAATTACTCATGTTCATGGAGGCAGCAGTAGCTGCCATCCAATCTAACCACAGGTTTTTGTCCCCATATCCAGTAGCCAATTTGACAATATCGCGTCTCGTTAATTTATTGTAATCTATGATGATTACGTCCTTGTTCTGTCTAGGTTTAGTTTCGAATGTGCTAAGCGAGGTGTCTGTTTTCTTGGGGGATGGAGGTGTTAATAAATTCACCTTAACGAGGCCCATGGTGTCCGTGCCTTGTTGATATGCTCCCACAACCATATAGAATGCCTTTTTCTGGTCTGTCATAAATGGATCATCCCACAGGTCGTGTATTGTCAACAACAGGGGATTAACTCCACCTGACCTATGTCGTAGTTGGCCGCGTATGAAACTAATCTTATTAACTGTATCTGGATTTTTGACCTCAGTTTTGATAGGGGTCCATGGACCAGTATACTGCCAAATCAGTTCCCATCCGGCACACAAACTGCCCATGCCGGAGTTTTTAGGCGGATCCCCCTGCCTTAGACAACTGGAGTGAGTTTCTGGACTTCCGCACAGGTATAAATCATATCTTCTCACATCTCCTGGTGTTTCCCACAATTAATAACATGGCATAAATCAAATTGAAATGTCACGTTCGTTCCCAGAGTGTAGTCTACGTCTATACCTCCATATGTTTTAATGCAGTAATCTGGTTGGCCTTGGCCTTCCCTCTTTGTTCTGTTGTGGTGTTGGTTTTGATCTGTGTGTCCGTCTCTGATGGATGATTCCCACATCAATATTGGAGTAACTATTACTATAGAAATGATCCCGCACACTCCCAACCACCACCATTTGGCTTGGTGGGGTTTTCCCGTTCCCTCAAACATCTTAATCAACATATATCAAAAATTCTTAGCAAGCAAAACCTTCTTGTGTTCTCGTTATCAGCTCCTTGTATCCTAGAAAAAACCTTTTCTGGGAGAGCTTTTGACCTTCTATAGCAACATCAGAACATTCTTTTCGCAACTGGCAAAATTCTTCATTCCAATCTTGAGTACATTGTGGCTTGCCTGAGTATATGCAAAGCCGGTTACTATAAATCTCATCCAAAAGTGATAGCTATAATAACTGTCGCCACAGATAGTGGCTCGTGTCTTTACACCTATTCAGAGTCAACTGTGGTGTTTCTTATCTGTTCCCGTGTCCTAGCGGGTGAATCCGCTGCTGCACACTGGCTCCAGTGGTACCAGCTGTCTCCTTTGCCCTGTAGTCGAACCGCGTGTGATGTCCTCTCAACCACCTTGTATGGCCCTGTCCACCTTGGCTCCGACCACTTCCTCTTGATCACCTTCAGTAGAACCCAGTCTGTGATGGGCGGTGTCTGTCCCTCTAGGTTCCCCTCTGCTGCTGCAACCTGTTTTGAGAAAGCTGACACCAAAGCTGTTAGTTGGTCATAGTAAGGTTTGTACTTCAGCGGATCTCTTTCCTTTTCCGTGGTTGGGATTCCAGCTCCCGGTCCCGGGAACTGCTGCCCTGTTGTCAACTCATATGGAGTGAAACCTGTGATGGAGTTTACTGAGCTCCTAATTGACATTAGAGCTAGGGGTAGGGCATCCACCCAACTCATTTTTGTTTGAGCACACACTTTTCCTATTTTTCCTTTAATGGACCGATTCATTCTCTCCACCTTTCCCTGTGACTGGGGGTGATACACTGTTCCAAACGCTTGTTTCAGTCCTAGGGCCGCTTCTACTGCCTGCAGGTCTTTGTTCTTAAAATGTGTGCCATTATCTGACCTGATTCTTTTTGGAAACCCATGCGTTGGTATGTATTGGTTGATTAGGAATTTGATTACCGTTTTGGCATCTTCCTTTTTAGCAGGTACTGCTTCTGGCCAGCCAGTGTATGCATCCATGGCGACCAAGAGGTACCTATACCCATTTACCCTTTCCAACATGTCAGTGTAATCAATTATGATTTCTTGACCTGGCATTTTTGGCAAAGGACATTTTCCCTCGTGTGGCTTCACTGTAGCCCTGATATTGTATTCTGTACATATTTTACATTCCCTGATATGGTTCACAATCATTGCGGGCAAAAATGGATGCCACCAATGGGTCAGATGTCTCTGCATCTGTGCCTTTCCACAATGTGTCAGCCCGTGTGCCTCCTGTAACACGGAAGCCGTCCACCCTGGGGGTAACACAGGTCGGCCGTCCGGCGACCTCCACACTCCTTTGGATTCCGTTGCCCCTCTCTCTTTCCAAACTGTGAACTCTTGAGGAGAGGCTTTCTGTTGTTCCTTTATTAACATATTTACATCGCAGGCAGGTAGTAAATCATACACCGTTTTTCCCACCTGCATCATCATGTATTGGGCTGTGTAACCTGCTGCTCTTTTAGCTGCAGAGTCTGCCTCCTGATTTCCTTTTGCTATCATTGTTCCAGTTTTGTCGTGACCTCTGCACTTTATTACTGCTACCTCTGTTGGTTTCATTAGGGCTTCTACCAGTCTCTTGATGTCTTTCTCATGTTTGATTGGGGTTTTTGCTGCTGTCAAAAATCCTGCTCTGATCCACTGACTGAGCTCCACCTGTATTGCTCCTACCACGTATGCCGAGTCTGTGTAGATGTTTACTTTTTCCCTTCTGCCCATTCTAATGCTGCTATCATTCCCTGTAATTCAGCTAGCTGCGCTGATTCTTTTCCTATTACTCTCCCTGTCACTACCTCCTCAAACCCTTCATCTGTTTGTCTTACCACTGCATATGCTGCCTTCAGTCCCTCAGTGGGATGTCTGTAGCAACAGCCATCTGTGAACAGCACTTCCTCTGGGTCAGCTAAGGGTTTTGCTCGTAAATCTGCTCTGACCTTAACATCTTTCTGTACTCTTTCTTCACACACATGTGGCTCACTTTCCCCCATGTTGTCTGCCATGTTGAGTCCCTTGTGTGTGAATGTTATGTGTGGTGCATTGAGGATTTTTTCCAACCTTATCTGTCTTAATGATGTCATGGTGAATGCTGCTGAGTTCACATAGGCCACTATGCTGTGTGTTGTCAGGACTGTTAGAGCATGTCCCATGACTATGTGTGCCACTTTTTGCAGAATTTTTGCTACCCCTGCTGCATGTCTTGTGCATAGTGGATGTCTATTTTCTGTTGGATCAAGTGTCACACTTGCATACATCATCACCTGCCTACCTCCCCCTTTTTTCTGAAAAAGAACACCATTCACTGTATGTGATTTTTCTGAAACATCCAGATAGAATGGCTCTTTGTAGTCAGGCAGTGCTAAATCAGCAGCGTTTGTGAGAGCCTGTTTGAGGGAAATGAAGTTATTCTCTGCTTCAGTGGTCCATTGTAAGCATGCTGACAAATTTCTCATCCCCTGCTCATTGACCATGGCCCTTAAGGGGTGCGTGAGTTCCCCATATGATGCTATGTACTGTCTGCTATAACCTGTCAACCCCAGGAATGAGAGCATGTCTTTCACTGTGACTGGTTTAGGATGGTGTAGAATTGAGGATCTATGGGCTGGGGACACACCTGTTCCTCTACTAGAGATAATTCTCCCCAGGAACGAGACCATCTGTCTGCAGCACTGGAGCTTGGTTTTTGAAACTTTGAACCCAATGTGATACAGCTGAGTTAATAGGGATTTGGTGGCTGCTAGGCAGGAGACATGATCTGGAGCTGCCAGAAGGATGTCATCCACATACTGAATCAACACCACCCCCTTTGGGAGGGTGAGATCGGTGAGCTGCTGTTTCAGAACCTGATTGAACAGCCCAGGAGACAAGATGAAACCCTGGGGAACCCTCGTATATCTTAGCTGTTGGCCTTTATCGGTAAACGAGAAGATGTCTCTCACATGGTCAGCTAGTGGTAGGCAGAAAAATGCATTGGCCAGATCAATACAGGAAAACCATTTGTGTTCTGGGGACAGTGCAGACATAGCAGTATATGGATTTGGTACTGGGACTGTAGGAGTTGACACAATACTATTGACCCGTCTAAGGTCGTGTGCCATTCTATATATCCCTGTATTTTGCTTTTCTACTGGTAAAATAGGTGTGTTCCAGCCAGATGCTGAGGGCTCCAACACCCCCGCTGCCAACAGTCCCTCAATAATATCTGTGATCCCTGCTTTTGCCTCAGGTTTGTGGGAGTACTGTTTCTGCCAGATCGGAGTGTGATCTGTCAATTCAAAAGAGATTGGATCAACATTCTTGCAGTGTCCTACATCAGTTGGGCCTGCTGACCATAACGCCTCAGGGAGAGTGTCTACCATACTTGCGGCGTCAGAGTGATCAGCCTTCTCTCTGCCATGAAATCTCTCTATTTGTCTATGTTCTAACAGCACTTTGTCAGCCGTCTTGTGCATGATCCTGTAAGCCTTTTCGGATGGGGAGTACTGTAATTCAGGGAGTTGGGTCCAAACCCAGTCTGTCAGTGCCATTAGACGCTTGCACATCGGCCCAAGATCTCTAGCCTGGTGTTTAACATGCACTGCTAAGGTGATATGGGGCACCGCCTCCTCAGACATCTCATACCACTTAAATTGTTCTGGTGTCAATTCAACAGCAGCTGCCACACCTTCATTCCCCACTAAAATACAACTAGACAATACTTCCCACTGTGTCCCTTCAATGCCATTGTAAAAAGTTTGCTGATAAATTTCATCCCCGTCCCTAGCATAGTACAGAGTAACATGGAGGGGGTCGATTGGAGGGGAGTAGGGATGTAGCATTTGGACCCACGGCCGCCACTGATAATACAGAGTCTGTACGCCGTCGCTTTGCTTGGTTCCCGGTTCTAGGAGTCCCCAGTATATATCTGCCCAGAGTCCTTCAGCCGTGGGTGAAACATCAGCTGACAACAACATTTGAGAGCTGGACTGGATCATTGACAGAGAACAGTTCACCGAATATCCATTGGGAAAAGTCACTACCAGTCCCTCTGGCCCACACATGACTGATGCCCCGCACCTCACCAACATATCCCGTCCCATCAAATTGACTGGGCATGCTGGTGATGAAATATATTGATGCAAAAAAGTCTGTCCTGCCACCGTGGTAGTCAGAGGTGTCGTCAACGGCAGATTTTCTGGTTTACCCGAGAACCCTACTAGCTGGACGTTGGAGGATGAAAGGTTGGACCGAGACATGGCGCACGTGATAGTGGAAAACCTTGCACCTGTGTCAACTAGGAAATGCAGATCCATGTCCATTACCCTTATTTGCAAGTAGGGTTCTGCCAGCCCCACCTGCCCTTGAGTTCCCGGGCCCCTTCAGTACTCATCCCCCTGACCACCCTGCATGGTCTGGGGATATTGTCCCTGCGGTGGAGCTGCTGTTGCATGAGGGTCTTGATGAAGTGGAACCATAACTGAAGGCTGTCCTTGGACCGGGGGCTGCACATAACCACCCCCGTTGCTGACTGGACCTTGACCTCCCCTGGGTCCCCACAGCATGGGACACTCCCTGAGCCAGTGTCCAAGCTGGCCACATCCAAAGCATGTAAATGGCATACCTCTGGGTCCTCCGCGACCCCTCCCTCTTCCTCTCATACCTCCTGTTACTCTGACAGGCCTGCCCCGATAAGGGGAACTAGACACCCATTCAGGCACTGGGTACAAATTTGGGGTGTAGTTTTGTGGTGGCGGCTGTTGAACCATCTGATTGGCTACTTTTTGGTTTGTCTTTTTAGCATCATTTACCTTTTTCCTTGCCTCATCCAGTTGGAGCTTTAGGAGCTGCACCTGGGCTGACTCTGTGCTCTGTCTATCCTCCTCCTGTATAGCCTTGTGTCTTTTCATATGATGAATCAAATGTTTTTCCCATTGCTCAGTAGAGCAGCCTGGGATGTCTGGATTGCCCTCCATGGCATCTTGTACTGCTTTGGGCATTCCAGTCATAACAGCTTTTCTAAACAATGTGGTCTGTAACTGTCCTGAACTTGGATGGCTTCCTGCAGTGTCTGTCCATATGCCTTTGCATCTGCTTAAAAATGCTGACATGTCTTCTCCATCTTTCATGGAAAAGGTCAGTGAATGCATTGCTCCGGGAAGAATGGGGAATTTATCCCTCATTGCCCCTCCCACAGCTGTGGCTTCACTGGTAAATGGTTCTGAATCTGGTATATAACTAGTGCCTGCCGCAGCCACAATCTGCTGTATTTCCCACATAGGTAGTTGTTTTCCCAGTAATGCTCTCCAATCTCCCATAGTTAATTTATATCCCAATGTGTGTTGGCAAAATTTCTCCATCCAGGGCCCTCCTCCCTCAGTGGGAGGGGGCATTTTATCCAGGATGCAATTCATGTCTGTGAATGAGAATGGTTGATACACATCCCCCGTTTGGGGTCCTTTATATATAAGTGGCAGTTGATGGTATCTAGCGGGTGGTTGTATCTTTTCTCTGTCCCTAAGCTGGTGTCTATGCCTGTGGTCAGCACAGGGCGCTATATGAGTCTGGTTGTGCCTGGTTAGTGCCCCTGTGATTGTGACCTGGTATGTGTCTTCGTCTCCCTCATTACTATTCACACCCCCCGCCTCTGTACCTGCCCCCAATCTCTCCTCGGGACCTTCTGCCCTAATTACTTCCTCTCTTCTCTCTCTGAGCTGTCTCTCCTTGAACCCATCTATTGTTTCAACCCCCTGACTCTGTATCCTCCCCTGTCCTGCTCCTCCCCCGTTTAGGGTGGAGGGTGTTTCTGACACTGTCGTGGGTGAGCTTCTTGCCTGATATATCTCTTCCTGTCTGCTCGTCTGCTCATGTATTTTCCTATTCCCTTCTCTGGCTTCCTGCATCCTACGCTCTGCCTCCTTCACCAGGTCCTCCACCTCTGATATTTTCCTTGTTACTACTTCCTCTAACGTCTCCCTAATCTGTCTGTATTCCTCCTTTCCTATTGCTGTCATTTTCATTACTCCTTCTTCCACACGCACGAGTGGCATCTGCGGTGTGGGATAAGGAGGGGGTTGTATCCCGGGCATTTTGGGGATATATTGGCGCTGATGCTTCTGTTTTTTCATTTCCTTTGTCTTTTTCTTTGGTTATTTCTGAGTGTTTTTAATTCATTTCTACTGCCATGCAAGCTAAGGTCATGTTGTGTAAGTGGGCTCTTCTCTGCTCATTTTCCTCTCCATCTTTCTTCCATTTTCTTTTGACTAACATGGAAACTTTTTCCGCCTTCCAGTGTTCATCTGCTTTCTTTTTAGCTTGTTTTTCTGCCTTCCCTAGGTATAATATCAATCTCTTCCTTTCCTCCTCTTTGGAGACCTTACCCTGTGTTTGTAAGTCTTTCCATATACTGTCATACGCCCCAATCATGGTGTCTCGCTTGTTCCTCGGGAGCCCTGCAAAGATTTGACTCCTGGTTTTCTCCCATTGTTGCTTAACGGTCCATATAACATTGGGAGGGCAATCTCCGTATTCTTCACACTCCCTGTCAGATTCCCCTTCCATTATGTTTTATCTATCCCCACTCAGTAGCCAGCTGGTTTGTATGACACTTGCGTTCCGAGCAACCAGCCCAATCAGAGAAGGGTTCAGTAGCCAGTCAGTTTGTATGGCACATACGTCCCGAGCAACTGACCCAATCAGTGAGTTTTATCAGGCAGTTTACGTTGGCACCAGTTAGGTTTCCACTGCTGATTCTTTCTCACTGAGACACTCCCTCCTTCCTCTCTGAGACACTACTGAGTTTCTACCACCCTTATACAGTTTTATCAAACAACACACTTTTTACTTATGCAAAATATCAAACATTCACACTTGCCGTTAAAACACGGCACATATCATAAACCAGTGAGCGCTGCTTTTATGGGAACCTCCGTTTTTTTGTTCTTTTGTTTTTTTTTGTTCCCAAGGATCTCTAAACCTACTCACTCAGGGACTCTAACCCCTTATACGGACATGCGCTGCTTTTATGGGATTTTTTTTTAACCCATGGGTCTTTAAACCCGTCCGTATTTCCCACGTGCATGCGCTGCTTTTATGGGATTTCTTAACCCATGGGTCTTTAAACCCGCACGTCTTCTTTTCAGTACTGTTGCTGCTTTCAGGGCTTCTAATCCCTGTGACTTTAAACCCGTGCACAATTTATTTCAATGCTTTATTCATCCACTTTAACTAGGACACTTGCCGTATAATGACAACACACAATTTGGTATAGCCAATAACAGAACTTCGATAAAACAGGCGTCTGTATCCCTTCGTTTTTTAGCGGCCGCTTGTTGTTGCCATCACACTGCAGTTATCCGTTGTCTTTTACTTCTGTGGTCAATCCGTCACTTCTCCGTCTTTATCACGTCGGGGTCACCAAATTGTTGGACTTCAGCTCACTCTACCAACTCATCTTCATCTATGTGAGAGCGTAGTCCTGCGTGTTTGTTGATAAAGCAATAGGAGAAGCTGTTCGGTCTCAAAACCATCCGTTTTATTTAGCAGTAAATGGATAAAGCATACAGAGCTCTGGGTCTAGATCTTCCTATCCCTGACAAATAACAGATTGTGTCAGTTCACGAAGTCTGACTGTCTCTCCTTTCCCTGACCCAGTCTTTATACTATACAAAGTGTTGACTGAATATGGATGTGTGGTCTTCTTTCTGATTGGTCCGTTCATCTGACTCCATTTCCGCCTCATCTTCTTTCTGATTGGTCCGTTCATCTGACTCCGTTTCCGCCTCACTGATATCCGGACTCCAGGTAATCTTCTTCTCCATCTGTGTTGCAGCTGCCGTCGTAAAATCCTGTTCCTATCTCTGAAACCACAAATCACAGCACATCTCGTCTCCACTCCCCCCTGACCACAACACTTCCAGTGTCCCCCTTCCCATTCAGAGTCGCCAACCCTATGCAAGGTCAGGGACCCTCACACCTTCCATGGAGACAGACATCTTGTCTCTACTCCCCCTTTACCACAACATCCTTATTGCTCCCTTTGTTATTCAGAGTCGCTAACCTTATTTAAGGTCAGTGACCCTCACACCTAATTTACTCTGCATTCCTCTGTCTGCTAACATACTCAGTACTTTTCTACTGCCACTATAGACCCTCATGTCCTTGTAACAAGCCCTGTTCCTCATGCATATGTTTTCACAATGATTAATATATCCTTATATCCCTTATTCCAATTAATACGTTGTAATCATCATTATTAAACATCACACCATTACATTTATCTACAGCACACAGATGATGCTCTTGTCTTTGTTAAATTTTATTCCTTTCTCTTTGGTTCTCTGCAGCATGGCACGCAGACTGGCATCATGCTCCTCTTTGGTGCCGCCATATACAATGATGTCATCGATAATGGCGGCGACGTTGTGGCGTCCTCCATAGGCCTCGCCCACCCATCTCTGGAACTCATCGTGTGCAGATATGATTCCGAATGGGAGTCTCTTGAACCTGTATCTGCTATAGACAGTGTTAAATGTGGTTAGCATGGATGACTCTTTGCTGAGTTTTATGTTCCAGTAACCAGACCTGGCGTCTAATACACTAAAGTACTGTGCCCCTGCCAGTTTTGCCGTAATGTCATCTAGAGTAGGGAGTGGCTAGTGGGGTCTCTGGATGGCTTTGTTTAGGGGGCGGGGATCTAAACAAATCCTGAGCTTTCCTGTTTTGGGCTTTTCCACTACCACCAGTGCGTTAACCCATTCTGCTGGTTCAGTGACCTTTTGGATTATGCTCATTTTCTCCATTTCATCTAACTCTTCTTTGAGTCGGCTGCGCAAAGCGTTTGGGATGCGGCGAGGTGGGCACACCACTGGTGTTACTTCAGTTTTCAGGCGAAGACTACACTCTCCAGGAAACAGTCCAATGCCCTGAAACACAGCCACATACTCATCCATCGGGCTCAAGTGTGGCTCTGGCTGCACATTGACCATATGCACTATTTTGACAATGTTCAGGTCTAGACATGCTCTCATGCCTAGGACAGGGCGCTTTCTGCACAGACTATGTCAAAATCTAGCATTAATGTTTTGTTTTTGTACATGCAGGTTAACTTACAGGCACCTTTCACACTGAGTGTGTTCCCACCATATCCTGAAAGCCTGGATGGTGGGCCTAGCACTACATTTCCAAACA
The DNA here is from genome assembly GCF_029633865.1 of Lampris incognitus. NCBI lineage: Eukaryota > Metazoa > Chordata > Actinopteri > Lampriformes > Lampridae > Lampris > Lampris incognitus. Next base: position 43,286,815 of record NC_079212.1, read on the forward strand.
GTTGGTGGAATGTGTTTGCTGGTATTATGTTAGCCTGGGCACCTGTGTCTATTTTAAACTTTAATTTGTGCCTCTGTTTGCCTATTTCCAATTCTGCAAAGGCCTGTTCCTTATTTGTGTTTTCATGCTGTTTAGTTATAGTGTCAATGTACAGTTCATCTTTGGATTGCTGTTCAGCACTCTCTGCAATAGCATGCACTTTCTTTGCTTTATATTGTGCTTGACGGTGCTGTGGTGGTGTCCTACACACCCTAGCATAGTGATTGAATTTTTTGCATTTGTTAAACTGGCGTCCCTTTGCTGGACATTCCTCAGTGCGGCTGTGCTCTCTCCGCACGCACCACATCCTTTGTTTTGCATGGCACTGTTAGCGTCAGTTTTGTTTACAGTTTTGCAGTCGTGACGTGCCTGTCCTCTTCTCAACGGCTTCTTGCTAACTGCTTCTACAGACTGGTTGATTACGCCTGCTGTGGGGGAATCCATTAATTTTAATTGCTGCTGTGATAGTATGTGTGATCGTGCTATGTCAATAACCCTTTCCAGTGTTCGCTCTGGACCTACACACAGGAGCTTTTCTCTCACTCTTGTTGAGTTTGTGGCGAACACAATTCTGTCCCTGACCATCTCGTCACTGTTATGATAATCAGTCTTTCACTAGCAGTCTTAATTCAGTCACAAACTGGTCGAAATTTTCACCTTCGCCTTGTACCTTTTGGTGGAACTTATAAAGTGCAAAGATGGGGTTGGCTTTGGGCATTACATAGGCTTCAAAGCGTCATAATAGGTTTTCAATACCTTTTTCTGGTCTGCAGTGAGACTCCATGTATTGAAGACGTCTCTGCCCTTCTCTCCAATCCATAACAACAAGTAGCTGCATTTTTCCTCCTTTTTTGCACTTAGTGTCCGGCAAACATAAGCTCCACATGCTGGCGAAACTTTCTCCACGCATCGGGAAGGTTGGACGAGTCCCAATCCATCCGTGGCATCGGAACACCGGTAGCCTCCATCTCTCGTCATCAGGTCGATGTGAGCACTAGCGAGTTGATTCTGACACAATGTAATATTTAAGGGAGTTTTCTCCTAATGGTCACTTTACAGTGTCTCGAATGAGGCAACGTCCACACATTAAATAACGTTTGGTGTTCCGTGTTTACTGTGGTCTGCCATGCACACAATCCCTTCCATCCGGTGCATTTCCTGAATCTCCCCAGAGCCCTAGAAAGAGAGAGTTGCGTCAATGAGGGGGTCAGAACGCGAGAGGGTCACGTGGTTCATGTAGCCGCAAATAGTTCCAAACGAAGCTTGGCGGGTCATTTAAATGAACTGCTTAGCCGCGATTGCTGGTAACTACTAACCAATATTTTCAGATTTTTACATTTATATATAGATATAGATATATTCCAACTTGACATATATTCTATGTGCACTGTTTGGAACTATCCGGGGCTCTCATGATCCGCCATTGCTTTGGCCCATTGACGTCTACGGAGTTGACGTAACTCTCTCTTTCTAGGGCTCTGAATCTCACGAATAGGTCAGTGACGTCATCACCTAGCGTCGTGCTGGACTAGACCATTACTGGATCATACCATTATATCCTGACCTATGGGTATTACAAAAAAAATTAACTCTTTTTTTTTAGGGAGACGTGTAAAGACACCGTTACAGTAGTTGAGTCAACTGAAGATAAATGCATGGACAAGTTTTTCCCATATCCTGCTGAGACACAAATCATTTAAATTTTTTTCTAGTTTTTCCCCTTATCCCACCCGATTAAGCCAATGGCATATGGCCGGAACGCTTGTCAAATAACTCCCCTGGCTCACGTTTCCACAGGAAGGAGATAGTCGTAACGCCAGCTTCATTCAAACTCATGTTGGCTGCTCTCGCTATTTTACACGCTGAAGCCTCACATGGATTGCATTACCCTCAGGCCGTGAAAGAGACGTAGGGAGAATGCTTTCGGTTGCTTGGCTGAAGGCGCCTGGATGGGCCAGAGGGGGCCGTGCCTATAGTCCCCGGGTCCTATATTCCCCGGGTCCTATGTTCCCCTAGGACCCTTTCGAAAAAAAAGGGTCCCATATTCCCCGTTTTCCCCTAAAAAGGTCCTATAATCCCCGTTGCAATAGACACCGGGGAACATAGGACCCTCTTTTGGAAAAAGGGTCCTATATTCCCCGCTGTTTCCAGGGGAACATAGGACCTTTTTCCAAATAAAGGGTCCTATATTCCCCGCTATTGCCAATCGAGGAACAAACCGGGGAACTTAGAACCCTTTTTGCAAATTAATTTCCTTAACGGGTCCAAAATAATAAAAACTGGGGTCAAGGCTGAGATGTAGGCTACGATAATCTATTCCTCCGCTGATTAAATTAGGCCGTATTACCATTGTTGGCTGTTGTATATCGCAGGCCACCTTGAGTGTGTATCCAAATTCGGCCTATAGAGGAGGCTGTAATTTGCTTTATTGTTATTTCTTACCAATATTTACTGCAGTAGGCCTAGTTAGTTGGCTCTCCGGCTCAGCATGGACAGTCGGCAACCAACGCAAGTTTGTCTTGCAGTAGGCCCGCCTACCAGTATAACCTAGCCATTTCCACCTTCGCTCAAAGTTCAATTTGCACAGCACTGGACACTTCAGCCACTTTCTTGTTACTTTGCAGTTCGTTTTCCATATTAAATCACTTGGCAGACTTTCTTTCAAAAAGACTTTAATGATGAACTTTTTAGGCAGAGAACTTAGACCAGGACTTGAAATTTAGGACCAGCACAAAGTATCCATCAACGGGGGCCGCCTACCTTACACAATAGGCTAATTGCCCAATAATAATAATATGTGCTTCTCAAAAAACTAAAGGCTTGTGGAGGTGCTAAACCAAAAACATGAATCAAAGACGAACATCAAAGGATGTAAGGTAACACTCACCAAATGGTAAGAAAATAACAGAGGCAGTCCTCTATTTCACCATTTTATCGTCTGGCATCAGTCATTAAGGTTTCTGAAGAAGACCACCCGGCCAAGTTAATGACTGATGCCAAACAATGAAATGGTAAAATAGAGAATTGTGTCTTTTTTTTTCATTTGATGAGTGCTACCTTACATCCTTTGATGTTCTTCTTTAATAATAATAATAATAATAATAATAGTAATAATACCAATAATAATAATAAGAAATAATACATAATAATAATAATAACAGCCTAATAATGATAATAATAATAATAGCCTAATTATAAAAGAGGCCTAATAACAAATAACAATTACAGGCACAATACTATCAATAGTAATGCTGATAATAGGCTATTAATAACAAAATGCTTCTAGTAAAAGCTTGGCTGAAAAAGGGTTGGTCTATGGCAGAAGCCCCCCAGAAAAGGCATGGTCTAAAACAAAAATCTCCAAGGCCTAACTAGCCTAACGTTAAGGCTTTTTTCTTCTTCAAAAAATCAAAATGAGTAGTCCTAGTCCATTAGGCTACTCAACAAAGAGGGGCTAAAACCCTGGATTTGACATTGCCGACGCTGCAGGACCCTTTGCGCATTATAGATCCTTCTTATTGGGACTGTTGGCTCCCTCGCAACTTCTGCAATCACCCCCTGTCGGAATTCTGCACGGTGCACCATTTCTCCGTCAGGGGGATGCACGTGTTCCCCAACATCGTGCACAATAATGTTAGCATCCACGTCCTCCACTTCAAATCTATTTGTGATCAGTGGCACTCTACAGTTCCTCCAGCACCTCCATCTAATGGTGTCTTGATTGGTGCGGTGCTTCTGATATCTGAAGTTCTCATGTACCAACGCTTTGCCCCCTCGATCACCATCCATAACTATCGCCATTGTTTGTCTTCTTGTAGGCTAGTAAGCACATGACAGTGAGTCCACGAGTTATCACCGATAACAACCGATTGTTGCAAATTGTTGCAAGTTGGCGGGCGGTTTAGACATTGGTGAATTTTGATCATGTGGTTTAGAACGCCAGGAAACTTGCGTGCAGATGACCACACATCCACGACAAGTCTTAAATATTTCCAAACTCGAAATCATGTGTGCATTTGGCTATTTATAAATTATTTTTCGAGCAATATGTGTTTTGTGATTCAGCTTTAGCGTTGTTGATTAGCCTTTCATTCATATTTTGTCAAAAAGGCGTATTCATTAGCCTAGGCCCATGTCCCGTTATTTCTGTAGCATACAGCATCTTAGAATCTTAAGAGACCAGGCAGATATTGTTATTATTTTATTGTTATTACCATGCCTTATTTGCCTACTTTATAATTATAAATATTTCAATTATCCGATTTTTAGCATTTCTAATATAAGGCTATATTGTTATTATTATCCTTATTATTATTATTATCATCATCATCATCATTATTATTACGCTATTATTATTATCATTATTATTGTTCTGATCCGTTATTCCCACCTATATGCTTATTTAGGTGTCATTGATTATAAATGATCAGGCACACCGTTATTACACAATGCCTAACGTGACTTGCTTTATTCCACCGTATTGCAAGACTGCCCGAACAATATTCCTCGCGCTTCTCCCACGTCAACAGGTGACGTCACATACATACGGGTGCCCTTACATGCAGAACCGGTACATGACAATTATTGTTATTATTATGTTATTATTATTATCATTACAATTATGATGCTTAAAGGGCCTTACTGAGCAGATGGTTTCTATCTAATATCTGTCAGATGCTTTTCCCAATTAGCTGGTGTGGTTATAATGGGAACGACGGCTTTCTAGGGAACATAGAAGAAGTGGGTCGGAATTGGCCTCTTGTCGGTATCAGCCAGCTTTTGCAGGAGTCTATCCCTGGTACAATGCGCTAGACCTCTGGGAGATGGACTGCTGAGGACGGAACACAACACCTATCCTCAGCTCCCAGCACTTCTCGCACAATGTGCTACTCATACGCTGAGTTGGCGGCACCCGGGATCGAACTCACGACCTTGCGATCCATAGGCGAGAGCTCTACCGACTGAGCTATGCCCGGGTACAGTTGCTCAAGGAACATAGGCTTACTATATTACATTCAGACACAGACGAGCCAGCTCACCTACTCGGCGAGGCGCATTTTCCTCGGTAAGTGACACATTTCGCGCATAAATATCAGAGAACTACCGCGGTGGGTTATGCGCCCAAATGTAAGCTATAGCCTAATAAATTGAAATTGGTGTAGTGTCTAAAGTTTCCACATACTTTAGCCAACCTGGACTTTGTGAATTCGTTTTTGTGATATAAAAATAGAAATCGTATGATTCATTGTCTTCTTAATAATCTGCCCTAAATAATGCATTATTGAAAATGCACTTTTTGCGCCAAACAGCGTCAAACCTGCTGACCGGGGAACATAGGACCTTTCTTTATAAAAAGGGTCCTATGTTCCCCGGGTGCCCTAGGGGAACATAGGACCCTTTTTATAAAGAAAGGTCCTATGTTCCCCTGCACATACAAAACGGGGAACATAGGACCCTTTTGGGGAAAAGTGGGGAATATAGGGCCCTCTGTATACAAAAAGGTCCGATATTCCCCGGTCTCATACAAAGCGGGGAACATAGGACCCGGGGACTATAGGACCCGGGGAACATAGGGAGGACCCCGGCCAGGGGGGTTGCTGGAGAATGACGAGTCCCCGAACGCTACACCGATCTACACCCACTATCCCTCGGGTAAGGGTGGCCTAATGAATGCCTTACCCCATGGACTCTCTGGCCATGACCGGTTACGGTGAGTCTTGAATACGAACCTCCCAGCCACATGACGAGCGGATTGCAAGAATGGTGGTTTATTCCGCTCGGCCATCAGAGCGGCCTCAAATTATTTAATTCCTGATATATTCTTCAGGTGATAGTAGGCTGACTTTGTAATTGTCTTAATGTGGCTATATAAATCCAGGTCTGAGTTAATGACTACAAGATTTTTGACTTGGTTTGTGGTTTTTAACATTACCAATTGTAGCTGAGCGCTGACTTAATCCTTATTGGCTCCAAAGACAATTACTTCAGTTTTATTTTTGTTAATTGAAGAAAATTCCGAGACATCCAATCATTGATTTGTTCAACACACTTACTCTGTGCTTGTATGGGATTATAGTCTCCTGGTGATATGGTTTTGTAAATCTGTGTCGTCTGAATAAATATGGTAACATATTTTGTTGATTCCCATAATCTGAACTAGTGGGAGCATATAGATGTTAAACAGAAGCGGCCCCAGTATGGAGCCTTGGGGAACTCCAAAGGTCATTTTTGTACACTCATATTTTTAATTACCTATAGCAGGGGTCTCAAACTCAAATTACTTGGGGGCAACATGACAGGTGGTCTTATGGAGGAGGGCCGGTGCAATAGGGATGAAGAAAAAACTTAAACTATATAACCTTCACATCGTTTTTTTATTATTTCATATGGCCTGGCGGCCTGTCCAGGGTGTCTACCCGCCTGCCGCCAAATGACTGCTGGAATAGGCTCCAGCATTCCCGCAACGCTGAGAGCAGGGTAAGCGGTTTCAGATAATGGATGAATGGATGGATATTTTTCCAGTTTTCACATAAATAGGTATACATGATATAGCCTGGCCTAGGCCTACATATTTAGCCTACTGCTTGTCAGAAACCTGGCACTTACTCTGCTAACACAGGTGAGGTACATTTGTTTTCAGGGACAGGGCAGTGGACGGCCTGGAGATGTTCATTGGTCAGTCTGGATCTATGCTTTTATTTATAAAGTTCTCACACAGTTAAGTGCTGCCGAAAAGGCACGATCTGCCTGAACAGTTTGGACAACTGTGGGAATGTTTTTGGAAGTTCTCTGAGAAAAGCAACAGTCCAAGCATCTCCTGATTTCCTTGTGCCTCTCTGAACTTTGCCTTGAGTGCAGTGTTGTACTGCAAGTCTGTGAGCTCCATTTGAAATGTGCTTGGAGCACTGTCCACATCAAAGGGGAAGGGGTCTGCAAATAACTGGAAAGTGGTGCTGTGAGTCTTAAAATCAGAAAAGCGATGCTCAAACTCCCGCTGCAGATTGTCAATGGCAGTCACATACTCATCAGCATTAACTCTGGCACCATCATCAGTAATTCACTGGCATGTTGGGAAGTTGAAAAATCTGTTCTCTGTGAGCTGAGCTTTCCATAATGAAGAGTTTTGCAGAGAAGGCTTTCACACTATTAAAAGCTACAGTGACAAGTTGATCTGGCCTAATAGTTTTAAATTGAGTGTTAAGTGCCTGTGTGATATCAACTAAGAAAGCTAAACCCATGAGCAATTTAGGATCATCAAGCTCAGGAACATGTAGCCTGCCTTCTTTCATGAATTCTCTGATCACCTCCCTCAATTCAAAAAACCCTTTCAGGACACTGCCCTGCTCAATCAGCGCCCTTCTGTGAAGCACAACACATCTCCATATGTTGTATCTATTTCCTCCAGAAATGCACAGAACTGACAGTGTTGTAAACCTCTTGATCTGATGTAATTAATGCATTTCACCACAATAGTCATAACACTGTCAAATTTCAAGCATTTGCTGCAGAGTACCTGCTGGTGAATGATGCAGAGCAATGCAATCGCGGGATCTACATTCTCTTCCTCCAGCTTTCTTTGAATCAGTGCTACAAGCTGTGACGTGCAGTCAGGGGAGGCAGGGTGGGCAGTACCTCACCCGGGCTCATAAGAAAAAAAATCAACTATCATGATAGTTACAAAAAATATTTTTTGTTTATTTTTTTTAACTTTAATTTGTTAAGATTGTTGTAAAAAATAATAGTAATACAATCATGTAAAACTTGTTTTAATGATAGTAAATAAAAAATCATGTAAAACTTGTTGTTTTAATGACAGTAAATTGAATTGAATTGAATTGTTTTGTCAATAAAAGGCATGCCCTATTCAGGATGGATTACTCCCAAAGCTACCATTCGTGAATGCAGGCTGCTGAAGCAGGGTCGGCTTGTGCCTCTCTGGCGTGTGGAATGAAACCAAACGGGTTCGTAGTTTTGCGCATGCATAGTCTGTTTTTACAGTGTCCCCCCCCCCCAAAAAAAACCTAGCATTCGTGAATGCAGGCTGCTGAGGTAGAGTCTGCTTGTGCCTCTCTCTGGCGTGTGGAGTGAAAGCAAGCGCTTTCGGAGATTTGCGCGTGCGTAGTCTGTCCTTACAGTGTCGGTATCAACGATGAGGCACATCGCTAACCTGCCTCGCGTTTTGTGAATGGATGTATTTTGACTCCCTCCCACCCTCTGGCTTGCCGTCTTCTGTCTACCCAGCCATGGACTTCACTACAAGCCCATTTTTTCTTCCCGTCATTGACGGGGCACCATCAGTGGTGATTCCAGGCTCCAGCCAATCTATTCCAGGGTAGACCACTACCCACAATTGCATTGCATCTGAAATATATCTTTGGCTGTAGTCTTTCCCCACAGTGGATATGAAGTTAGCAGTTCTTCTGTTTAACTCAAAACGGTCATTGATACCCCTTACAAATATGGCGAGCTGAGCGTTGTCATTTACATCGGTGCTTTCGTCAAGCGTAAACGAGTAGTGCGTAAAATCGTTTGCTTTAGTACACAACTGTCTGTAAATGTCACCTGACAACTCACTGATCCGTTCTGCCGTTGTATTTGGGTTGAGGCTGACGTTTCAGAATGAAGACGCCTTCTCCGGGCAAATGATATTCGCTACCTGCAGCATGCAGTCTCTCAGAAACTGCCCCTCCATAAATGGCTTGCCAGCCTTCACTTATTTCCTCGCTTACTACATAGATAGCTTCAACAGCTGCATCAAAATCTTTTTTTGCTCTGTGAAAAAAGTACTGCTGACAGGACAGACTTTTTTTGAAAGTGTGCTGCCTTTCTTTCCCTCCCCTCGCCTTTGAACCGACCATACTCCTTTGCATGTTTAATAGTGTAATGTCTTTTCAGATTGAAATCCATCAGGAGAGCAACTTTTTCCTTGCAAAGTAGGCAGATCACGGACGCATTAAATTCAGTGACGAAGAAGTCGCCTTTCAATTTCTCTTGGAACTGTCGGTGCTCCTGGTCAACTTCTCTTTTGGCTTTTGAAGGTGACATTTTTACAAAACATCTGCAAGTAGTGGCAACAATAGCAAGCTCACGTGGGATATTTCGCAGTGGGCTAGCCTACTGGGTTTATGTAGCTACAGTGCTATTTCTCTTAAAAACAACCAATCAGGGTTGTGTTTTAATACATTTACGGATAAAAGATATACCTAAAATAAAGTATTCAACAGAAATCCAGTTTTCTTATCCTCCATTTTGATTCCAAATGTAATATCGTTTCTGGTTAAAATGGGAAAGAGAAAAGAATTTGGATTTTAGCCAATCATACATATCACACTAGAAAGTATTTGCTATAACGACAGAAGAAGGATAAGTGATCCGTTGTTTCTATTTCTGCATCACAGAATTGTCATGGGTGCGTGATCTGGGGGCTCGCCCCTCCCCATCCCCTAGTTGGTATTTCGGTTCACCTGCGCCAGTTTGCCTGAGTGACCCTGATTGCTCCTGATTGCCCGGCTTCACTCACCTATTCCCCTTTCTCCGATTGGCTGTGGGGTCCCTGCCCTGTCCTTCGCCCTGTGCCCAATTTCCCTCCCCTTTCTCCGATTGGCTTGTCTGTTCGTGCCCTGTCCTGCGCACCTGCGCCCAATCTCCCTGATTGGCTCCCCTATGTATATATATTCCCCCCCCCTACCCCGGTTGTCTCACAAAGACATACACACACGCCGGCTGTTGGTCGCCGGATGCGCCACGTGTTGTTGCGAGCCGTTCCCGCTGTCTGTAAGTTCTTCTTTATTAAGAGCTTGTTCTAGCCAGGTTTGTCTCCGCTGTCTGCAGTTGGGTCCTTTTCCTGCTGCCGGCGTGACAAGAATATACAACTATTGCGATCAAAGTTGAACCTTTTCTCTAAGGAGTTCTCAGAGAGAGAGAGAGAGAGAGAGAATTTCAGTGATTCAAGCATTAACTTAAATCACTGGATTGTTTGGCTCTTTATTGGTTGAGTACTTTCCCTACCGTTTCATTTAGGTGTATATCAAATAATTGGAAGTGAAGCTCTCTTGCTTTTAGGGGTGAAGTTTATGCGTAATTTCTTTAAAGTAATCCAACAAAAAGGTGTGAGAAACGGTTTGTGTTGAATTGTGTAGGATTTGAAACCTTTGTAGGGGGACTACAGGTCACTTGGTTTGGCAAAACAAGAGAAATCATGTCCTTCAATTAACAGTGAAGGGAGATGGGGAGGCAACTGTTTCAGTAGGCTAGCTTATAAAGAATGACACACACGAGTTGCTCAGTGCAGCCAAGTATCTTCAAAGTGATGTAACATGTTCCTGAGCGCGGGTCATGTGTATCTAAGGTAAACTAGTGGATAGCCGATGGCATCGATCTATCTAGACCCGTAACATCCTCCTTTTCCAAGTATAAACACATACACATTAAGTTAGTGCAAAATAAAATTACTTTCATATACGAACAACCAATAACAGTGCAACAGCAGTAAATCTCTTCATATCCCATACCAGTGTAATAACCACAGTAGCGTATGATAACATTTCTCCTCTTTTCCCCCTCTCTCCCACATAGCAACCATCAACATTATTCAGATTACATAGTGAGTTTCAGTGGAGGTTTAGACAGCCGTCCAACCCTTGTGTAAGTGTGTCCATCCGAACGCGGAGCGCCAACAGGAGTAGATGGCGCCTTGGGCATGGACCTGATGGGGCTCGGCTCGAACACAACCTGAGGGGTCTCAATGACAGTTTCTGTAGCTGGATCCCCGTCCGGTGTGTGTGCCGCAGCGGGTTCAACAGGATCGTGCGCGGCTCGTGCAGCTGGCTCAGCCACTCTGAGATCAATCCTGTTACGACGGTACAGGGAGCCATCAATGTCCACAAGATAAGACCTCGGCGCAACCCTGCGGAGACAAGTTCCGACTCTCCAGCGGCCAGTGTTATCACCTGGCAGGGGCTTCATCCGTACGACTTCCCCAATTTCAAGTGCCGGCAATTCACGGGCAGATCTGTCATAGAAGGATTTGGCGAGTTGCTTCCTGTGGCGCAGCTTTTCAGTGACGCCCACGACAACAGCTGGTTCCAGGAGCTTGCTTGCCGCCGGGATGGACGTCTTCAACCGGCGGGACATGAGGCGTTGTGCTGGGCTGCTGCCCATGTTTTCCGTAGGTGTATTCCTCCAGTGAAGCACGGCTTTCCAGGGGTCTTCACCATCATGCGCGGCCTTACGCAGAAGATTTTTTACAATCTTCACGGCCGACTCGGCCTTCCCATTCGCTTTCGGGTGTCTGGGAGAGGAGGTCACGCGCTCAAATTCCCACTCAGAAGCGAACCGTGTGAACTGAGCTGTGAACTGAGGGCCGTTGTCTGTAATAACCTTCTCTGGCTGACCATGTCGGGCGAACTGTGCCTTACATCGCTTGATGACTGTCTCTGCAGACATGTCGGGTAGAAGCTCAATCTCCCAAAAATCGGAATAGTGGTCGACTATTAGGAGATAGTCTTTCTGTCTGAAGCTGAATAGGTCCATGCTCAAGACCTGCCATGGCCTGGTTGGTACTTCGTGAGAGAGCATGGTCTCCTTTTGCTGATTGTGGGCGTACACATTGCAGGTCGAGCAGCTGCTTACAAAGTCCTTTATCTCTGACTGCATGTTGGGCCAGTGCAATGTCTCTTGAGCGTGTGGGTAGCATGCATCACTCCCTATGTGACTTGAATGTATGCGCGTCAACATTTCTGGGCGGAGTGACTTTGGGATGATGACTTTTTGCCCCCGGAACAGAACTCCGTTCTGCACACTGATTTCATCCCTGAAGGGCCAGTACTCCCTAGCGATGAGGGGCGCTTCCTCCTTTACATCTGGCCAGCCCACGAGAACAGTGTTCTTCAGTGCCTGTAAGCATTCATCTCTGTCGGTGTGTCGTCTGATCTGTTCCAGCCGCTGGTTAGTCACATTCAGGTACTCTGCCTGGTTCACGTGCTGTATGTCTTCCTGCTCTTGTTGCAGAGAGCAGATAGCGTGTCGCTGATATGCAGTCCCTCTGCCGGAGCATCCAGCCGTAGCTCTGCTGAGCGTGTCGCTTATGAACATCTCTGGGCCTGGTTTGTAGATTACCCTCAGGTCGTAGTTCTGCAGAGTCATGAGCATGCTCTGGAGTCTCTTGGGCGCATTGAGAAGTGGCTTGCTGAAAATAGAGATCAGAGGCTTATGGTCCGTCTCTGCTGTGATTGGGTCGCGGCCATATAGGTAATGGTGAAACCTCTGGCAGGCGAAGACGATACTGAGACACTCCTTTTCAATTTGTGCATAGTTTTTTTCGGTGGGGGTAAGAGCCCTCGAGGCAAATGCGATGGGCTGACCTTCCTGCATGAGACAACAACCGAGACCGCTCTGGCTGGCGTCGCTCTGGATTGCGATTGGCTTAGTTACATCATAGTAGCGCAGGACGGGCATGGCTGTCGCCAGCGCCTTAAGCTCATGAACCGCCGCCTCGTGCTTAGGCAGCCAGTGCCAGGGTGTGTCCTTGTCCAACAGGCGTCGCAACGGCTCGCAGACAGTAGATAGATGAGGCATGAACTTGGCTAAATAGTTAGCGAAGCCAATGAGACGCTGCACGCCCTTGGCATCTGTTGGGTTCGGCATGTCAATAATGGCTCTCACCTTCTCTGGATCGGGCTTCAGTCCAGCAGATGAGAGAATGTGGCCATGAAACTGCACCTCAGCCACCTTGAACTGCAACTTCTTCAGGCCGAGGCGAAACTTGACCTCGCGGCAGCGTTCCATCAACGCCGCAAGCTTGACGTCGTGGTCGTCCCCAGCCTCCTTGTCTGTGTCCCCGCAGCCGACGACCAGGATATCGTCTGCAATGGGCTCAACGCCCTTCAGACCGGCGAGGAGCTCGTGCTGCTTGCGCTGATATACCTCGGGCGCCACCGATACTCCAAATGGTAGTTTGAGCCACCGCTTCCTCCCCCAGGGGGTCCAGAACGTGGTCATGAGGCTACTCTCATAGTCCAGTTTGCATTGCAGGAATGCATCCCGAGCGTCCACTAACGTGAAGACTCTGGCCTTGGGCAATTTATACAAAATGTCCTCCAAGGTAGGCATGATGTAGTGAGAGCGCTTTAGGGCTTTGTTCAATGGTTTAGGGTCAATGCATATTCTCAGCTTCTCCGGTTTTTTAACAATCACCATGTTGCTGATCCAATCTGTAGGATCTGTGACAAGCGCAAGGTGGCCGTCAGCCTCGTACTTGTCCAGCTGGGCTTTGACTGCTGCTTTCATTGCGATTGGGACATTGCGAGGGGCACTCTGTACTGCAGCAACACTAGGATCAAGGTCAAAATGGACCTCCCCAGGCACGGATTCCACAGGGGAGTTGAACACGTCACTGTATCTGTTGATAAGCTGTTCTTTAGTTAGGGCTCCTGGTTGTGTGTGTTCCATTTTGAGCACATCCTCTGGAATTGTGAAATGCATGAGCCCTAAGCGTTCACAGGTGGAGCCTGACAGAAGAGGATGTTGGCTGGTCCTCACTATTTCGAATGAGAGCTTGTGTGTTTGGCCTCTCACAGTACAGTCAGTCTCAAAGGTGCCCATAGAGCTCAGTGTTTCCCCCGAATACAGCTTCAGTCTGGTGTCACTCGGGCGGAGAGGTGTGTTTGGGGCCAGCCTTTTCTTGTCGTGAAAGCCCATTACATTGCAGGTGGCTCCAGAGTCCAGCTGACATTGTTGTGGCTTGTCGTGGAGTTTCAGAGTCACAAACCACTTCTTTCCTTTGGTGTGCACTGCGCCGATTGACTCAAACATGTACAGATCATCTGCATCATTACTATGCTCTGGGGGTTCTTCTGTGTATTCCACACAGTTTACCTTGCCCTCAGCATGCCCCTTTTTGCTCTTTAAGCACACTTTAGAAAAGTGATTAAGTGTCCCACATGACCTACATTGTTTCCCGAAGGCCGGGCAATGCTCTCTGCCCCTTGAATGCGAGCTGCCACAATATTTGCAATTGCCTGCATCTCCTGCTGTTCTGGGTGGATTGCTCTGTTTCCATTGGTTTTGTCTGGGTTGCCTAGCAACGGCATGCACTGCCTCCGGCTGCGGTGTTGTTGCAAACTCCATTGCTCTCATACGGATGTCAGTTTGCTCTGCTGCGCGACACATGTCAATAGCTGTGACCATGTTCAAATCCTTCTCTCTCAACAGCCTGCGCCTAACGGCCTCGCTTGCAACTCCCAGGACTATCTTATCACGGATCATTTCATCTTTCAACTGTCCATACTCACAGGTTGCTGCCCTCTCTCTCAGTCTCGTCACAAAGGTATCAAACGATTCTCCTTCCTCCTGCTTGCAACTCCCGAAAATGTACCTCTCGTATATTGTGTTTTTTGCCGGCTTGAAGTATTTCCCCAACTCTCTCAGTATGGCGTCAGGATCCCCTTGATCATCTTCTGAGAGGTTCAGATTGTGGCGGTAAATATGCCTGCATTCACTTCCCATCACACTTCTTAGAGTAGCCGCTTGTATTTTCTTGTCCTTGCCAAGTCTGCCCGTGACGAGGACGTAGTCTTCATATTCGGCCCGAAAAATGTCCCAATTGACACTCCAATCGCCTGTGAAGCTCATCGGGGACGGTGGTGGAATATTCACGTTAGCTGCCATTGTATGTGATGCTATCGGCGCCGGTAATGCTAGCGTTAGCTCCTCTGTGACAACGTCTTCAGCAGAAGTACTTTGCTCTGAATCGGAATCCTCCGACATGTGACCTACTCAGGCCTACAAACTTAAACATGCGAGCTAGTAAAATAAGAAACAAGTTCTCCAACTTCTGACACCATGTTTCAGTAGGCTATCTTATAAAGAATGACACACACACACGAGTTGCTCAGTGCAGCCAAGTATCTTCAAAGTGATGTAACATGTTCCTGAGCGCGGGTCATGTGTATCTAAGGTAAACTAGTGGATAGCCGATGGCATCGATCTATCTAGACCCGTAACAGCAACCGTACTGTGTTTTTAGCTGTCAAAAGAAGTTGGTATGCTTCTAATAATCTTATCATATTGTTTATGGTTGTACTGGAAATTAAATGTTACAGAATTCTTCAAAATACAACATGTTACCAAATCCATCTAATAGGTAACAAACCAATATTTTTTTCCATCCATCACATTGTTGTTGTGGAAAAACGTTATTGCTCTAATGACGGAAGTATGAGGGACAGCGATATTTAACTATGAAGATGTGCAAATTGCACAAACCGTATGAATTTGAAATGTCTTAAATTATTGAGAAAATGCGAAGTAAAGCTTTTAATGAATAACCGTTTTTATTACTTTATGTATATACGTAGGGGAAGCCAATCGGGGAAATTGGGCACAGGAACGGAACAGGTGATCCTTGATGGCCCCGACCCCACGGCTATCAAGTAAGATGGCATGATCGATGGTATCAAAGGCAGCAGTTAAATGTAGGAGAATTAAGAATATTCACTTTTATCAGCATGCATAAGAATGCCATTGGACACTCTTGGTAATGCGGTCTCAGTACTATGCTTGTGACGAAACCCGGATTGAAATTTATCAAGTTATGGCCCTCGGTCAGCTGCAGGATTTGGTCCGCAACGATTTTTTAAAGTTTAATTTGTCTAATTCTGTAGCCTTGCTTGATCGGGGGGGGGGGGGGTGAGGAGGGGCTGAACACAGGCAAATTTAAAGTAGTCCGGGATGGATCCGGATGTGAGTGAGCAGTTGGCGATAGAGAGCAGGCTGGGTCCTAAGCTAGGGAGGAGGGTTTAAAAAAATGTCGGAACTATATCAGTGGATGTCCAAAGGAGTTGAATCACTAGCTTGGTCTAGTCAGAAAGGCACGAACTGAGGAAGCTTCTTGGATGAGAGGCGAAACGTCTTCACGGATATATACCAAGTCCAGTTGCGCTTGATTCAACTCCTTTAGATAACCATGACCTGGATGAATGAGAATATTCAGACATATCAGTGGCTGGGGACACGTTAATGGTGCTTGCAATAGCAGAGGCTAGCGGCTCATGAATGGTACTAATTTTGGAGATGATAAAAAAAAGCAGAACATTTTTCATTAGGTTACTGGTCATATTGGTTTAACTGTGGAGATGAGTTCCAGTATTCTCCAACTATCGGGAACATTTTCCCACAGCAGTGCAACACAAACACGCATCCAAAAACAAGAACTTCAAGAACACGCATCCAAACTAACGCGCGCGCACATATCCATCCATTATCTAAACCGCTTATCCAAAAAAATCAGTCCAAGGGAACGAACGCCAGCCACGAAGACTGTCGGGTCTGCATGGGCTAGCAGTTGGTGTAGCCTGCCCCGCGTCCTGTCAGACCGCCCTCAGTGATTCCTCTTCGGGTGCAGCTCCAGCCAGGGGCCGTGGTCCTTTGACCCACCGGACGAGCAGACCAGGCTCCCCCAGCCGATCCAACGCCAGCTCCCAGCCAGACACCCTCCTCACATGGTGACACCAATCAACGCCACGTGAGGCTGCTGCCAGACCGCCCTCGGTGTTATCAGAACTGCCGGTCTGCTTGGGCTAGCAGTTAGCATAGCCTGCCTCGCTTCCGCGTCCTGCCAGACCGCCCTCGGTGTTACCACCTTGGTCGCAGGGCCATGGGCCCACAGGACGAAGCAGACCAAGCTCGCCCAGCCATCAAACGAAGACAAAACTTGAGCGCAGACGTGGACAAAGACGCTGTATGGACGGCACTGGGTGAGGCCGCCGCAAACGTGAATTCGCGCCGCCATCTTCCCACACCGGTACTGGGTGAGGCTGCTGCAAACGTGAATACTGATATTTGCATTATGGGGTATTTTAGCTGTTGAAAGAGCATTTTTGTAATGGAGTATTATGCTCCAAGTACATTTGTGAACAGCAAGTCTAGTCTTGGCTCACAGCCTCAAGGTGCCGACCTATAGCCTTGAGCTGATATAACTTAGGTGTATACCAGGGAGCCGTATGGGCAAATGAGACGATCTGTTTTCAAGGGGGCTGAAGTATCAAATGCAGAAGATAAATTTTATTGTAGACCATAAAGTCGGAGTGACGAGGTGGGAGCAGGAATGGGATTTGAGGTAATTGAACAGGGATAATCTGGATTAACATATCTAATGTTGCAGTATATGGTATGATGCACCCTTGATTTACTGAGCAGTAGGTTGGTGTATATTATGGATTTATGGTCAGGTGGGTAGTTGGCAGAGGTGATGTGATGCCAGAGGGCAAACCAAGTTGGTTGACCCTTGATGTGGGTTGTAAAGTTGACATGATGTTAGATCAAAGCAATCTAACGTTGCTTTAAGATCTTTGGTAAACCTATTGAGTGTTACCAAAATATTTAAATCCCCCATTAGGCTTAACCGAGTTCAGTGATTTAAGTCCATCTTTATCCTTCATCACCTTAACTTGCAGTACATTCTTCCCAGCTTGGTCCCTTTTGTCTAGCCAATTGGGAAAAGTCCTTTTCTCCTTTAGTGTCTAACCTCTCGTACACCTTTTCCTTTGCTTTATGCCACATCTGCTTGTACTGTCTACTTTCTTCATCTCTGGCCGCTTGTTCTTTGCCAACATCTTCCTCAGTATACTTTGCTGTACTTCCTCATTCCACCACCAAGTCTCATCATCTTTCCTGTCCATATGGCACACCAAGTACCTTCCCAGCTGTCTCCTCACTATTTCTACGGGAGTTGCCCTACCACCCAGTGCCTGGCTTGGCTCTTCCCTGAATTCCAGTCTTCCTTCAGCTGCCACCATTTGGTTCTGCCCTCACTCTTCCTCTTGATACACAAAGTCCTCCTACAAACCACCATCCAATCCTCCCTAGCCCTGTCCTTTACCATCTTTACATTCTCTAATCCCTTTCAGATGGTGCACCTTCCTCCACTGTCGGTGTTCCTCCCTCTTCTGGAAATGTCCACCACATCGGTCCTTCCAAATTCTTCATTCCTCTCCTTGACACCATACTTACTTTCACCAACATGCCCATTGAAGTCCACTCCCTCCTCTTTGGGTACACTCACCATCACTTCAGAATTCTTTCTCTTCTGTCTCATGCCCAACTTGTGGGTTACATGGGCTGACATTCATCATCACACCTTCGATTTCCACCTTCATACTCACCACTCGGTCTGACGTACTCTTCCTTCAGAATTCCCCCTACCCGATTTCTCCTCCCATCCACACCATGGTAAAAGTTTGAACCCACCTACAATGTTCCTGGCCTTGCTCCCCTTCCACCTGGTTTCTTGCACACCTACCTCCCTTCTCGTCATATCAACCAGCTTTTTCCCTTTTTAATCTACTACTTTCAGCTGTTCCCATTAGGGGTCACCACAGTGGCTCACCCGTTTCCATCTCTTGGATGGAAATATTAAAGCTGTGGTCAGTGCGGTCACCTCACAGCAAGAAGGTTCTGGGTTCAAGCCTCGGTCGTCCTCTGGAGTTTGCATGTTCTCCCCATGTCTGTGGGTTTCTTCAGGGTGCTCCAGTTTCCTCCCACAGTCTAGAAATGTAGGTCAGACGAATCAGCCATACTAAATTGCCCCTAGGTATGAATGTGTGATGGCCTGGCAGCCTGTTCAGGGTGTCTTCCCACCTAATGACTGCTGGGCTAGGCTCCAGCATCCCTGAGAGCAGAATAAGTGGTTTGGATGGATTAAAGTGCTCTCCCTATTTGTATAGCTTTTTTTTTTCTCTAGACAGGGTTACAAAGTGCTTCCCAGAACAGGATAAAACTGTTAGATACCTCCCCTCCCCCCCCAAAAAATTGTAGATGTAGCCCATGCTAGAAAAGCAAACGCATGATACACTGACCAGGACATGCCCACATCTGGCTTACCAGACACAGCCTGTTGTCTGTAGGGACGCCCGACCAAGTTTGAGGTAACACAGGAATTCAAACCAGTGATCCCCATGGTGGTAGGCAACGGAATAGACCACTATGCTGCCCTGGTGCATGAGGAATTCTGAGAAGTCAACAAATTCACTAGTGATGCCACCACTAAGGTGAGGGTGGCTTGGTGGAATCTCTCAAAACATGAACTAATCATCAAACTATTTTAAACTTGTCTTTCAGACTGAACAGAATCTACAGTGGACAAGTCCAACTGTTACCATGTCCACACAGTGAAGATTGCCAAGGGCTGCAGCATAACATCTTGGGGAAACATTTGAACTCTGCAGGGGGACTCCCAACACACTCTCAGGCTAGATGGCCTCTTGGTTGTCTTCCGGGATTCTTACCCCCACCAACAGCTAAACTGCCCCTGGCACAAATCTGCAGAGGACAGGCATGTCAACCTCATTGAGACACAAGTCCTTATGGGCTGTCCTGAAACACCGCTGTGGATCCTGATGATAACTTTTTTTTTTTTAAATGTCAGCATAAGCTTGAATTTCAGTTGGGTGCACCATGCTGGCTGTCCTGTTTGGAACATGTACTCCTGGTGTCAGTTGTCATATCAAGAAACTCCTGGCAGACAGGTGACCATTTGCAGGACTTAATCCCTCTTCTCTTGGGTCAATTGTTGCAATTCTACCTGGAAATTGGGGAACATATGTTTAGAATGGCTAGATGTGGGTTTTTTTTTAAACCAATGATGTGACTGACCAACCTGCATCTCTGCTGTCCTGGCAGCACTCCCTTGAGCAGGCCTCTGCCTTCTTGTAGTAAAGCTGCATATCCTTGAAATGAAGTGTATGAAATACCTAGTGGTGTTGTATACTGACAGTAAGTGAAACGATGGTAAGCTGTAATGATGAATACATAGAATGTGACAGGATAATGCTGAAAACATCTATTCATTAGAACCTGTTGATTATCTCCAGTGTAATGGTACTCATCCCAGTCCCATCTGTTTATAACTGATTTTAGTTGAGGATTATCGTTGTTTCAACCCACTGCCAGACCATTCAATAGTGTTAGTTGACAAGTCTATTCTATTATGCAGAAACACTACCGTGTCAATTCAGCAAAATGAGCTGGTGATGGAAACTTGTGTGGTGCAACACCTTAATTATAATCTGTCTAGTTCACCAACCGTTAGTCATCCTGCAAATTTGGCTGTGATAACATTGCTGAGCCTCTGAAAACTAGACAACCGGCATTGTTAAAGCTGTCTAGCTAAGGCCAACATGCATGCAGTCAATGCAGAGATCCCAATTCTGCCCTACCCCTAGTTTGAGTGCCCTCTACTGGGTAGTGACCCTTAAGAGATGCAAGGGGTTTGAAATCTTTACTTGGGGAAATGGAAGGAATTCCATAGAAGGCTTCTGTTGCCAACAAAATGTTCTCTCCAACAATGATATTCAACATCTAATTTGGAGTGTTCCTTTCACTATTGCATGGAAATTTTTCCATCCATTATCTGAACTGCTTGTCCTGTTCTTGGGGTCATGGCTATGCTGGAGCCTATCGCAGGGAGACACCCTGGAAAGGTCGCCTGTCCAGGGTGTCTCCCTTGGACATTCATGCTATGGAAAGTCAATGCACTCAAATTTACATGATGTAATGGTATGTGAGCAATTTTTTTTCAACATGGAGAACAAAATGAGATTCATTGTTGTTTCTTGAGACTGCCCTTTTGGCTAAACTCTTCACCACAGACTGAGCACCTAAATGGTTTTTCTCCTGTATGTACTCGTGTATCAAGAAACGCCTTTACCATCGAGCAATGAGGGTTTCTGTCCTGTATGTAGTCATGTCTCTGCATATTTGGTGTATTAGGAAACTCTAGCCCAGACTGAGCATATAAAATGTTTCTCTCCTGTATGTGTTGTCTTGGCATATTCTCTTACGGCAAACCATTTACCACAGACTGAGCACGTAGATTGTCTTTCCTGAATGTATTGTCTTTGCACATCTCTTAGAGCAAACCATTTATCACAGACTGAGCAATTAAATCGTTTCTCTCCTATGTTCTCGTTTGACTGCAAATTTCCTTTTTGAGAAAACCCTTTACCACAAACTACAACTCAAGGGTTTTTCCACAATAGATCTGACATTAAATTTTCTGTTGTGTCCAAACTTGAGTGAGGTAGTTGTCGCTTTCCAGCCAACTTTAGCTCGTTCTAAATCACCATCCTGGTCTAAATTATTGGCTGGTTAGTCCAGTCCTAGTTTTTAAATGAAACTCCACGTGATGTTTGCACCTACTAAAAAATAAAGATGCTGCAAATTATTTTAAATAATTCAAAACAAATTTAGAAAAATGAGAATGCACAACATGCAAACTGGCAAAGCAAGAGTGCAGTTACAGCTTTTCTTTGAAAGTTATTTGAGGATATTGTTTTGAAAGAAGCCGTATGCTTTTCAAACTGGTTGCTTTTTTTATCACGTTTGTTTTCACCTGAAATGCCAGATAAGATTCCCTCTACTCTGCTTCTGATCTGAAAAATGGCTGGCAGGATCGTGTATGCCATTCGCTTCCTGTTGGGTGTGAGGGTTTTTTTTGACTAGTGACCTAACATCTTACCCTCTGCGTAGGAGTGTTTTTCAACTGATGCATTGAAAATGCATGGTCGTTCACGTGCATTTTGTAATAAGGGTATCTGGGGCAGCATGAGTTGAGCCAACCAGTTGGCTAGCTACTTCATGCAAGGGGCGTCTTTGGGCATACAAAAAGCTAACGCCTGCAAGTTAACTTAGCTAGTACTTCTACTAGCTTTATAGATTATCAAGAGGGGCCATACTGTATCAGTCCATTAATTTCATAAGATGGCAGTCTTCCCTCTGGTCTGAATTAAAAAGAAAAATTCCCATTGCCCCGTGCAGTGACAGGGACGCTGTGCCACGGGAGAAGCCGTCCTTCAGATGAGACACTACACCAAGGTCCTGACTCACTGTGGTCATTAAAGATCCCATGGCACTTAGCACAAAGAGTGCGGCGGTCCCCCAGTGTCCTGACAATTTCCAACCTGGCTCCATTTGGCCATCTAATCACCCCCCCCCCATGTAATTCACTCAATGATTCCTCCCTCTCCACCTCAAGCTGATGTGTGGTGAGTGTTCTGGCACAAAAGGCTACTGTGAATCACCCAGGTGGTGCTACACATTGGGGGTGGTTGAGAGTTTCCCCCTTCAATGTGAAGTGCTTTGGGCGTCTAGATAAAGCGCTATATAAATGTAATCCATTCATCATCTGGACAGAGGAAGGAAGACAAGGAGACAGTGGAATGAGTACAGGGAAGTATACGGAGGAAGAGGTTGGCAAAGAATTGTGGAATAGAGATGAAAAAAGTAGACGGGAGTGCAAGGTGATGCGGCAAAGAACAAGTATGTATGGGGGAGTTGTATGAGGTTGGACACTAAAGGAGAAAAGGACTTGTACCGATTGGCTAGACAGGGCGCAAGCTGGTAAGGATGTGCAGCAGGTTAGGGTGACGGAAGGATAGAGATGGAAATGTGCAGACAAACGTGTGTTGAAAAGGTGCAAGGAGTACTTTGAGGGGCTGATCAATGAAGAAAATTTGAGAGAAGTTTGGACAAATGTGGGGATAGTGGATCAGGAACTGCAGTGGATTAGCGAAGATGAAGTAAAGCCGGCAATGAAAAAGATGAAAGGTGGCTGGTCCAGATTGACATACCAGTGGAGGCATGGAGATGTTTAGGAGAGATGGCAGTTTTTAACTAGCTTGTTTAACAAACTTGGAAAGTGAGAGAATGTCTGAGGAGTGGAGAAGAAGCATACTGGTACTGATTTTCAAGAGTAAGGGTGATGTGCAGAATTGTAGCAACTACAGAGGTATAAAGTCGATCAGCCACAGCATGAAGACATGGGAAAGAGTAATAGAAGCTAGGTTAAGAGGAGAGATTATTGAGCAGCAGTATGGTTTCATGCCACGAAAGCGCACCACAGATGTGATGTTTGCTTTGAGAGTGAAGTATAGAGAAGGCCAGAAGGAGTTGCATTGTGTCTGTAGATTGAGAAAGCATATGACAGGGTGCCAAGGGAGGCACCCTGTATGTGGAAGTCGGTAGCGTCCGAGAAGTATGTAGGAGCGGGGCAGGATATGTATAAGGACAGTGGTGAGGTGTGCAGTTGGAATGACGAATGGGTTCGAGGTGGAGGTGGGATTACATCAAGGATCGGTTCTGAGCCCTTGTTTGCAATGGTGATGGCCAGGTTGACGGACAAGGTCAGGCAGGAGTCTCCGTGGAGAGGTGAAGAAGAGAGTGCAGGCAGGGTGAAGAAGTGTCAGGAGTGATTTGCGACAGAAGGGTACCAGCAAGAGTTAAAGGGAAGGTTTAAAAGATGGTTGTGAGACCAGCTATTTTGTATGGTTTGTAGATGGTGATACTGACAAAAAGATGAGAAGTGGAGCTGGATGTGGCAGAGTTGAAGATGCTAAGATTTTTTTATTTGGGAGTTACAAAGATGGGCAGGATTAGGAATGAGTATATTAGAGGGACAGCTCAAGTTAGACGGTTTGGAGACAAAGCAAGAGAGACGCGGTTGAGATGGTTTGGACGTGCGGGGGAGAGATGCTGGGTATATTGGGATGGAAGGATGGAACTGCCAGGGAAGAGGAAAAGAGGAAGGCCAAAGAGGAGGTTTATGGATGTGGTGAGGAAGGACATGCAGGTGGCTGTTATGACAGAGAAAGATGCAGAGGACAGGAAGAGATTATCACCCAGGTGGGTGCTACACATGGTGGTGGTTGAGGTGAGTTTCCCCCCTTCTCCGTGAAGCCTGGATCCCTGCATGTTCTCCCTGTGCTCTCATGTGGGTTATCGCCTGACTGGGGGCCTTTTTGTGCAGCATTTGCATGTTCTCCCCGTGCTCACATGGGTTTCCTCCAACAACAAAAAGAACCCAAATAAAAACATGCAGAAGGCTCTCCTGCCCTGTTCCTGACCATGACATGGACATGTTCCTGGGGTTGGTCCTGGAGCGCTAAAGGAAAGAGTTGCCCTCTGCCCCTGGAGGAACATTTCTTCAGCCACCACTCCCTGCACGCATGTGTGTGCGTTCAGTGTGTAGCTGTAAGACGAATAAAGGCCCTTTGTGTTGGATTTAAAATAAAGTATCTTTAATAAAACAACCTTTTTATTGGATTGAAAATAATTTATCATTAAATTACTCAAATATTACTTGCTTAACCACAATTTTTTTTCACGAGCTGAGCAATCAAGTTTTTGTTCACTGCGAGATGTCATGCGTTTCCTCTGACTGCGTTTAGCATTAAGACCATCACCAGACTTGGACACTAAAGGGTTTCTCTCTTCCATGTACTTGTCCCCTTTACCCCAGACTGAGCAAGAAAATTGCGTAACACTTTAGTACGGGGAACGTAGTCGCCATTAATTAGGTGCTTATTAGCATGCAAATTAGCAACATATTGGCTCTTAATTGGTCATTATTACGTACTCATTAATGCCTTATTCTGCATGGCCTTATTATACAACCAGTAAGCCATTAACTATGAGTTTTCCCTCCATAACCTCAGAATTATTGCTTATTAGTAGTACCATCTCAATATGCTTTGCTTAGTATGGACTTTATAAGGTGGTAGTACCACAAGAGGAGTTATTCTCCCTTACTAACACTTAATGAATATGGTCTGTTCTTACATAACAAAACACAAAACTACAAGTGTTCATAGTGTTAAATTACTGTAAATTAAGTTTTTGTTACTTAGAATATGTTCCCCATACTAAAGTGACATCTTGATCATTACTAATTCACCAGTAATTAAGTTTTTTTATGTTCCCCATACTAAAGTGTTACCGAAAATTGTTTTTCTCCTGTATGTATTCTCAAAACTAAGTAAGTATGTGGTGTTTACCCGATATCCATTCTGCAGTGGCGGAATCATTTCACACTACCATTGATATCAATGGGCTGCTAATGATCGTCACTCGCACTATGCAAGCACAACAAAACCTTACTATATTATCGTGGAATTGTTTATTGACTTGTGCATCAAATCCCAGAATCCTCCTCCCTCATTCTTTGAAGAACATCTACATATGTCATAGGTACTAGTTCCTTAAGCAATAGGGCATTGTGTGAGGCAGAAAAGGGACGGTAAATGTGAGCGGAGCAGAGGAAAAGGTTAGCGAGTTGTAAGTCTGGCAGTACAAGTACAGTACAGGCCACAGCAGGATTTTCCCTACCATTATAAGGCTTTGGCGCAGTGCCCCAGCCGTTTTGGGCTTGGCCACCTAAGCCGAATGAATGTAAAATCAACGTGGAGAGCATCAAAACTAACTGACGTTTCCCAGATCTAATGGTTGCAGTAGTTGGTCCCCTGTTTGTTTTTTTTTAGCAAATTTCATCTTTAAGCTTTTTGGGTGTTATCTACTCTAGCTTTTCCAACTTTTTGTACAAAGATATGGTAATAACAGTGGTCCAAAATGATGTGAAATTAGATATTTTTTCATTGAAAATCATAACATTTTCTTGATGGAAGACCCCCCACCAAATACATGCACCTAAGTCTTCCACAAACCTAGGGAAAATGATGACATTTAAGCTATTCTGACGCAGGCCTGTGGACTTAGTGTGCTGCCATGGAAATGTACCTGCGAAGACTCAGAAATAATTACACAAAACACTGATGGTTGATAAGACAATTGGTATTGTACAATATGGAGACGAGTCAAGACAATCAGTATTGTACAATATGGAGAACACCTCCAAGAATTCTCAATGACACAACCGTATATACCCTTTTCTCTAGGCAAAGAGGCTTCTTAATTGGTTAAGTCAAGCCAACTAATGAACATCTCCCCATGCCTTATACTATAGGTTGAACATCCTTTAGTCAACTTCAGTTCAGGGGGGTCATATAGGAGTACAATACCACATGGATTAAGCAAAACACAGACAGACTCAGGGCTCTTGGAGAGCGCTCCCTATAGGCTTTATCTCATGAAAAATCCTTAGTACCACATAACACGACATTGTAAGAGATGAACAGTAGATAGGAAGAGGGGAAAACAACACCATACACCCCCATCTCGGACATTATTTACTCTGGAGAGTTCAGACAGATCCTGGTACGAGATGACAAAAATCCCTCTAAAGCAGATTTGACCAACATGGTATAGAGACAACACAATGAATAAATGACTACTAATTGTTTTTTTTTTGACCCCCCCCCTTTTTCTCCCCAATTGTATCCAGCCAGTTACCCACCGTCCCGATCTCTGCTCCACCCCCTCTGCCAATCTGCGGAGGGCTGCACACAACCACATGCCTCCTCCGAGACGTGGAGTCGCCAGCCGCTTCTTTTTACCTGACAGTGAAGAGTTTCGCCAGGGGGGCATAGCACGTGGGAGGAACATGCTATTCCCCCAAGTTCCCCCTCTCCCCTGCAACAGGCACCTCGACCGACCAGAGGAGGCACTAGTGCAGCGACCTGGACACATACCCACATCCGGCTTCCCACCCGCAGACATGACCAATTGTGTCTATAGGGATGCCCAACCAAGCCGGAGGTAATACAGGGATTCGAACCTGCGATCCCCGTATTGCTAGGCAACAGAATAGACTGCCACGCCACCCGGACTTCCCGATAACTCTTAACTAATTTGTCATGTCAATTTTACTTCAACAGCGCGGGGCAGCACTGCCGCTGAAAGAAATTCTAGTAGAAACACTGACTCCTGTGTATCTGCATATTTACTTTTCTAGAAAATGTTTTGCCACATACTAAGCAAACAAAGGGTTTCTCTCCTGTATGTATTCTCACGTGTCTCTGCAAATTTCCTTTATGAGAAAACTTTTTACCACAGACTGAGCACCTAAATGGCCTTTCTCCAGTGTGTACTCTCATGTGTGTTTCCATATTTCCTCTTCTAGAAAACTCTTTACCACAAGCTAAACAAATAAGGCGTTTCTCTCCTGTATGCATCTTCAGGCGTCTCTGCACAGGTCTCCTGGAAAACCCTTTCCCACAAACTGAACTGAAGGATTTTTCCTCAATAGATCTCTGATGACTTATTCCATTGCACTCTGCTGGGTCCAACCCTGACTGAAGTTCTCTCGTTCTCATCCAGTCATCATCACTGTCTTCAGTCTCGGAAGAAAGTGGTTGACTCTCTCTAGTTGGCTCTAGATCACCATCTTGATCTAAGTTACTGGCTGGTTCTGACAGTCCACAGTCCATTCCATCAGGTTCTGTTTTCATCTTTTCGGATGAGGTGCTGCACGGAAGCTCTGCTGCTTTGTTCTCGGTTTGACCGTGATGAAGCTGTGAGGAGTGAAGTTTCGCGTCATCATTTTCACTCTTTACAGGGACAGGAGTGAACGGAAACTGGATATCAGCCTCTTCCTGTTTTTGAAGCTGCTCTCCCTCTTGACTGATCAAGACTTTCTCCTGTTCCTCTTTGATGTGTGGGAGCTCTGGCTCCTCTTGGCACAGACTGGGGCTCCACTCCTGCTTCACAGAGTGAACCTCCTCTTTAGAAACTATGAGTTGCTGCAAGTCTGGAGCTGAGAGACAAAATATACATTACTGGATAATTCAAATGCAGTGATGAGCAATAACAACTTTAATCTTAAGTAAAGTATTTCATACTCAAAAACAACCAGAATGTATTCTAATCGAGAGGTTATTTTAAAAGACTAAACCTCAGAATGCACCACATTTCCCCGACCACATTAACTGTGGACAACCACATCAAGTTCACCAGGGAGGATGTGAAAAATGACCGGTTAGCCTTCTTAGACTGTGACACTGCAGTTGGTGATGTGGGACATGTAAACCAACACATACTGATCCTGATTACTACTTAAGGTTTGACTCTTGTCATCCACTGGAGCACAAACTAGGAGTCATCAGGACGCTGCACCACCGAGCTGACAACATCCGAAGGGGAGAAACCCCACATTAAACAGGCCCTGGTTAAGTGTGGTTATCCTAACGAGGTGTTTGTCAAAACCAGGGAGACGCCCAAACGGTGCACCTGCCAATCAAAGGGAGGAGGAGAACAGCTGCCTAAGCGTAAACCAGTGGTGATTCCGTGTGGTGGGAGTGTCGGGAAAAGTCGAGACGCGTATTTTCCAAACATTGCGTCTCAGTTGCTTTCAAAGCCCAAAGCATGCTGCACCAGAAGTGGGCCACCCCAAAGATCGGGTCGCCCGGCTCAAACAGAGCAATATATATAGTGTAGCGAATTCGGGGGGCAGTCTGGGAGACCGTCGCTACAGCCGGGACGCGTGTATCCCACTCCGCAAGCGACAACGTTAACCAGTCGACTAAAGGGTCCGACCCGTTAATCAAGGACCAACGTGTCTACTTATCCATGCATGTTACAGTAGTGTACGCTGTTAAGTGCCAGGAGGATTGCCGTGACTTGTACATTGGGGAAACTAAACAGACGCTGGCCAAGAGGGTGGCACAACACAGGACAGGACTCCGCAGTCTACACCATCTACAGGCCAGTGGCCACTCTTTCAAGGATGAGGATGTGCACATCCTTGACAGGGAGACAGGGAGGTATGCTGGGTTGAACGGGGAGTCAAAGAGGACATCTCTGTGAACAGTGGTGGATCTAGAGATTTTTTCCTGGGGTGGCAAGACTGTCCCAGAGGTGGCAGCTGCCACCCTGTAGATCCGCGCCTGTGAGGGGGAGGGGGATTCTAAATCGGCGACTTCTGTTTGAGATGAGTTTGGTGCGGGTCTCATTGACCTTCACCATGCATGTACATAAAATATACTTTAAAAACATTATCTGATTTATAAATGGGGTGGCAAGACTGTGTCCCTGAGGTGGCAGCTGCCACCCCTTGCCACCCTGTAGATCCGCCCCTGTATGTGAAGAGGGAACGACCATCCCTAAACGGGGGGGGGGGGGGGCTAAGAGTACATCTTGCCATTTTTCAGTGTGGTGATTGCAAACATTCCCTAATGTTCTGTGAATAGTACACATGGCCACTGAAACTAGTTAATGGTCCCGCCCATATGTGCATATGAATCTGGTCGTTGGTTCGGGTCGTTATGCCACAGTATTGCTTATGAGGGTGGGGAGACCTGCGGTCACTTAGTTGAGTGATGAAACGTATCTGACAATAAACGTGGCATGCAGATGAACTGGTGATACAGCACCAATGAACCCGCAACGGCTGTTAGGCGGTGGAGAGTCCACAACTACTGCAGAATAAGTCAAATACATACCGATGCATTTCAGACCGGTGGCGGCAGTCGAGAACAAAATATACAGAAGGGTTCTTGTTGAATTGTTCAACATTGTCACCGAATTATCTTATCCCAACAGTTTAGCTACAAACATAGAAGCCATATTAATACCTGGACTCAGCGACCCAATTAGTTTCCGATGGCGTGCCGACTTGGTTCGGTCATGTTGGTTCTTTGTGTTTTTCAGCGCTTTTGGAAAGTTTTTCCTTTCTTTAAGGGACCCACATTTTCACAATACATTTCTTTGTGACCGCAAACTGATTTGACCAATTATTGTGTGGACTTATACGACCAATTTTATAATGTCAAATTACTATCCTTCAGCGTTATATTAATGACTTTTTATTTAAGTGGATCTGGGAAGGCTTTGGCTGTATACTGCTGAACAAACAATATAGGGACCCATTTGAAATCTCCCCAAAATCCGCCGGTCCTTATCCACACTTTGAAAAAGTGGGTTTAATTGAACTGGGCGGGCGTTTTGGTTTAGAACTAATTCAGCATGGTGTCGTATCAGAACAGCTAGTAAAGACCAACGCTGGCCATGTGCGTTGGTCTTTACTAGCACAGGTGACGAAGCCCCATTTTACTCCAGAAAACACTTCCCACGTTAATTAAAACACTTACACGTGTGAATAAATTACTCTTAACGGATTTTTTTAATCTAAACTTTATATACCTGATCTGTATAGCCGTATTTCAGGTTTAGACATGGCGAGCAGCAGTTTCCTCTGCCGGTAGTTCTCCTTCTTTAGACGTGAAATTCCAGCCTCATTAACTGCGGCTGTTTTTCCAAACTCCGCGACCATGTGGGTGACCGGCTGGCCATTCTGACCATTCCCTGACGTCGGCGGTTTTAACTTCAACATTTTCAGTCAGTGATTAAAACAGGCTGCATACACCTGAAACCACACGCCCGGCACAACGGCACCAGCAACTTCTTCTTCTTCTTCTTCGTGTTCTTCTTCGTCGTCGTCGTCTTCTTCTTCTTCGTCCTCTTCGTTTTCTTCCTCGACTTCTTCGTCTACTCCCCCTTTTTCTTCCTGGTTTTTATTGGCGGTTGGCGTCCGTTCTTCCATTGCCCCCCCCCCCAATTTACTTACGCTTGAATAGACATAATTTTTATTTATATAGAGGAATTATTTGTCATCAAACACGGGGGATGCGCCCGCAGCGTGGCTGCCAGAAGAACGTTACCCCACCGTTGGTGACCGTCTCGGCCTGGTATGAAGACGGCTAGCGAAATTCCCATACGTCACAACGGTTTGATTTTAGTTTTAAAATGTTTTCCGCCTACCCAAACAGGTTGTCACCCAGTGATAAGACCGGTTATGCTACGAAATTAACCTTGGTGAATGGGATACGTCTTTATTAATGACTAGACTAAATGGCCCAGCCTTCATATTCACCTGATCGATACACCAGGTCTTTATTCCCGGGAGAACTTGAAAGCGTACACGTCTCTGGATGCATACAGCTATGCTAGTAGCGGTCATGTCCAGGACATACTATTTCATGATGACTAAGTTGAAAACTTTGTAGCGCTGAGGACTGGGGTGCTGCCTAGCCAAAGACGGGGCAATAATATGGAGATGTACAAGGTCTGGGTTATTGTGAACAAGAGAAACGACTGTATTCTGACTGCGAACTGCACCTGCATGGCTGGGTATGTAACTTAAGTTAATTGACTAAATACTCTCAGCTTTCCATTACAAATTAACCTCTTCAGTCACTGTCGTTGTGCAGTAAACACAATTTCACTGCTCATATGCTGCAATTATACAGCTGTGCCTGCGAGCATATCTAGCCTGAACACCATTTAAACCAATGTGTTTTACATTAGATTGCTAGGAATTAATCTCTATACTATTTTCTTGCAGCTTGGGGTCATGCTGCAGGCATGCTGCTGCACTTATGCTCAAAGTTGAGCTGTGGGTCAGATATGGAAAGACCGAGAAGTCTTGTACCTCAGGGACAAACTAGTGGCTCCTCACATTCAAAAGAGAGGTGAAGCCAGCCAGACTGAGTGAAATCTGCACCAGAAAGCCAAAGAGGACAGACACCTAACTGCAACCAGCCAGAAAGGCCAATGTAAAAGGTAAATATATTTTATATTCAAAAAAAATAATTTGCATCATGTAAAGATATTACTATCACACACATTGCACCCAGGGGTGTAGTGGAGGGTAAACCCAGCTAAACTCATTTTACCCACCATCTTTAAATGAGGCTGAGTGTTTACTCGCTTATTTTCTAATCAACTGTGTTGATAAATGAGGGGAAACAAGGTGGGTAAACTCTCCACTCGACAGAGTTTACCCACTTCTGTATTTACCACTACACCCCTGATTGTACCACATTGTATCCCACACAATTATATTCATGTGTTATCTAACATCTATTTTATTATGTATTCAGAGCTGAGGGATGAAGACATAAAGAAAGTGAAACTACTGGAACCTAAGGCAGCTGTGCTCACTAGCCTGGACTGCAGTGGCACATACAAGCACCTACAGTCTGCTCCCACTGTGAAAGGCCAGAGATCAAAAAGATAACCACCTGTGCAAAGTGCAAGAACCATTTCCTCTACGAATGTGCAAAAATCAAAAGAAATGTTGTAGATTGGTATTGTGAACAGTGCAAAAAATGAGTGAAACAAATCATTTAATGCAGTAATAAATTGGCATTGCCTGTAGTTGTAGCTTACATTAAAACAATTGCATGTTGAATTAATCTCAATAACATTTTTTAACAATAAGTGTACATCTTGCAAAAAAAAAACATTGCCTCATGTCACTGCTGCTGTACCTGCACATAAAAGTATGACTAACAAAAACCTTGAACCTTGAAATTTATCTTTGACTCTACATACTGAAAAATGTCGATTATAATTTCATGGATGATTCATCAAAACATTGACAAGTTATTTTCCAGGGACTATACATTTACAAATGTTTGTTAATGCTGCACATACAATGACCATGTCATCTAAGAGGTCTACCTGTGTGAGTGGAGTAACAGTTGTCAGAATTTTGAAATTCTTCCATCTACCTGTTACTCTTTCAATATGTATTCTCACGCTAGACAAACGCCTTGCTGTTTCCACTTCTTGAACAGAGAGCTGCTTTTTACCTTTGGTAAAGTGAGGAATTCTAAAGGTGGAACCGCCTACGGCAAGCTCATCTCTGATGGTAAAACCACGATCTGCTGGTGTCTCATCATTTACTTCTAGAAGGTCATAAAATCCAGACTCAGCTGTAAATTGCTTATCAGAAACACGCCCACCCCAACCTGCGGACAGGAAAGTGATGACTCCTGCAGGTGACATGCCAACCAAATACTTAACTGTGTTGTGGCTCTTATAATTCGAATATGTTTGGGCTCTGGAGGTTAGATTCGTGGGTCTGTTAATAACAATTTCAGTGCAGTCAATAATGCATCTGCAGCGCGTGTATTTAGCTTTAAAACATTTGGGCATATTCCTTAATATTGCATGCTTGCTTGGCCACTTGATGAGAGGTTTTCGCACTTTTCTAAAACAATGCCACTAAGTGCTTCACCAAAAAATAAATAAATACAACCAGACAGCTGAAACAAATACAACACAACGGGGTAAACATAAACATTTACCAACTATATACAGATATAGATGTTTATAAAACGTATATTCTAAAAAGAATGACGTTATAACAGGATGACAATAGTTCAGTGGTGGGGAGTGTAAAGATCTTGAAATAAATACTGTAGCGACTGGGCAGGGTTACCAACTGTCCCGTATTAGCCGGCATGTCCCTTATATTGGGCCAGATTGATTTGGTCCATACGTGACCTCCCTTGTCCCGTTTATTGACCGCTACTCTACTCTAACCACCAGAGGGCACTCTCACAATTGTATCAAATCTGCTATAACAGCAGTAGCAGCAGTGCTGATCACGACGGGTGAGCATGCTCACCTATCATCCGGTAGAGGAGCTCAATCAGGAGTCGTGACAACTTTCTCTTTCGGCTACACAACGTGCACCATTTATTCCTTCACCATAACAACAACAAAAACCCGCGCAGCGGAAGTGTGTCACTGTAAACACGAACCGAGAAAACAGCAGCTGTAAACAAACGTTACTACTAGCTCAATAAGGGGAATTATGTATCCCTATAACCACTACACACGTCCCCCCAGAATTCGCCTTAATACGAAAAGTCAGTTTGGCGAGGGACCGCGGTGCGCGTTGTGACGGATGAAAACATGCTCCGCCGACCGCAGCTCCGTGGGGACATAGGACTGAAAGCCGCCATGCTGAGAAGTGGGGACTGGTGCAAAAGCCCTGGCTTCCCCCTGCAGCGCAGTCCTTTGGCAGCTGGCGGACCAGGGAGATGTGGCGGTGGGACCCGAAGTGGCTGTCCGTAGACCAGTTCGGCGGATGAGGACTGGAGGTCCTCCTTGGGGGACGTCCTGACCCCAAGCATGACCCAAGGCAGTTTGTCGACCCAGCGGTCGTCCTTGAGGGTAGCCCGCAATGCGGCCTTTATCGAGCTATGGAACCTCTCGACCAATCCATTAGCTTGAGGGTGATACACTGTGGTGCGATTGAGCCTCACCCCTAGTCCCGCGGCGATCTCCTCCCAGAGCGCTGACGTGAATTGCGGCCCTCTGTCCAAGGAGAGGTCAGATGGGGTGCCAAAGCGGGCGACCCAGGTTCCGATGAACGCTCGGGCAACCTCAGGCGCTGTCGTGGATGAAAGCGGGACGGCCTCTGGCCATTGCGTGGTCCTGGCGACCATGGTGAGCAGGTATGTGAAACCACGGGAGGGGGGTAGGGGGCCTACCAGGTCCACATTAACGTGGTCGAACCTCCTCTCGGGTACCGTGAAAGGTATCGGGCGCTTTGACGTGCCGGAGCACTTTGGAGCGTTGGCAATCCACACAGGTGTCAGCCCAGTCCCTCACATCCTTTTTGAGTCCATGCCAGACAAACTTTGCCGCCACCAGCCTCTGTGAGGTCTTTCTGCTAGGGTGAGACAGCCCATGGACTGCGTCGAAGAACCGCCGCTTCAAAGCAGTCGAAACGACGGGGAGGGGCTGACCCGTAGAGACATCGTACAGGAGCGTGCGCCGGCGTCGTCGAAAGCCACATCCTCCAACTGCATCCCTGTGACGGCGGTCCTGCATGCCTGCACTCTTGGGTCGGCGGCCTGGTCAGTCGCCATCTGACTGTAGTCGAGTCCCAAATGGGCGGCCCCAGCGATGGCCCAGCCGGGAGAGACAGTCGCGACCGGGTTGGACTTCCCAGCGACATGCATCACGTCGGTGGTAAACTCTGAGATGTAGGCCAACTGTCGCTGCTGGCGGGCTGACCACGGCTCTGCCATCTTGGCCATCGCGAACACCAGCGGTTTGTGATCGACGAAAGCCGTGAACTGACGGCCCTCCAGTAGGAAACGAAAGTGCCTAACAGCGAAGAAAAGGCCAAGCAGCTCACGATCAAAGGTGCTGTATTTGCACTCTCTCAGGTTCAACTGCCGGCTGAAGAAGGCAAGCGGCTGCCACGCGCCGCTCACCCACTGCTCGTAAACCACGCCGACAGCGTAGTCCGAAGCATCTGTCGTGATGGCGATGGGCGCTCCAGATATAGGGTGTGCCAGCATCGCCGCGTCAGCCAGGGCGGCCTTCACATCCTTAAAAGCCTTGTCCCTCTCTGCAGACCAGTCCACGGCGTGTTTGGGAGCTGTGCCCTTCAGAGCCTCATATAGGGGGCGGAGGAGATCGGCAGCCCGGGGATGAACCGGTGGTAGAAGGACACCATGCCAATGAACTCCCGGAGGGACTGGGCCGTGTGTGGGCGTGGAAAGTCTGCGACGGCCTCCACCTTAGATGGAAGGGGGGCCGCCCCGTCCTTGGTGACCCGGTGGCCCAGGAAGTCGATGGTGGCAAACTGGCATTTGGCCGGTTTAACTATCAACCCGTGCAGGCTGAGCCTCTCGAAAAGGGCTCTGATGTGGGACAAGTGCTCGGACACGGAGGCGCTAGCGACCAGGATGTCAAACAGGTACACAAAGAGGAAAGGCAGGTCCCGCAACACTGAGTGCATGAGGCGTTGGAAGGACTGCGCGGCGTTCTTGAGCCCAAACGGTATGCGCAAGAACTCGAAGAGTCCGAACAGAGTTGTCACAGCCGTTTTTGGGACATCAGCGGGATGGACGGGTACCTGGTGGTATCCACGGATGAGGTCCACCTTGGAAAAGATCACTTTCTCAGCCAGGTGGGTGGAGAAATCTTGGATGTGAGGGACCGGGTAGCGGTCTGGTGTTGTTGCGTCATTGAGCCGACGGTAGTCACCACATGGACGCCACCGACCGCCAGGCTTAGGCACTATGTGGAGGGGTGAAGCCCACGGGCTGTTGGAGCGGCGGATGATGCCGAGGCGCTCCATGTTCTCAAAGTCCGCCTTGGCGACAGAGAGCTTGGTCGGGTCGAGGCGCCGAGCTCGGGCGTGCACCGGTGGGCTAGTGGTGACGATGTGGCGCTCAACCCCATGTTTGGTCGTAGATGACGAGAATGTGGGCTGAGTGAGGTCAGGGAACTCAGAGAGAAGATGGAGAAACAGAGCATGCAGGACAGCCTGACGGAGCTTGTATCGCTGAGTGTACACGCGTGTGAAGCGAAGGTGACGGCGTCAATCAGGCGTCGATTCCTGACGTCCACCAGCAGCCCATGAGCACAAAGGAAATCTGCACCGAGGAGGGGAAATGCCATGTCGGCGGTGACAAAATCCCAGCTGAACCGCTGTCCGTTAAAACACATGTCAATGTGCCTCGTGCCGCACGTATGGATAGAGCTGCCGTTAGCAGCTTCCATGGGAGGGCCGTGAGCGCCCGACAGGGTGTCCACACTCGATGCAGGTACGACACTCCTCTTGTTAAAGTGTGTTGTTTCCTTCTACTAATGAGACGTTACAACTCGTTTCAACCCCACTGGGCTATAAACTTTAATGATAACTTCGGCACGTAAGGTTATGCATCATGCTCGGTCCGTTATTCCAGGTGCGACAACATAAACGACCCCTGTGTAAACAAGGAACTAAACAATGGTTCCTAACAATAGTTCCTATTGTTACATCCTTTCTCTTTTCAGAGTTTCTTCTTTTTTTTAGAACCTTTAATACATTTTTTAATTGTCTATTGCTGTAAAAAATAAAATACAAACAAAACTCTTTGCTACTAACAGTGTACGAATATCAACATTCAAAATGTTTTTCATATTAACAATGACATACACTCACTGGCCACTTTATTAGGTACACCTTGCTAGTACCGGGTTGGACCCCCTTTTGCCTTCAGAACTGCCTTAATCCTTCGTGGCATAGATTCAACAAGGTACTGGAAACATTCCTCAGAGAGTTTGGTCCATATTGACATGATAGCATCACGCAGTTGCTGCAGATTTGTCGGCTGCACATCCATGATGCGAATCTCCCGGTCCACCACATCCCAAAGGTGCTCTATTGGATTGAGATCTGGTGACTGTGGAGGCCATTTGAGTACAGTGAACTCATTGTCATGTTCAAGCAACCAGTCTGAGATGATTCGAGCTTTATGACATGGCGTGTTATCCTGCTGGAAGTAGCCATCAGAAGATGGGAACACTGTGGTCATAAAGGGATGGACATGGTCAGCAACAATACTCAGGTAGGCTGTGGCGTTGACACGATGCTCAATTGGTACTAAGGGGCCCAAAGTGTGCCAAGAAAATATCCCCCACACCATTACACCACCACCACCAGCCTGAACCGTTGATACAAGGCAGGATGGATCCATGCTTTCATGTTGTTGACGCCAAATTCTGACCCTACCATCCGAATGTCGCAGCAGAAATTGAGACTCATCAGACCAGGCAACGTTTTTCCAATCTTCTATTGTCCAGTTTTGGTGAGCCTGTGCGAATTGTAGCCTCAGTTTCCTGTTCTTAGCTGACAGGAGTGGCACCCGGTGTGGTCCTCTGCTGCTGTAGCCCATCTGCCTCAAGGTTCGACGTGTTGTGCGTTCAGAGATGCTCTTCTGCATACCTCGGTTGTAATGAGTGGTTATTTAAGTTACTGTTGCCTTTCTATCAGCTCGAACCAGTCTGGCCATTCTCCTCTGACCTCTGGCATCAACAAGGCATTTTCGCCCACAGAACTGCCGCTCACTGGATATTTTCTCTTTTTTGGACCATTCTCTGTAAACCCTAGAGATAGTTGAAAATCCCAGTAGATCAGCAGTTTCTGAAATACTCAGACCAGCCCGTCTGGCACCAACAACCATGCCACGTTCAAAGTCACTTAAATCACCTTTCTTCCCCATTCTGATGCTCGGTTTGAACTGTAGCAGATCGTCTTGACCATGTCTACATGCCTAAATGCATTGAGTTGCTGCCATGTGATTGGCTGATTAAAAATTCGCGTTAACGAGCAGTTGGACAGGTGTGCCTAATAAAGTGGCCGGTGAGTGTATATTTATCAGTTACTTATAGCTCCTAATGAAAATGAACATTATCAACGACTTTGTATCAAAGTGCTATGGCTTTTCTTCACAGTTTAACATAACCAATGTTTAAATGAATACCTCAACTTGCAGATAACCAGGTGAACAAGAACACATGTACACAACATTTGTGATTCACTTTTTTTCCTTTTTTTTCATTCATGCCCCCCCCCCCAAAGTCCATTAGTGCTACAGATCCATTCATCTGTGTGAGGTCACAAAGTCTTTGTATCGCTGCGGCTGCCCAACAGAGCGGCCTGATCTGGTGGTAACAGGGTTGGCCCTGTCACCAGTGTCCTAGGTTTTGTTTCCTGCTAAGACACTGCGAGAAGGAACACTCTCTGAATGTCCGGGTTCAACACTCTCTGGCTGACTGGGGCTGCTGATCTCCATGTCCATAGTGTCAGTGAAGATTGCCCCTGGTGCATGCCTGAGGTGTCTGCGATTTCTCCTGATGACACCACCCGTGTGCAGCTGGACCTCATAGGATCTCCTATCAACCGGCCTCAGCACCTTGCCCACTCTCCAGCCAGTGTGGGGTGCGAGAGGCTGAACTCTCACACATTCACCTGGGGCAAGCGTGTCCAAGTCTTTAGCCGACCTGTCGTAGTATGCCCTCTGCCGTTGTTGGTTATTTTGTAAATCCTGTTTCACCTGCACAACTTTCGGCTGCAACAGGCTTGCCTTGGTTGGCAGTAGTGTTTTGGTACGGCGACTGAGCAGCCGCTGTGCTGGTGTGGTATCAGTACCCTGTGATGGTGTGTTGCGGTGGTCCAGAAGGGCGAGATAAGGATCCTGTCCAGCAGCCTTGGCTTTGAGCAAGAGCCTTTTTGCTGTCTTAACGGCTGACTCAGCTTTGCCGTTGCTTTGCGGGTAACCTGGTGATGAGGTTTTATGTTGAAATCCCCACAGTCGACTGAACTTCTGGAATTCTTGTGACGAACACTGTGGGCCATTGTCCGAGATTACAATATCTGGGATACCTTGGCGGGCAAAATGAGCTTTCAGCTTCTGTATCACTGTGGTTGACTTGGTATCTGCCAGGTAATCTATTTCCCAAAAATTTGCGAAAAAATCAACAATTATGAGGTAGTCTTTGTTTTCAAACATGAACAGATCCGTGCCCACCTTTGCCCACGGCCTGCTTGGCACATCATGTGACATTAGTGTTTCTTTTTGTTGCTTAATGTCCATTGATCTGCAGATGTCACACTTTGCTAT
Organism: Lampris incognitus; assembly: GCF_029633865.1. Taxonomy (NCBI): domain Eukaryota; kingdom Metazoa; phylum Chordata; class Actinopteri; order Lampriformes; family Lampridae; genus Lampris; species Lampris incognitus. The sequence continues at coordinate 43,325,778 of NC_079212.1, forward strand.
ATATGATTTTATTTGGTCGTTCATGCCCTGCCAATAGACACACTCCCTAGCCCTCCGTAGGCATCCTTCCACACCCAGATGTGATGCGTGTAGGCGGCAAGTGATGTCTTTCCTCAATGCATCAGGGATGACAGCGCGCTCACTCCTGAACACTATTCCATCTTGGTGGCTTAACTCCTCTTGGAATGAGAAGTAGGGCTTGATTTCCCTTGGTGTTTTTGACTTATCGTCAGGCCATCCTTGCTGCATCATTTTGATGAGAAGCTGCAGTGTTTCATCCTCTTTTGTGGCAGATCGTATATCATGTAGCCTGTCTGCTGCGATAGGTAAGTGTTGTGCCATGTTGACAGTCTCTACTTCTGCATCCGGTGCACTCTCAGGAAGATAAGCTCTGCTCAGAGTGTCTGCTAGCAGCATGTCTCTACCTGGCACATATACTACATCTAGATCATACTTTTGTATGCGCCGCATCATTCCCTGCAGCCTTTTGGGTGCACTTAGCAGAGGTTTTCTCACTATTGTTTCCAACGGCTTGTGATCACTTTGCACCGTCACTTTTCGGCCGTATGTGTACTGGTGAAATCTTTCCATGCTAAAAACCATTGCTAAGAACTCCTTTTCTATTTGTGCATACCCACGCTCTGTTTGAGTGAGTGCTCTGCTTGCAAATGCTATTGGCTTACCCATCTGCATGAGCGCTGCGCCAAAGCCTGTGTCTGAAGCGTCACACTGCACTGTGAGTTCCTCATCTGGGTTGTAATATTTCAGTACTGGGACCTTTGCTATAGTCTCTTTCAATTTGAGGAAAGCCTCCTCGTGCTGTGCTGTCCAGTTCCACTCCCTGTTTTTGTGTGTCAAATCTCTCAACACTATGCACTGGTCTGAGAGGTGGGGACAAAACTTGGCTAGATAATTTACCATACCTAGCAGCCTTTTGCACTCCTTTCACATCAGTCGGTGCCGGCATCTTCTCAACGGCAAGCACTTTCTCTGGATCCGCCCTGAGTCCATCAGCCGTCAGGCGGTGTCCAATGTATGTGGTCTCCTTTTGTCTCAGCTTGAATTTGTCTTTGTTCAGCTTGATGTTCTTTTGTCTGCATCTTTCAAGAAACAGTCTCAGTTTTCCATCATGGTCACGCTCAGCTTCCTCCTGTGTTTCCCCTTGGCCTGTGATCAGTACATCGTCAGCTATAATGTACAAGCCCGGTACACCGTCCAGCGCTTGTGTGAGCTTTCTCTGAAAGATTTCTGGGGCCGGACTTATCCCCATTGGCATCCTCAGCCACCTGTAACGTCCGAATGGAGTGGCAAATGTTGTTAAATAGCTGGACTCCTCCTCCAGCTGCACATGCCAGAATCCACTCTTGACATCACACACTGGGAAACACTTTTGCTTTTGACAAGTCCGGTAAAATGTCCTCAATGGTTGGCAGTGGGAAGTGACTGCGCTTTAGAGCTTTGTTCAAAGGCTTGGGATCGATACACACTCTTGGTTTCCCACTTGGTTTCTGTACCACCACCATTGCACTGATCCAATCTGTACTGCATTCCACAGGTGTTATGATCCCTCTTTGCTGTAGATCCTGTAGCTCGTCCTTCAGTGGTTTCATCATGGCGACTGGGACCCGCCTCTTTGGCAGCTGTACTGGTTTCACTGTGCTGTCCACCTCTATTTTGTATTTTCCCTCGAGGCAGCCATCACCAATGAACACATCAGCATACTCATCTTTAATTTGTCCCATTATCCACTGTCCTGTTGTTGTCTCTGTTGTGACAATACTGTCTATTGTCATGATGTTTTCATATTGCACTTTTATCAATTTCATGGCCTCACTGGCTCTCCTACCCAGCAGAGGCACTGTACCAGCTGCATTCACCACCTGGAACTCTAAGCGATATAGCTTGTTGTTTCTCGGGTTTCTTATTTTCACTTTACATTTTCCCAGTGGTTTTAATTTGGTTTTATTGTACATAACTGGTACACTCTTCGTGTGTTCTAATTTGGCATCTGGATTCAGCAGGTTAATTGGGATGATATTGCAACTGGCACCACAGTCTATTTGGAATTTGATCATGTCCTTGCCTAGAAGCATGCCAGCATAGAGAAGCTGAGTTTTCTTCATTTTCTCAGTTTCTTTTACACAGGTGATAATATCTTCATATTCATCACTCTCAGATTCAGTTGTTATTTTACTTACATATTTCTTTTTCCTTAGTTCCGGTTTTACTCTGCATTTTGCTGCAAAGTGGTTCTCTCTTCCACACTTTGTGCACTTCTTCCCAAACGCTGGGCACTTTTGTTTACTTTTCTCATGCGTTTTTCCACAATATCTGCACTCCACAGTGTTGCTCGTCTGTTTCCGATACTGTGCTCCTTGCACTGCATGTACCTCTTCCACCATCGATCCCGAGATGGTTTTCACATTGTCCTTTGAGAGCTCAGCGGCCCTGCACAGCTGCAAACATGTGTCCAGTGTCAAGTTTTTCTCTCGGAGCAGTCTTTCTCTTACGATTGTGTTGTTACCTCCACACACAATCCGATCCCGAATGAGCGAGTCTCTCACTGTCCCAAAGTTGCATGTTCTTGCCAACACTCTCAGTTCCATGACATAATGGTCTATATTTTCACTGGTGCCCTGGTTTCTTGTAAAATAACGATAACGTTCCACAGTCTCGTTAACGCTGGGGTCGCAGTGATCATCAAACTTCTTGATAACGTCATCTAACTTCCATGCATCTTTCGGCGTGTCGCCCAGTAACGTGTCCATAAGTTCCCTGCCGCTCTCCCCGACAAGATAGCTGAACATTTTCACCCTCTGTTTGTCATCGGCGTCAGCCATGGCTAAATCCACATACAGAGCAAACTCGTCCCTCCAGGCCTTCCATGTCTTCGAAAGGTTGCTTGAGTCCAGACATAACGTTTGCGGTGGTTTTAGCCCATCCATGTCACACGGCAGTCTCACGCTAGCAGCTAATGCTAACATATACTGAACGTTGCTTAGGAACACTAACCGCTCTCCCGCTCCTAGAAACTTTTCCGCACCAAACTTCAAACCGAGTCGTCCGCCGCTGCCACCATGTTAAAGTGTGTTGTTTCCTTCTACTAATGAGACGTTACAACTCGTTTCAACCCCACTGGGCTATAAACTTTAATAATAACTTCGGCACGTAAGGTTATGCATCATGCTCGGTCCGTTATTCCAGGTGCAACAACATAAACGACCCCTGTGTAAACAAGGAACTAAACAATGGTTCCTAACAATAGTTCCTATTGTTACACCTCTGCGCCCCAGTGTCGCATAGGAAACGCCGTCCCGAGATGGAGTCTTGCAGGAAAAGTAGCCTGTTGTCCTCCACGCCAACGCCCATGGCCACTAGTGAGCGCCGGCCTTGGTGTTTCCCGACGAGCTGAAATTGCACGGGGAGTTGCACTTTTTCGCCTTGGCCCCGAACTTTGCATGGTAAAAGCACAGGCCGGGCTACTGTCGCCGACTGGGGGTTGCCGCGGCGACCACCATTGAGTCACCAGGTGGTGGCGTGTGGGGGTGGGCAGGGGTGAGCGCGAACGCGCAGTGCTGCTGTTGGCTGGCCAGGAAGAACTTGTCAGCTTTAAAGGAGCTGGGCCTGAGAGTAGGAACATTGTACGCCGGCCTGATAGAGACGGCCTTAGAGTAGAAGCACTATGTGCACCAACCTCATTAGGATGGCCTTGAAGTAGGAATGCTATGCACATAAATCTGATTAGGACACGCGCTACACCTGAAAGACAACATGAGGGAAACGGGACCGACAGTGACGAAAGGAAACCAAGAAGAAGAAGATCACGCCTGTCTCCGAAAAACACCACGCCTTGTTGTTTTAGTATTTAAGATTATGTTCTTCCACTATTTGGCAGATGACTCCCGGTTGCACCGAAGGTATGTCTCCAGCGCTGCAGCATTACCTGTGAACTATTTGTTGTGTGCCAAATAAAATGACACGAACCAGCAAGAAGTCGTCTGACTTCTTATGTCGACCTGAATCAAAGAACCAGGCGAGTCTTTTGCAAAAGATAAGACTCAACAGCTTCTTCAGCTAGCTTGCGGCAATCCAAAAATGAGTATACTTAAAGTATATTTTTAAGTATACTTTAAGTTAAGTCCAAGTATACTTGTAGACTTATATTTATAGTATACTTGTAGTATACTTGCTAAAATACTAAATTCGGACCACTTGAAGTATACTATGAGTATACTCTGAGTAAAGTACACTATTGCTTTACTTACAATTTACTTGAATTGCACTATTCTTATACTTAAAAGTATACTACGCATATACTCTAGTTGTACTTGAATTGCACTTTTTTATACTCAAATTATACTATGTATCAACTTAAAATACACTACTCCTTTACTTACAATTTACTTGAAATGCACTATTCTTATACTTAAAGTATACTACGCATTTACTCTAGTTGTTCTTGAATTACACTATATTTATGCTTAAAGTATATCACTCATATACTAAAATTATACTATGTGTAAACTTATGTACAATTCAGTTGTATCAAACTATTCATATACTTTGTGCCTTGTGGCACATAAGGCCTTCACAGAGCTCCTCCACTTCTCACGATCGGCTGCTGCAGTCCTCACCTCCGACCATGAGCTCCATCCTCCCTTTCCTTTGCCTCTCAACGGTACGCTAGATGGATTGCTCATAGGTAACAACTTGTGTCAGAAGTCTGAAGTTCTATCGAGTGACCGCTGAATAGCCCATTGATGGTGGAGCAGAAGAGCCGTTTTAAGACAATAAGACAATAACATTGCAGTGAACTCAATCATGTCAGATCACTATACCTGCAAACTACATACTAAATATATCACAAATGGGGCAAGAATAGCTTTTGTTCACAGCTGAACAGATTCATAGATATGAAAACTGTTGCTTAGGGAATCAACAGGTTTTTAACCCAGGTGATACCCGTTGGTACAGCAACAAAGAGCACATCATATCTTCTAGTTCTTGTCCAGCATGTTACCTAGCGTAGCAAATAAGCATATTGTTTATACTGCTCTACGAGTCTAATCATTTACCTTTAGGCATGTCAAAATCTGGAAGGAATCTAAAATCTGAAAAGAAATCCGAGACCTTTTAAGAAATTACAAAAGTAAATATTCATTCATCAAACATCATGAGCGCACATAGCCTAGCCTACACACTTAAAAGGGGAATTTCGGTTTTTAAGACCCTGGAACCTATTTTTTCATCTGCTTTTATCTAACTGAATGGTGGTATTTTCAATTTTTGCAATCGCTCCTGTCGAGAGTGAGGGATCACCAAAGTTACTGAATTTCAGCCCCTAGTGGCCTGTTTTCAATGCATTTCAATGGGGCCAACTCGCAAACATCAAAATACTTCCACAAAACTATTTTTTCTCAATATCCAATAGGGTTACAATGTGGGAAAAATAATTTTTGTGGAAGTATTTTGATGTTTGCGAGTTTGTGAGTGCTCAGTAGAAACCTCTACAGACCTCTGTAAAGGCTTCTGCTGAGAATGCACCCCTCGCAGGGACTCTAAATAGAGGCTAGCCATGCCCACTGTAACTCTTCCTATTGGAACTTCCTTGCTCAAATGTCTCGCGAAAGGTTCTCGAGAACAAGCATAAATGAGCCCTAAGTCCCACCTTTTTCTATTATGTTAAAAAGATTGATTCCTTTTCTAGTCTTTAAAGACACATTCAGTGATTTATTTATGTGAATACAGCACCAAAACAGCTCCACATTCTCTTAGAACACACTATTCTAAGGTGTCTGGGCAAATGCCCAATATCTTGAGACCCCCTCCTTTCCTGTATTTGGGTACTGAAACTTTCTTGGAGCCACCCATTTTTGGTTCCTAATGGTTTCCCTAGTGGTAATAGTTTCCGTAATGGTTGCTCTAAGGTGTCTGGGCAAATGCCGGATATCTTGAGACCCCCTTCTTTCCTGTATTTGGTGTCTGAAACCTTCTTGGAGGCACCCATTTTTGGTTCCTAATGGTTTCCCTAGTGGTAATGGTTTCTGTAATGGTTCCTAATGGTTTTCCTAATGGTTTCTAATTGTTTCCTAATGGTCTGGCAATTTTTTGTTTTTCATTGGCCAAATCACTGAAGGTGTCTTTAGGTCAGAGTAGTGCCAGCGGTATGTACCGAACTGCAATATTTTCCATTACAGTACAGTTGATATCTGCATGGTCGAAACATGTCGCTGTTTGACATGTCTAGCCACTAGGCTTTTTTATTTAAATAACTCCTGCCGAGTGCCTGGATGAACTTTTTTCAATCTGATTCGTTTTTCCAGTAAATCCAAGAGCACAGCGCTACACTACTTGATTACCAACCTTGAGTGCCTGGTTAACACACCCCCAGAACAACATTGAGCTGAAAGCTTCATTTTATCACAAAGTTGATGATAATCCCAGTGAATGTACTAACTCCATGTAAGATGTTAGAGTTTACCCTCTAAAGGCTACAATTTGGTGAAGCGCAGCATCATCAAAGCACCAAGAAGTAGAATTTAAAAATTCTACTTCCTGTTTTGAAAAAGAAAATGGCCAGTGATTTGTTCTGTGTTACATACTGATCAAAACATTCAATTGGAGCAAGTCTCTAACTCATTCCTGTGAGGGGTTTTGGACGTTTAAAGAATTTGGTCACATGACCAAATCGTTAGCTAGCTCATGCTACCTTGTGTTAGTGATCCTTTTGGGGTAAGGAATCATTAGAAATTAACTTGTAAAAAGGGTGCAGTGGCCCTTTAACCTCTCTACTTCCAGTCTATGTCTAATTCAATACCTTTAGTTCTTCCTTCAATTTTTCGACCATGTCCGACGAAGCTTTTTTCTTGTCCTTCTGGCTCTGGGCTGTCGATGACACCTTCTGTTGGAAAGGAAAATCAGATTGTTTTCATTATGAGAGTGCAATGACAGATGTGCATTTGCGTTTATGAGGACAATGAAAAATGTTTACAATTGTGCTATTGACCTGATACGCTCAATGTAGACTTTTTTCAAATGTTCGATGCAATAATATGAAATACCTATGACAGAGGGGTTCGCTAGTCATGCAGTACTCATAATTAAAAAGGGTATGGCCTTTTAATTTGGAGGGTAGTAACAAGTAGGCAAATCAAGAGCATGAGTGGATACACCAGTAACAAACAGTGAGTAGAAGTATGATGCTTTGTCTACATGCAAAAGGTGAAAGTGCTTTTTTAAGGTTACCTTCGGTTTTTTGGGCTGAATCTCCTCCTCCTCCTCAGTTAATTTTTTGGGGGGGATTCGCTTGCGGGAAGTGTCCCAAATGTTGGAGCCCTTTCTGCCAAACTCCTCTCGTTTCTGGCATAAATCAGGGTAGTCATCTGGACGGAGAAAATTGTTATTTCGAGAGGAAGCTAATAAAGTATTCACACCCTTTCATTTTTTCCACATTTTGATACGGTACACCCTTATTCCATGATGGATTGAAAGGGCTACTCCACCCTTGATACAAGTTAATTTTTTAATGATTCCTTACCCCAAAGGATTACTGTAACACCATCTATATGCTAGCTAACGTTTGTACCATGTGACCAAAACTTTAACTGTCCATAGATCCTCACAGAAAAAGAGTTGACTGTTGCCCCTTTAAAATGAGTCTTTTTATGAATTCAAAAGGGCTGCCGTCCTACCCGCCTGTCATCCTAGGGAAGAACAAAGAGCTTCTGAGCACAGGACAATGGCAAACATAGTAGCTGCACAGCATCATGACTCAATTTAGCATAGGAATGCCTTTTTTTCTAAATTGAGTCAAATCTGTAAATTTCATTTTTACCACTAGAGGTCGCTAAAATCACTTACTGTGCCTTTAAAAATTTTGGTCACATGGTAAAAACGTTAGCTAGCGGACGCTAGCAAGGTAGCTAGCATAAGCCTATATGAATGGCACTAGAACTAGCTGGCACTAGCTGGCAAACTGATGCTGGGAGCTAACCGGAGCGGGCACTAACTAAAATTTATCGGTGGTTAGCATTTTAAATGGTAGCAAGCTTGATACGCTAACGTTAGCTCCGGTTAGCTCCCAGTATCAGTTTTCCAGCTAGCTAGCTAATAATGTCACATTTTCTAGGCTAAAGGCTGGGGTTGCCAGCCGGATAGCCTATTGTTAGTATTGCACGTGTAATAAATTACACTCTATCTCTAACGTTAAATAATGAAGGAAATGGCCTTTTACTCTGATGTCAGGGTAACGTTAAACATTTTCAAATAGGAATTAAGTAATTTTAACTCAACTTACTACCGAAGAGCAACACTTTGGCCTCGTAGCTAGTTTCTGTCTTCTTTTTCCCCTCAAACACCTTCCACCTGACCTGGATCCATCCATCGTCATTTTGAAGGTCCGGACATTCTTCTATCACTGGGTCTAAGCCCTCCAAATCGTCGGGTTGAATTTGTGTTACCGAGCCCACTTCAACTTTTTTGTCATTTTTAAAATAAAACAAAGCGTACTTGTAGTCCATGTTCAGATGTTGTAATTTTTGCTAACGTTAACTCGTTTGCACCCACGCTGTGAAATGACCGAAATCCCGCTCTTGAAGGGAATTCTGGGATTGATGTTTTGGCACGCATGCGCACTCTACACAACATAAAGGTAACGCAAGTAACATCGCTTTTCGGTCCTCGCACGCAGCTAACGTAGCTAGTCAGCTACAATGGCGAAAAAAAGGGGATCTTACAAAGGATACCTTGAAGATGGAACAGAGAACATTCCAAAACAAACACAACATTGCCGGACGAAACGGGTAAGTGACTCCAGGTAATTCTTGGTATTACGGCGGGATATATGTTTGAACTTCAGTTCAGCATGCTAACGGTAAACGGTAGCTACCGGTAGCTAGCACTAGCAAAGATTCTCTAACACCTCACCTAGCTAGCTAACGTTAGCTCTGATTGGCTATGATTGTGAGTTGGCTAGGATGAAATGCCTATCAAATCAACACTACACTACCATACTTTAATCAGAGGTTCTATGACACTACACACTACCATACTTTAATCAAAGAGATTCTATAAACTCTTCTAAGGTCTTATACCCTCTTTGCTTTTATTGTTATTATTCATGTGCAGGGAATACATGAATCCGAATTATTTGTTTAGAATCCCAAATGCTGTTTTTTTTATGAATGTCTCACAAGCTATGCATTGAACCAAAAGTCTCTTATGCGCAATTTTTGTCTCACTTTTAAATCTGTAGAGAAAGAGACTGGAGGACCAAGGGAACCTGCCTGAGGGTGCTGGACCTGGATCATCATCTGAGGTATGTTGTTAATGTGCTGCGGTTTGATTAGCCCTGTGTATACATGCCTTCTGTATCATTAAGGAGTTATTATTTGGTATTTTGTGTCTCTTTATGATATCAGAAGTCATGGAGTCTTAGGCAGGAGAAAGGGCGTTTTGAATGGCTTTGTAATTTACCTTCACTTTTGCACATCCAAGTTGTAATCCAAGCGGCATCTGGCCATGCCATATAGGCTATGTCTGCTAAGAGTTGGTGGTGAAATTGGACCAAAATAAGTGTGAAATAAACCTAAGTTTAACAGTCTTTTGTCTACCCGTGAGCAGGTATTCCATGTGTATTCCATGTGTGTTTGTTGCTCTACCAGATCAAACACTGATTAGCTGGTAGCCATAGAGGAGGCGGAGTAAGGGGTGTGGTTCAAAATCAAATCAGGTTTAGCTCAGTTGGTATAACTCTCCTATAGATCACAAGGTTATGGGCATGGGGTGCACGTAAGTTGTTTATTGGTGCTCATGCACACGTTCAAATCTGCATTATCTTTTTCACCCAAATTGTTTTTCGTTTTCTTTATGGGATTCTCATGCATTCATGTTAATCTTGACTATAACCCACTTTCTCTGCACTTTAAAATACTCAAATGAGCACCAACACACTTGAATGTGGTGCTCATTTTAATATTGTCAGTGCTGATGAGCACCTGAGCACCACTTATGTGCACCACTGGTCAGGAGTTTGATTCCTGGCACCGCCAACGCAGCATATGAGTAGCTTTTCTGCCAACAGTGCGGGGAGCTGAGGATACTATAGGCGGGATAATCTTTGGTACTCGGTCTGCGGCTTTGTGTACCTATGACTGAATCAGAGCAAAGGATGGTAGTGGAAAAGACCTGACTGGCTCAGCGGGGATTGATATTACCATGACTGTACCAATCAGGGACGGCTGGTATAAATGGGCTCCAAAACAGAGACAGCCTATCAGCCTACACTATCAGGGGTGCAAGCCTTTTAAATGCAAAATGCGTAATTATTTGTATGTTATTGATTACATTTTAATGCTATTATCGTCCGACAATATCGACAGACCGATAATATTGAGTGTTCCTATTTGTCACCTCTTTTTGACATTGATGTCAGTTTTCAATGGTGCTAGGTTTGCATCCCTGCGCTATAGCAAGGAATTGAAGAATACAAAATTAAACATTTCCCTGTTTTGACCTGTAGGAAGAATCAGCTGATCCTGTTGAGGGCACGAGCGTTGGTGACAAAAGAGCCAGTAAAGACTTGATGTTGGGTGAATCTGATGAAGAGAGCCTGCCTGGATCTAGTAGCAGTATTGTAAGTGTTATCAAAGATATTATATTAGAAGATTTCTCGCTCGTATAATTTTGAATGGATTTTACTGTAATAGGGGTGGAGATCAAAGATGGCACTCTATTCACACTCTGACCAATCACATTACAGAATCCTGACACGCCCCCGTAATGTGATTGGTCATAGCCCGAGGGCACTATGTCGAGTATGCCCAGAAGACACTTGGGAGTGCCCTGCTATTACAAAGATGGCAGGAGAGGGAGCTGTCTCGCACAAGTGTCTCTGGTGTTATCTACACAATAAATTGTAAGGGTGTCGAGTATGCAATGGCTAACATAACATGCTTAACGTGTGTCATTTGATCATTTCATCCAATAGTGCAAGACTATGACAAAAAATTAGGGCGAGATAAGGGGGTTGTCAACATCCTCAAAGGGCCACAATTGAGACACCACCAAAACCAATCAAGCTTGAATAAAAACTCTTGCAATGCATGGGTTGACCAGTTACTTACTGAATGTCACATTACTCAGCCTACACAGGTGACTTTTACCTTTGTTTCATGTTTGTCCCTGAGGCTACAATAGCCTACTAGGCTATGAACGGCCTTGTCCGAGGCTTGTGTGCATAAAAAGCTGGTGGTGCAAAACCACTGACAGGTTCAGCAAAAGGGCATTTTTGTGATGTAAAACAAACATTCCTCATTAATTGCTCTTGCGACTCTCACGCCATCTACTGGGACTTGAGTTTGATGTGGGCCTAAACTGGATTCTCTCTATAGCACCGCGTTCTGGGGATAGCTCCACCTCCTGTCCCGTCAATTTTTGCTAAGAAGATTCGACTCTTTCACAGGGGGTGTGGTTCACCTCCATTGGAAAGGGGAGCATGCTCAGTAGAAACCTCTACACTGCACTTATACACCAGGCCAGCAGAGAACAGTGAGAGCTGTGGGCGCCTCATGGCTCTCGCACACCGGGCCAGCAGAAAGCAGTAAGTGCAATGTAGAGGTTTCTACTCGGCATGCTCCCCTCTCCAATGGAGGTAATCCATGCCCCTTGTGACTCTTCCTGTCGAATCTTCCTAGGATTGTTGTAGTAGTTGCCGGTTTAGTTTCAGGAAGTACTCATGTTCTGCATAAATCCTATTAAACAACAATGGTTAGAAATGTAATGGATGAACTCAATCATATTTTTTCCTGTGTTAACTCTTAAGATTGAGGAAGATGCAGCTGGTTTTGAGGAGAGCTTGCCAGTTGAGGAGAATCTGCCTGTTGAGTGTGTGGAGGACAGCAACGAAGGAGCCAGTGGAGACTCGATGTTTGACGAATCTGAAGAAGAGAGCTTACCTGGATCTTCAGAGGTGCGTCCTCAACTTTTGCTTCAGAAGCCGTCTTAAAATGAACGGACTGTATACATTTCTAAACTGTATCAAGACTTAAATCCTAAAAAAACTGCCTCTGCATCAATGGGTTAAGCAGGTCTGTGCTGCTGTTTGTAAGGGTTTTTAAATGGAAACCAGCATTCTGCATGCTCTTTTAGCATTGCGCATGTGAAAAATTCCACTTCCTGTTTAAAAAAAAAACCCCAGCCAATGGCCCTTTAAAGTTACACGCTTGTAGATGGCATGATAATGCTGTTACCACATTTCGCAAGTGATGTCAACATACTGCATAAACATGCATTGGATAGGGCTGTGCCGGCCCTCATTTGTTTACATTTGGAATTGATCGCCTGCCCAACAGCCACTACACTGTTGGCTCTTTTTTCTGTACAGTCAGATAGTTATGATTCCTCTGGACCGATTTATAGCATATTTGGGATTTCTGATTATAATAGCTTCTGTCTTCGCCTGGGTGTGCCTTTACTAAGTAAAGCAGTAACGTTAACATTAACCAAGAGGAGCCTAGCCTAGTACTTCAACCTTGTGGGTCGTGACCAAAATGTGTCTCACCGCTCGCCAGGCCGTTTTGTTTATGTCACCCCAATACCATGTTGGAAAGCGGAGAATTAGTAGAATCCACCTCAGATGTTCATTCGGATGTCCCTAAAGCCGGATAAGACACCAGGACAAGAAAGGAACTACTACATCCCTCCCTCACCCTTTTACCCCATTGTGTATCCCAATTGCCCAACAGGATATGCCAGCCATGGGTGACATATCCCCACTGGCATCAGCCCCCCCGTCCCCCGAGAAACACTTGCACAAAGCTAGACTATGTTCAGGTTTTGGGGTTAATGAAACTAAATTGCATTTTCCTGTCATCCTGCAGAACGAGGGTGTATCTGATGAAGAGAACCTGTCTGATGAGGGTTTGACGGCAGGAAACCAAGGAGCTGTGGAAGACTTAATACAGGCTGAAGCTGACGTTGACATCATTCCTGTGCCTCCAGAAGATCAAGCAGATGATGATGCAGATCTCTTGTATCCAGGGGCAAGTCTTACAAGAAATGAAAGTGTATTGATGTTGATGTCTTATATATTGCGTCTTAATTTAACAGGCGAAGCAGTCAGTCACTTGTTAGAAATGTTCAACATTATGTTTCCAGGTCTCATCCCATCGTCACATTACCTTTTCAAAAAAGAGTTTGGAAGTTCGTCAGATTGTGAGGTTCACTTTTATTGTGAAAAATGTTCAGCTTACCTTGGCATTCGAGCCAACTGTCCTTCACACTAATTCATGCAACACTGTATTTGAAGCTGAAACAAATCTAAAGAATGGTATTTACTTCCTTTTTTTGCCCTTGCATGACCAGATTAAGCAACTTCTAGAAGAACATGATGTCAGTCTTAATGAGAAAACTAGTACCGCTGGGGTGTTATCTGACATGCAGTCTGGTCAAGAATATCAAAAGTTGTGTGACACTGGAGTGTTGGGCAAAGATGATTTGTCACTTATTTGGAATTGCGATGGTGCCCCTGTTTTTAAAAGTTCTAAATGCAGCATTTGGCCTATCCAGTGTCAGGTAATGGAGCTCAAACCAGAACTTAGGAAAAAACATGTGCTAATGTCAGCTTTATGGTTTGGGCCAGGCAAACCATCTGTTTTTACATTGCTTGAACTCTTTGTCAAAGAGGCCTCACTCTTGGAGAAAGAAGGAGTGGAATGGCAGGATGCTCAGGGAAACTCTCACATTTCTAAAGTGTTTGTACTCATCTCCAGCTGTGACTCGGTTGCTCGTCCGATGCTACGTAACACAAAGCAGTTTAACGGCAACTATGGTTGTGACTTCTGTTACCATGAAGGGGGTGATAAAAATATCCGTACAAACAACCTGAACCTCCCCTTAGAAATGAAAAGGATCATTTTGATCATGCAATGGCTGCTACAGAGTTGAACCCAGTGTTTGGTGTCAAAGGGCCATCTCCGTTAATGAAGTTAAAACACTTTCAGATGGTAAATGGGTTTGTCCCTGAGTACCAACATAATGTTTGCTTAGGAGTGACACGACAGATGGCAGGATTGTGGTTCGACACCGAAAACCATCAGAGCCCATGGTATATCGGTAGAGAAATAGCAGAGGTGAGCAAGCGACTTGAAAATATCCAACCTCCTGCTGAGATTACTCGAACCCCAAGATCTCTTAATGACAGAAAGTTCTGGAAAGCTTCAGAGTGGCGAGCGTTTCTGCTTTTCTATGCTCTTCCTGCCTTAAAAGGCATACTCCCTGCCAGATTTTGGAATCACCTTTTCCTACTTGTTTTTAGCATATATACGCTACTAGAGGATCAGGTCAAGACCAGCTGTAACATTTGTGTCTGAACTGTCTATGAAGAAATTTGTCATAGAATTCCAGAGGCTTTATGGAGAACAAAACATGACGTTTAACATACATTTGCTCACGCACGTCCCTCAAAGTGTTAGACATTGGGGTCCATTATGGGCTACGTCAACATTTCCATTTGAATCAAATATGGGCACTCTGCTTCGTTACTTTCATGGAACCCAGTATGTCCCCTCACAAATAGTCAGAAAGTTTATCTTGTGGAGAGAGTTGCCTCGGAAAATCAAACAGATTACAAGTCCAAATGTGCACTCCTTTGTGGAAAAGCTCTACTCAAAAGAACGACAAACTAAAAAGTGTGAGGTACTGAATGAGACTGTCACAGGATTTGGGCACCCTCCTGTGCGAGCAAATGTCTCAAATAGACATGCCATCGACAACTTGTGTAGATCAATTGGTAACTTCACTGTGGCTGACTGCTTTTGGTCACAGACGTTTTTTGATAGATGGGGTTCTGTACCATAGTGAAACATATGACAGGCTTAAAAAAAGACGTAACAATGGTGCATGCTTGAATGATGGTACATTTTGCTTGGTTGGTGATCTTGTGGTTTTTAAAATCAACTGTGAACATCAAAGCCCACCTGCCACTTGTGAATGTGAGAAACATTGCTGCATATTAGTTGAGATGCTCAAAACAAACAGGAGACCAGTGTGTAAGGATGCCCAAATTGGGGCAGAGAGTCGTTTCATCCATGTAGTTGAGAAGACTGGCAATGTCTGTGCAATCTGGCCATATATGGTGAAAAAGAAATGTGTTCTTGTTGAAACTGATCAATTGTATATCATGCAATTGCCAAATGTGCATGAACGTGACTAGCAACTTGTGTATGTGAGATGCATAGTATCTTAAAGGGGCCCACACAACCTAAATTCACTTACATGTAGTAGCCTTCTTCATTTGCACATAGCAAAAGCTGCGATTATTTCACACTACTATGAAATGCAGGAACAGCGTTTATGACCGACAGTCTTGCTAACCAATCAGAATCACGTTGCTACGTGTATGAATCATTGCTCTCCAATCAAAAGTGGTTGCAACAACTCGCGCGGGCAAGGAGACAGCCAGAAACACATGGCTACTTGTCATTCACGCGACTCGTTCACGTCGCTTAACAAGAAATGCAAGAGCATTCAAGTTGTCAAATTGGTTCCCAAGCAGCACTTCCATCATTTGTAAATATTTCGTATTTGAGAGACGAGGGACAGAAGGTGTCTCTCGGAAAACGGTTCTATGCTAGATCTGCCGAACCCAAACTGCTAAGTCGCGAGGCAACACAAGAAACCTACATGAAGATATTCCTATGGTGACCAAAGGACATTACATAACAAATTTTTTAGGCTAAAACTACAGATTTGAGGTATGTTAATTTGGGATGTGAGGGGCCCTTTAATTAAGATGCACAGAATAAAGAGTAGTTGACCATATTAGGCTAGAGTTGAAAACACTGCTCTAATTGAAGCAGCAGATATGTGTACTTGTTTAATGTGATCAATTGCACACTGCAAATGTAATGACTTTCTCCACTTGAAGTGTGACTCGACTTGTCCCACTTTGAATGGATTTTTGTAAGTCACTTTGATTAAGTTCCTGCCGAAGGACTATGTAAACTGAACGTGAATTGAATGGTCAATAATGCTCAATAAAAACGTAAAAAGAGGAACCATTTGTATCTGTTTTTAAAATGTTACATGCATGAAATAGTTGGATAGTTTGCCTGCATGCATGCAACTAGGATACAGCACACTTGTACTTTTATGTATTGTATACTTTAGTTAAGTAATATCCATGATGGTAGTAAATTTGGTTTGTAAATAGTATACAAGTACTTTAGCACAGATCTTGCATGACCACAGATGCCTAAACTCACTTACAAATGTAGTAGTCTTTTTCATTTTTGTCTTTGTCGATCTTTAAGCCACCAGATTTTCAGAGCTAAAAAATCCCAGCTTCAGTACGATTTCCAGGCTGAGATAAATGCCCCATCTCCTTGGCCCCATTCTATTTTCTGTCTCAGTGTGATGTCATCATGGGACCACAGAACTTAAAACTAGCTAATCACAGGTATAACAATCTGATTTTTTAAAATCTACCAACTTGAAAACATAGGGTCACATGTTTAAGGCCCGTGTGCAGCAGAAGTCTTTCCCCTTATTAATGCCCATAAAATCAGGACGGTTGAACTTGAGGACAGAAAATGGGGTAAAGAAATGGTCGAAACAGGACCAAAAAATGTCTGTTCTGACGAAAGGACATAAGATAACACATTTTTTAGGCAAGAACAACATATTTGGTGTGTTACTTTGGCATATTTGGTCCCCTTTAAGATTCTCAGATATTTCCTTATGGGAAATGGCTAATGGTTTGTAAGATTTTTTTCAGCAGGGAGGGCTGATTTACTGAAAGTACTGGCTTAGGCTTATACACTTATTTATAAATTATAGCTATACTTAAAGTATACTTCGACTTATTCTGTGTCAGTTTATAATAGGCCAAGTATACATTAGTTATACTTTTAGTATACTTTGGTTTAAGTATACTCCTGAATAGTAAATTCAAAGTTAACTTAAAGTATACTTACACAAGTATAAGATTATAACAAGTATACTTTGGTTTAAGTATACTCATGAATAGTTAATTTAAAGTATACTTATACAAGTATAAGATTATGAAAAGTATACTTAAAGTATACTTAGTTTATAAAAAGTATACTATAAGTATCATACTTTTTGATGCTGGTGTTAGCCAAAGCCGCCCGCACCTGAGCAGGCAGTTGTCGCAGAAACAGTTGGACAAAGAGGAAATCAGGTGTGTGCGCCGGTCCCAGCAGATTCAGCATTTTGTCCATGAGCTCGGATGGCTTGCTGTCACCCAAGCCTTGCAGAGAAAAGAGACGGTGGTCCCTCTCGGCGTCGGAAAGTTCAAAAATCTTCAAGAGGTGATCTTTGAGCCCCTTGTATTTGTCTGCCGCCGGAGGATTTGTAAGGAGACTCACCACTCTAGTTGCAGTCGAACACCCGACTGCCGATACCATGTAGTAGTATTTAGTAGCATCATTGTTATTTTGCGGAGAGCAAACTGCGCTTCCGCCTGGGCGAACCATGTCGTTGCCGATGACTCCCAGAACTCTGGCAATTTGAGAGAAACCGCGCTGATTTCGTCAACCATGTTAGTTTGAAAGAATGTCTCTGATAACTACCAAGAGACAAACGTCGGGGTCACCAGTGTAGAGGAGCTCAAGCAGGAGTCGTGACAACTTTCTCTTTCGGCTACACAACGTACACCATTTATTCCTTCACCATAACAACAACAACAAAAACCAGCGCAGCGGAAGTTTATCACTGTAAACACGAACCGAGAAAACAGCAGCTGTAAACCAACGTTCTTACTAGCTCAATAAGGGGAATTATGTATCTCCATAACCACTACAATCCAATGATTGTTGTTACTTGTTACTTCTAGTTTGTCATTTGTGGGATTAACAAGAAGGGGATAACTTTTTTCTAACCTACAGTGGAAGAGTCACAAGTGTTTTGACTTAGAGTAATAGTAAAGGTAATAGGTAATGGTTCAAATAAAGGACTGTGTTAAAGGTACCTGCTGTAACTTAACAAACTAGTGTAGTGGGAAATGCCTGGGGATGTACTTGGAATGTTGCACTGGGCTCGTGCAGCTAGAGGACCAATCACAGGTTAGCTCGCGCTGTCACAGACGCAACTATATTAGACACCGCGGGAGAGACAAAGCGCCAGAACTGTTTAGTAACCATATCGTTGACTGTCACCTTAGCGTGGGATAGAGCAGGGAAACCTAGCGTATCCTGGGCTAGACAGTAGATACGGTGGCTAGCAGTGGTAGTGTTAGCAGCAGACTGCCTCGGTACCTGTAGCTAGCTGACTACCCCCGAGAGCTTCCCCATAGAGACTGAGAGAGACATTCACCCGGTCACACCGGAGCCAGAGTACAGAGAGAAAGAGAGACACGCACCCCGGAGAGCAGCCATCCATCTCCCGCCCCGCCTAGAGCTCAGCCGCCCTGTTCCATCACCAGCCCTGGTCCCGAGGTGAGCTTGCTAACCCATTAGCACACGGCTAACTAGCTAACTAGCAGGCTAGCCCTAGCATTGGCGCAGCTATCTAGCTAACGGTGGTGAAGCCCGGTTTGTCGCACCTAAAAGTCCCCGCCTCCATCCATAGTTATCCGGGCTATAGAAAAACCGCGACAAGTGGTGTCAGAAGTGGGATAAAAGGTTGGGATTCGCCATAATCTCAACACCGGAGGATCCTGCCCCGGTCACATGGCGGCATAATTCAGCCTGCACACTGTGAGCTAACCCAGCTAGCAAGAAGCCATTTTGTACTTCTTCGTGAAGTAGAACCCCAACGAAAAAAGTGAATAAGAAACTTCTTTATGAAGTGGAACCCAAACGAAAAAGTGAATAAAAAGACTCATTAGTTTCTCAACGCCATTCACACTGTGAGGATATTGTTTTTCACCGAGTTTCACCCAGAAAGTGCACAAAAGGACGTCCAGTGGCGCTAGCTAATTAGCATTGACATTCTGCAGCATTTCAAAGCAGCATTTAGCAGCTTTTTGGCGGCATCGCTATAGCTAGCTAGCAACTGAGTGAGTCAGCCATTTTGTGAAGCACTGTAATTTCTTCAGTAGTCACGTAAATCAGTGGAAAAATAAAAATGTCACAGGACAAAGAAAATGTAAAAGAACAGTCTGAGTTGAGTCTGGATGGTGCTGGTGTGGGGACAGAAGACCCCGGAGAGCACGCCTGGATGAAGCTCCTCCTGGCGCAGATGGAAACCATGAACCAGACCCAGGTTCAGATGCAACGCCAGATGGAAAACATGGAACGCCAGACCCAGGTTAAGATGCAACGCCAGATAGAGATGCAGATGGAGGCCCTCACAGCGCGTATCGATGGACTAGCGGAAGCGGTGGCTAAGCGATCTCGTCCCCCCACACCTCCCATTCAGCGCACCGATTGGGCCCGTCATCGTTCAGATATCCAAGGTGAGCCTCCCGGTTTGTCGCCCATCGCTCAAGTAGTGAAGCAAGGGGTTTCTCCTAGTAGCCCTCAAAGCGATAGTGGTGTAGGGTCGGCAGGGGCTGTGCTCGGAGAACGAACTAGCAGAACGGTGCAAGACATGAGCCTACTCTCGCAGTTCACCCCGGCCCGGGAGAACCCAGGGGCCAGACAGCGAGACGGCGCTGATCACCTGTTGCCAGCAGCTATGGCCGCAGTGGCTAACTTGAGCGACCGGCGCAACGAGGAGACGCCAGCCAGGCCGAGCAGCAAAGCGGCCCCAGCAGCCCTGCGCTATACAGGAAATGGACCCAGTGAGCCCGCACCACTTACCAGCACTCCGATCGGTCATGGTGGAAAAAATGGAGCGACTGCAGTACCACCCCCCGACGGGATGCAGGGTGGCCAAATGTCCCTGGACAGCAACGGCGGCCGAAACCTGCTGGATGACAGCGTTGGAGGGCAGGCAGGTTCCTCTAGAGGTCAACAGAGCCAGACAGGAGACCTTCAAAGTCGGCAACCGAAGCTCACAAGGTCCCGACCGAGGACACGAAAATGACATCAAGCTCCTCGCCACTTTTGATGGTAAGGGCGACTGGGATAGTTTCGTTGGACCATTCGAACGGATGGCGAGAAAGAGGGGCTGGACCGACGAGACCTGTTTGGACGCCTTGTATCTCCGACTGAGGGACAACGCCATGTCTTTTGTCATCGCGCAGCCGGCTCCGATAAAAGATGACTACCACGCGCTCATCACCCAGTTACGCCGCCGCTACGGTAAAGAGCTGCCTGAGGGAACTGCGCGCCGTAAACTCAGCGAGGTTAAGCAGGCCAGAGAGATGACCCTCTATGAGTTTGGCGAGGAAGTGAGGAGACTTGTCACACTGGCATACCCGCAGGTTGGTGTTACACTGCAGGAGGCCTACGCTGCAGAAGCCTTTCTGCGCGGGCTGAAGAAAGGAGCCTGCCTCGGCGTGCTAGTGGAGGCGGAAGAGGAGCTTCAGGCCCCACAAGAGGACGACATGAGCCGAAAAAATGAACCAGCCACAGTCCGACGGATGGAGTCGTCACCAACTATGGGTCTGCCCGACCATCTGTCGTCCCTGTATGAGTCCGCCAGTGAAGGGTTGGATGAGGATCAGCGGAGGGCCCTTTAACAACTCCTGATTGAACACCAGGGCGTGTTCGCGGCCAGTGACGCGGACCTGGGGCGCTTCGATGCGGTCCAGCACCGAATCAACACTAGCGAAGGCCAACCTGTCCGACAACCAGCTCGGCGCACGCCCCTGGGCTTTCAACAAGAAGAGGAGCGGCACCTGAAGAGCATGCTAGAGGCCGGAGTGATTACACCATCCACTTCGGAATGGGCCTCTCCAGTGGTGTTAGTTAGAAAGAAGGACGGAGGTGTGCGGTGGTGCATAGATTATAGAAGACTCAACGACCTGACTCTCAAAGATGCATATCCACTGCCGCGGATCGAAGAGTGTCTGGACACCCTCGAGGGGGCCACTGTATTCTCGACTTTAGATATGCAAAGTGGATATTGGCAGATTGGAGTGCACCCGGATGATCGTGGAAAGACAGCCTTTATAACACGCTATGGGCTGTTCGAGTACACCCGAATGCCCTTCGGGCTGTGCAATGTGCCCGGCACATTTCAACGTGCGATGGAGGTGGTGTTGAGAGGGTTACAGTGGAGACACCTGCTTGTATACCTCGACGACATCATTGTGCTGGGGCGTGGAGTCGAAGAGGGTCTGCAGAGCCTGGGGAAGGTCTTGGAGCGCATCCGGGCGTACGGTCTCAAACTCAAGCCATCTAAATGCCACCTGCTGCGGAGGGAGGTCCTGTTCTTGGGGCATGTCGTGAGCGGAGACGGAGTCAGCCCGAACCCGGAGCTTGTGAAGTCTGTGAACGACTGGAGGACCCCAAGAAACCTCACTGAGCTCCAGGCTTTTCTCGGCTTGTGTAACTACTACAGACGGTTTGTGCGAGGATTTGCCCATCTGTGCAGCCCCCTCTACGAACTTCAGAAAAAGGGGGAGGAGTTTAAGTGGGGCGACACACAACAAGTAGCCTTCGAGGAGTTAAAGGCAAGACTCACCACGGCACCTCTTCTGGCATACCCCACTCGAGATGGACTGTTTCTGCTCGACACTGACGCGCCCAACACATGCGTCGGAGCTGTCCTGTCACAGATGCAAGCAGGAGAAGAAAAGGTCATAGCCTACGCCAGTGCACATCTGCAAAGCACACAGCAGCGATACTGCGTCACACGCCAAGAGCTTCTGGCTGTAGTCCGCTTCACACGGCAGTTTCGCCACTACCTGTTGGGCCGGTCGTTCATCATTCGGACGGACCATAACAGTTTGATTTGGCTGTTTCGGTTCAAGAGCCCAGAAGGCCAGCTGGCGAGGTGGATCGAGGAGCTGAGCCAGTACGACTTCAAAATCGAACACCGGCCAGGAGTCAAGCACAGCAACGCGGACGCGCTGTCCAGGTCACCCAAACCCGCCTGTGACTGCTATCATGCTGGGGAGAGTCTGGACTCGCTGCCTTGTGGAGGTTGCTCCTACTGTCACCGTGAACACCACCATTGGGCAAGGTTCAGCGACGATGTGGATGATGTGGTCCCGCTAGCGATCCGTCGAACTGACTCGGAAGAGAACACCTCCGGAGCGGCAGAAGAGGGCGTTCCACCATCGGCTCCAGGAGGAGAGGCAGGAGGCCTAACGATGTCACAACCTGTCAATGAACATCAGAATGGTGCTGAAGAGAGTGAACCACCTGCTATCAACTGGTTAGCCCAGTATTCGACCAACGAGCTAGCGGAGCGCCAGAGGGGAGACGCCGTGCTAGCGAAGTTGCACCAGTGGAAGGATGAGGGGAAGCTACCGTCACAGGAGGAGATGGCGCTGGAAGGACCTGCTGCACGGAAGTACTGGTTGGTCTGGACGCAAGTAGAAAGGCGAAATGGAGTCCTGTACTACCGCTGGGACGAAGGAGCTGACACGCCATCCATCCTCCGTCTCATTGTTCCAACAGCGCTCCAAGAAGAAGTCCTACGTTTGTGTCACTGCACCCTGCTGTCCGGTCACTTGGGCCGTGAGAAGACCTACCATCGAGTTCGCAGAGAGTTCTACTGGGTTGGTCTGACTGACAGTGTGAACCAGTTCGTCCGACGCTGTCCTGAATGTCAGGCGTGTAAATCCTCTGGAAGAACAGGCAGAGCTGCCTTGCAGATGTACCAGGCCGGTGCTCCTATGGACAGGGTTCACATCGACGTGGTTGGACCGCTCCCAGTATCCAAGATGGGGAACCGATACATCCTTGTGATGGTGGACCAGTTCACGTGCTGGGTGGAGGTGGCCCCGATCCCCGAGCAAACTGCAGAGATCACCGCTCAGAAGCTGCTACAGGAGTTCCTCTCCAGGTTTGGAGTACCCCTGGAGATCCACACAGACCAGGGACGCAACTTCGAGAGTGCCCTGTTTCGTGAGCTCTGTGAACTTCTCCAGGTGGCCAAGACCAGAACGACCCCCTACCATCCTGCGTCGAATGGTCAAGTCGAGAGGTTCAACCGAACTCTCCTGCAAATGATCCGCTGTTACGTGGGGAAACACCAGAGCGAGTGGGACCAACACCTCCACCTCCTCGCCGGGGCTTACCGCAGCTCACCCCATGCCTGTACGGGTTACACACCAAACCGGATGATGCTTGGGCGAGAAGTCAACCAGCCGCAAGGACTCACCCTGAGGGTGCAGGAAGCCAACGTTCATCGCACTTCCCCAGCCGAGTACGTTGCTGACCTGGAGGCGAACATGCGGGACACCCACGAAGTGGCGCGCCAGCATCTCCGTGCTGCCCAGCTCAGGAACAAGAAGGACCACGACCTACGTGCTCGACAATGCACATTTCACCCTGGAGATCTAGTGTATGTCCGGGACGACACCAGGAAGAAGGGTCAATCTCCAAAGTTGAAGCCACGGTGGAGAGGTCCCGGCCTCATCACAGAGAAGATGGGAGATGTCTTGTACAGAGTCCAGGAAGGTCGTAAGGAGAGAGTCCTCCACCACGATCGACTGCTGCCCTACCTCTCAGACGACGTGCCGGTCTGGATTCAGCGGAGGCGCCATGCTCTGTTGTCTGCTCCAGCACCAGCCATAGGGCCGCAGGAAACACCTGAAGGAGGTCCTCCCGCTGCTGACATGGAGGAGCCGGGGGCGCAGAGAACAGAGGAGTACGAAGGAGTGACAGAGCAGGAGGAGATCAATGAAGACCTTGATCTCCGGCTGGAGGACCTGTTCCACGCAAACGACGATGGAGGACCCAGCACACCAGGCTCCCCGGCTCGGTTCCAGCCGCTCCAACACACTGCTGCCAGCTACTCTTCAGGCGAGTCGACAATCACCCAACGTCGTGGGATAGCAGCCTGTGCTCCGGGCGGGCAGTCCAACGCCCCTGACCCAGAAGGAGACGAAGCCGACGCCGCTGAGTCCCATCTCCCGTACACCACCAGACGGGGCCGGCCAGTCCGGAGGCCTGCCTGGCTCCTAGACTAACTTTGACGGACGTGACTAGTTGACTTGGGGGTTACTAGGCTAGTCACAAGAGTCCAGTATGGATAGCGACCACCCACATTTGTTTGACGCCCTATGTTCCGGGCCTAGTTCATTTCGCGGGTGTTCTGTCCCGTTTATCGTGTTAGATTAATCAGACTGATCTTTGTAGTCTGTTGTTCATTTATGTTGAAGGGACTCAACAGTGCTGGAGGGGGGCAGTGTAGTGGGAAATGCCTGGGGATGTACTTGGAATGTTGCACTGGGCTCGTGCAGCTAGAGGACCAATCACAGGTTAGCTCGCGCTGTCACAGACGCAACTATATTAGACACCGCGGGAGACACAAAGCGCCAGAACTGTTTAGTAACCATATCGTAGACTGTCACCTTAGCGTGGGATAGAGCAGGGAAACCTAGCGTATCCTGGGCTAGACAGTAGATACGGTGGCTAGCAGTGGTAGTGTTAGCAGCAGACTGCCTCGGTACCTGTAGCTAGCTGACTACCCCCGAGAGCTTCCCCAGAGAGACTGAGAGAGACATTCACCCGGTCACACCGGAGCCAGAGTACAGAGAGAGAGAGAGACACGCACCCCGGAGAGCAGCCATCCATCTCCCCCCCCGCCTAGAGCTCAGCCGCCCTGTTCCATCACCAGCCCTGGTCCCGAGGTGAGCTTGCTAACCCATTAGCACACGGCTAACTAGCTAACTAGCAGGCTAGCCCTAGCATTGGCGCAGCTATCTAGCTAACGGTGGTGAAGCCCGGTTTGTCACACCTAAAAGTCCCCGCCTCCATCCATAGTTATCCGGGCTATAGAAAAACCGCGACACTATTATTAAACCTACCGTATGTTGCCAAGGCATGAGTTATGTATTGATCTTTAATTTGACTGTAAGAGATTAGCTATCATTATGACAAATGGTTTAAAACAATACATATTCACACAACAACGTACTACCCACACCGCCGCAGCACGCCACCTTTTGTCCCTTACTTGGTAGTGAAAAGGTTGGCAACCCTACGACCGGGGGAGGCGGTCGCTCTGACTGTTGGCGGAGCTGCGCTGGGGAAGCGCAAGGACTCAGGGACTGTTTACTGTTCGAGTTGGGATTGTTGTTGATTGTGTTATATTTTTGCGTGTTCAGGTGGTGGGATGTATTGTTGTTTGGGTGAGTGACTGGGACTGGGTAGAGGACTGTTACTGACTGTGTATACGTCATGACGTAATCTGCGTGTTACGTGACGTACTGATAAATGCGGCTGGGGGAACCAGTCGCACGTGTGTTGGGAGTTACACAATAAATGGAGACTAACGGATCCGTAAGTCGTCTCATATTATTTAACTGTCAGCAACAAAACGCGTCATGGTAGAAGGAGTTGTCGAACTCATGTTAGACTCGTGAACAGACGAGTTAAGTGGCCACAAAGTTGGAGGACGAACGGCAAGTACTAACGTTAGTTGCTAGTGCTATCAGTGTTAGCATATGCTAGTCAGGGCACGCGGGTGCGGAAAAACACGCCTGGTAAAGATGGAGCATCACTTAAAGCCTCCGACTGAACTAAAGTGGGCGAGGAACGTTGAAGAAAAATGGAGAAAGTTCAAGCAACAGGTCGACCTGTATGTGACTGCAATTGAGGGTCGACAACATGGAACATGCACCAAAGGTTGCGTTGTTGCTAACGATGGCTGGTGCAGACGCACTGGCTGTCTTAAGCAGCATGCAGCTAACGGAGGAGGAACAGGTGGATTCTGATGTGGAGGTGGAGAGATATGCAGCCTTTTGCGTTCCAAAGAAAAATGAGACGTATGAAAGGTATGCTTTGAATAGCAGGTCACAGACCGAGTCAGACTGTTGAAGAATTTATTAGGGACGTTAAGTTGAAAAGTCAGTCGTACAATTTTGACGGTTTAGCTGACTCGCTGGTCCGTGACAGGATAGTGATGGGGGTGCGTGACAAGAGTCTGAGTAAAATTACCTGGAGAAGCTGACTTGACGCTAGAGAAAGGCATACAAGTTTGTCAGGCGAGAGAAGTGACACAGAATAGACTGAAAAACATGGACTGTAGTCAGCTGGAAGACACAGTCATGGAAATAGACTGTGCAACAAAGCAAAGCAGCAGAGTAGTGAATGGCACGAAAAGAGCAAGTAGCAGAGTGCTGAGACGAGGCACTGCTCACGCTGTGGTGGGGAACACAGACCACAACAATGTCCGGCGTTCAGAAAGGAATGTCGAAAATGTGACAGAAAGAACCACTTCGCCAGGGTCTGCAAACAGATTCAGAGAATGAGCCACTGTATTGACAACGACTACAGTGATGCTGCATGTGACCTCTTCAATACTCCATTCGGAAGGTATTCTTTCAAAAGATAACCTTTGGGGCTGGCTTCTGCATCTGAGGTGTTTCATAGAACAATCCAACAGATTTTTGAGAGCATTCCAGGTGTCAAGATATACATTGATGACATATTGATATGGGGCAGTACAATTGAGGAGCCTGACCAGAGTTTGAAAATGGTACGACGCAGCCAGAATTAGCGGCTTGAAACTGGATGCAGGCAAATGTCAGTACAGACAAACAAGAAATCACTTTTCTTGGTGTAAAGTTGAGACAAGATGGTGTAGAAATTGACCAAAGCCAACTCACAGCCATTAGGCATATGGCTGCACCAACCAACAAAGAGGGTGTTCAGAGATTTTTTGGTATGGTAAGCTACGTAGACCAGGTTATATCTACAGTTAAGGTCAAAATTATTAGCCCCGTTTATGAAATCAAACAAAACCCTTAACTTTTCCATGGAAATGAACATAACCAAAATTGTTTATAGTTTAATTGCTTCCAAAAGAACAAAGACAAAATCTCCACTAAGCTTGATTAAGATATTTTACCGATGCGCTGAGTTGAAACAAGAAAAAATATAAATGACAATGCCAAAATTATTAGCCCTCTGACATTTAATAGTCAAGAGGAGAGGTGGCGATTAACGAGCAGCAGTATGGTTTCATGCCACGAAAGAGCACCACAGATGCGATGTTTGCTTTGAGAATGTTGATGAAGAAGTATAGAGAAGGCTAGAAGGAGTTATATTGTGTCTTTGTAGATTTAGAGAAAGCATATGACAGGGTGCCGAGAGAGGAGGTATGGTATTGTGTGAGGAAGTCGGGAGTTGCAGATGTAGGAGTGGTCCAGGATATGTATGAGGGAAGTGTGACAATGGTGAGGTGTGCGGTTGGAAGGTTGACGGACAAGATCAGGCAGGAGTCTCCATGGATGATGATGTTTGCGGCTGACATTGTGATCTGTAGCGAGAGTAGGGTGCAGGTTGAGGAGGGCCTGGAGAGTAGGAGGTATGCACTGGAGAGAAGAGGAATGAAAGTCAGCAGGAGCAAGACGGAATACCTTTGCGTGAGTGAGAGGGAGGACAGTGGAATGGTCAGGATGGAAGGAGTCGAGGTGAAGAAGGCATATGAGTTCAAATACTTGGGGTCAATTGCCTAAAGTAACGGGGAGTGTAGGAGAGAGGTGAGGAAGAGAGTGCAGGCAGGGTGGAGAAGAGTGTCAGGAGTGATCTGCGACAGAAGGGTACCAGCAAGAGATAAAGGGAAGGTTTACAAGATGGTTGTGAGACCAGCTATGTTATATGGTTTGGAGATAGTGGCACTGTCGAAGAGACAGGATGCGGAGCTGGAGGTGGCTGTGTTGAAGATGCTAAGATTTTCACTGGGAATGATGAAGAAGGAAAGGATTAGGAATGATTATATTAGAGGGACCGCTCAAGTTGGACG
Source organism: Lampris incognitus (assembly GCF_029633865.1). Classification (NCBI taxonomy): domain Eukaryota; kingdom Metazoa; phylum Chordata; class Actinopteri; order Lampriformes; family Lampridae; genus Lampris; species Lampris incognitus. The sequence continues at coordinate 43,353,552 of NC_079212.1, forward strand.
GTTTGCAGACAAAGCAAGAGAGGCAATCTTGAGATGGCTTGGACATGTGTGGAGGAGATGCTGGGTATATTGGGAGAAGGATGCTAAATATGGAGCTGCCAGGGAAGAGGAAAAGGCCAACAGCACTCCTTCTCGTGTGATATTGCTCAATTTTACTTAATGTTATATTAAAGTGGGTGTCTGAGTAGCATAGCGGTCTATTTCATATCTGCTAACATGGGGATTGCTGGTTCGAATCCCCGTGTTACCTCCGGCTTGGTCGGGCGTCCCTACAGACACAATTGGTTGTGTCTGCGGATGGGAAGCCGAATGTGGGTATGTGTGCTGGTCACTGCACCAGCGCTTCCTCTTTTTGGTCGGGGTGACTTTTCAGGGGAAAACAGGAAGGCCAAAGAGGAGGTTTATGGATGTGGTGAGGGAGGACATGCAGGTGGCTGGTGTGACAGAGGAAGATGCAGAGGACAGGAAGAAATGGAAACAGATGATCCGCTGTGGCGCCCCCAAATGAGAGCAGCCGAAAGTGATTGATATACTTTAATGAACCCCGTAGGGAAATTACACTCTACATTTAACCCCTCCTAGCTGTGTAGCTAGGAGCAGTGGGCAGCCACCGTGCAGTGCCCGGTGTAGAAATAGTACTAATAGGTATGATTTGTAGAACTTATTCAAACCATCCCCTACTCGTATGGCACCAGCAATACATCTGTTTTGACTAAGGTCTGTGCCAAATCCTTCAGAACTGTCATCACTTAATCTTCTTGCACCACAGGAAAAGATAAGTGACTATGCCAAATTTATTAAAATTAATTCTGTATTTTATGCTTAGCAACAGGCATGGGTGTAATTCAAGTCAGTTTTATTTGTATATCCCAGTATCACAAATTACAAATTTGCCTCAAAGGGCAAGTCCATGAATACTGTGATGGCATCCAGCACTTTACCTGTGCCCCCGTCCATAGGGTTAGTGGTTCAGTCAGTAACGACATCTGACGTAAAATTTTGCCACATCAGTTTGCATTTGTGATTTTAAATTTGTAAATAGGTCTAACTGAAGTATTTGTATGAATTCTGACTATGCTCTTTTCCACCGGTCACTCGGTATAAAACCAAATATTTCACTAACTTAACCAACATAAAATCAAAAAGGGCATAAAGTTTCTGTTTGGGAGGTCAAAGGAGTCAAATGTATGTTCTCAAATTGCAAGGAAAAATTTGGGATTAAACGGATTAATTAGTATTTTTCCACTTGGAAAAATAGGTGTGCTGTCTCTTTAACTGGTACTTTTCCACTTGGAAAAATAGGTGTGCTGTCTCTTTAACTGGTATTTTTCCACTTGCAAAAATAGGTGTACTGTCTCTTTAACTGGTATTTTTCCACCTGCAAAAATAGGTGTACTGTCTCTTTAACTGGTATTTTTCCACTTGCAAAAATAGGTGTACTGTCTCTTTAATTGCTGTTCCATTCCATTTTATTATCGAAGCCGCTTACAGTATAAAAGGCCGTGCGCTCGGAACTCGCCCTCAGTATACTGCAAGACTTCTCTGAGAGAGCAACGTTAAGAGAGTTGAAGAGCTACGTTATAGATTTGAAGATCGGCGTTATAGATTTGAGGAGCAACATTATAGATTTGAGGAGCATTTTATTGGCTACGAAATGGCGAATATTGTGGACAACACTTGTGTCAATTTGGTTGAACTCCATCAGATCATCCAACAGTTCGTTGACAACCTGACCCCAGAAGAATGGAGGATGATGGTATCACAAACAACAAACCCTGAAATGTTGGCCAACTTGGCGGGCTTGTCCATGGACATAGTCCAAGGAGCTGCCACAGCTATACTGGAGAATATCCTACCCAAGGTCCAGCAGTTCATTCAGGTGCATCGAAATGCCCCTTTCTTTGATGTGTCAAAGAGCGCTGCTGCATCAGGAAGCTCCCAGGATAGGACAAATGAGATAAATTATCTCACCGTTCAAGAAGAAAGTGTCCGGGAAAGCCTGGGAGGTCTTTTCATGCCTGTTGCTCTCTCTGATATTTGGCAGCTAGATGAGAAATGTAAAGCGTTGTCTGCTGAGGTAAACAAACTGGTTGCGAAAGCAGCAGCTGACAGGGTCAACTCAGTAATTTCTGAAGTCTTGCAGACACCGGAAATAGCGAAAGGTGTACCAGTTATTTATGTGAGTGGGTGCATCACGTGCCCATCCATACTCTGCAAAATGGCCACTGCGATGGGTGCCTTCCTGAAAATGTGCATTGGAAAGTCAAAGAAGTGGTTTACCAAAGGAGGCAGATCTACAGCCGCTTCTGCCTCAACAGAAGAACCCCTAATTACTGGACAAGGGGTTCTAACACCTGTCGATGAGGACATTGTGAGAGACATGAACCAGCTACAGAGAGCCACCCACCTTTGTATTGAGGAAAGTATGTCCTGCCACAGCAGCCTACACAACTCTTGCTTAGACACCGAGTACTCGCTCTCTGCTCAATGGTGCAGCAAGTCAGACAGAGTAATGGTAGAGGCCGATTCCCAGCACTCTGTAATTAAGGAGAAATCAAAGAAGAACTTTTTGCAGTTTGCTAAAAAGAATTTTCGTCGCTTGGTAGAGGCCCTCTGCAGTTGCACTCAGGTGCCACCCAAAGACCATGAACAGACCTTCGGCCAACGCAAGGACTGTGTGATAGTGGGCACAACGAAGCGGTTTTCAGAGGCCATAGCCTATCTGAGCCAGTCACAGAGGCCACAAACAGCAAATGAGGAATGGGTGTCATCACTGAGCGTTGTACCTGGCTCATCTGAACTCCACCGTAGCAAATTTCAAGTCAGGTCCAAATCAGCCCCTGCTATAATGGCCTTTGATGAAAAATTAAAGGTTGTTGAGGAGCTTATCACCAGTCTGGTGGAGGAATGGCTGAACCTAAACTATGGGTGTAAAATAACAATGCCCATCTCCAGCATTGAGCTCCACAATCTTTTTGAAGACCTCACTGGTGATATTTATGACCTCACCATCATGACTGACATGAAGTACCCGACTCCTGTGGTACCCTTTGGGAGGAGCATGTTGGACAGTGCCATTTTGCAGACATTGCAGAAAACAGAAGCTGCTGATCCAGGCTCCGTACCTCTATTGCTTTATGCTATAATAGAGGGAGCTGTACAGCGCTTCCTAAACCAAGCTGAAGTCTGGCTTGAGCAGGAGTGCCAGGGGCGTGATGAAGAGTTATCTCTGAACTATGAAGGTCTCGAACAAGACACAAAACCGGCCACTCCCCGATCTGAAGACGGCTTGGATGAGCGCTGCAACACAGAGGAGTTGTCGGCAGTGCCACCAGCAGGTGAGGTCAAAAAGCTGGAAAAGCCGAAGGCTGCGTGGGCTGATGATCCCAGCAAGTCCTCCTTTGACTTGGACGTTGTAACTAAGCCAACTTCCCCTGTGTTGGACATGAGAGGTGAGTCCTCTTCCTCCAACAGCAGCAGTGAGTCTGTGAGCTATATTATAGATCTGCTGCTCGTGAGGCTACTCAGTCAGGTCAACTGCACACACAGCACTGAATCCTTTGAAGAAATTAATCAGATGATTAAACATCTGTCTCAGAGGACAGTGGGGAAATTGGGCGACTCCACTGATGCCCAACTGTCAGATTGTGAAATGAAAAAAGTGTACAAGGCGGTGCTGAAGGATCTGTTGGCTGAATTTGGGTCCGACAAAGTAATGCAGGCGGCCATGGCGACCAGAAACCATGCTTTCAATGAAGCATTGGTGAGGGCTCTGAAGGCACATTTGAAGATGGAGACACCTCCCAAACCAGAGTTGTCAACAAAGAAACCCAGCTTACTACAGCGCTTTAGGAAATTCTGCTGCAAATCAAAGAAACGAAGCTCCAAGGCCACTGGCAATGAAAACGCCAGCATCACCTTTGAAGAGAAGTTGCCTTCTGAAGCCCCCAATGGCAACACAGAGAGAAGTTCCTCTTTTGACAAATCTGGCAAACGATGCCAAATGCTTCTGGTGAGCCTAATGCAGTTAAAGCGCGCTGTATTGAATTAAAAAAAAGATGTAGACAATCTCTCCTCAGCTCACTTTTACCTGAGAATGCCACAGGTGCCTAGTCAATGCAGTCACTGAGAATGAAACTGAAATATCAATGACGATGATGATTGTTGTCCCAGCGAGAGCAGGAGAGGACCCACATGTAGACAGCAAGTACAGGCTGGGCTTGAACAGACCACAACCACTTACAAACAGCAGGAACAGACAGCAGGTACAGACAGCGGGAAAGCTTACAAAATAACGTGGCAAACTAGCGACGTGGTAATCCGGGGCAGCTGCTCGAGGGACAGACTTTGGAGGTGGCGGCGCAGCCGCTCGGGGGACAGGCTTCTGAGGCGGCAGGGCAGCCGCTCGGGGGACAGGCTTTGGATGCAGTAAAGAAGCCGCTTTGAGGACAGAGTTTGGAGGTGGTGGGTCAGCCACTCAAGGGACAAGCTTTGGAGTTAGCCCAGCAGCCGCTTGGGGAGCAGAATTTGGAGGCGGCCTGGCAGCCATTCGTGGAGTGGGCTTCGGAGGCGGGCGGATGACAGCTGGCAGCTGAGGCTCTGGGGCGCCTTGCACGTGAGGCTCTGGGGCGCTGGGCAGCTGAATCTCTATCGTGCAGGGCTTGGAAGGAACCAGATTCAACTTTTATCTCTACCTGAAGAAAGACACTTCTTGACCTCTGTGTGTGTGGGTCCTGCTTCCAGACTACGGTGAGAAGCTCAAAGAAGCCTGGCTCTTCGTTGAGAAAAGTGTCCCTGCGCCCAATCTCCCTCCCCTTTCTCCAACTTACCTTCCGGTTCCTGCCCTGTCCTGCGCACCTGCGCCCGAGCTCCCTGATTGCCCCCCCCCCCCGGGTGTATATACCTGTTGGTTGCTCTGGCTCTTTGTCAGTTCGTTTCACTTGGTCAACAGATTGCCACGTCATTTTGAAAGCTTTCCCGCTGTCATACCCAGCCTGTACTTGCTGTGTATTTGGGTCTTCTCCTGCTGTCGCCGTGACCGAACAAACCGACCAAATACGGCCCCAGCAGACCGCTTGCCGTATACGTGAGGATTTTGGTGCCAGGTTTCTTTGAGCTTCTCACCTTACTCTGGAAGCAGGACCCTGACTTAGCTCAAGAGGTGGCTTTCTTTAGGTGGAAATTCCAGGTTAATCCGGATCCTCCCAAACCATGCAGGACAGTGTCTCAGCTGCGCAGCGTCCCAGAGCCTAAGCTGCCCAGCGCCCCAGAGCCTGAGCTGCCCAGCGCCCCTGAGCTTAAGCTGCCAGCGCCCAGAGCCTTAGTTGCTCAGTGCCCTAGAGTCCAAGTAGCCAAGTGCTAATGAGCCTCAACTGTCCAGTGCACCCGATTCTATGCTGCCCAGCGTCCCCAAGTCTCAGCTGCCCGGCGCCCCAATTATCAGTTTCCCAGCGTCCCCGAGTCACAGCTGCTCAGCATCGCCAAGTTTCAGCTGCTCAGCATCCCCGAGTCTCAGCTGCCCAGCGTCCCTGAGCCTCAGCTACTCAGCGTCCCAGAGCCTCAGCTGCCAACCTTCCCCGAGTTCCAGAATGGTCGGTCTTTTCCCGAGCTATTGGTCGCCCCGTCCAGCGTGCAGTCTGTTGCTGTGCCATCGGCCGTCTTTGCCGACCAAATATGGACCCAGCAGACCTGCTCAGCCTGCCATATACATGTGAGGATTTTAGTTTGTCGAGGGATGCTTTGCTCAATGAAGAGCCAGGCTTCTTTCACCTTTTCACCGTACTCTGGAAGCAGGAACCTGACTTAGCGCATGAAGTGACTTTCTTCAGCTGGAAATTCCAGCGGAATCCGGTACTTCCCAAACAATGCACGACATCATGTCAGCTGCCCAGCGTCCCAGAGCCTCAACTGCCCAGCACCACAGAGCCTAAGCTGGCCAGCACCCCAGAGCCTAAGCTGCCCAGCTCCCAAGAGCCTAAGCTGCCCAGCACCCTAGAGCCTGAGCTGCTCAGTGCCCTACAGTCTCAGTTGCCCAGCGCCCCCGAGCCTCAGCTTCCCAGCGCCCCCGAGTCTCAGCTGCCCAGAGCCCACGAGTCTCAGCTGCCCAGTGTCCCCAAGTCTTAGCTGCCAAGCGTCCCAGAGCCTCAGCTGCCCTGCGTCTCAGAGCGTCAACTGCCCAGCGTCCCAGAGTACCAGCTGCCCAGCATCCCAGAGCATCAGCTGCCCAGCTTCCCAGAGCCTCAGCTGCCCAGCACCACTGAGTTCCAGAATGGTTGGTCTGTTCCTGCGCCCTTGGCCGCTCCATCGACCGTGTGGTCTGTTCCTATGCCGCCAGCCATCTTTGCCAACGTGCGGTCAGTTCCTGTTCCATCGTCCGTCTTTGCTGACGGGCGGTCTGTTCCTGTGCCTTCGGCCATCTTTGACGACGGGCAGTCTGTTCCTGTGACGTCGGCCGTCTTTGCTGGCGTGCGATCTGTTCCTGAGCCGTTGGCCACCACGCCTCCGAAGCCTTCTCCCCGAGCGGCTGCCAGACCACATCCGAAGCCTGTGTCTCAAGCGACTGCCCCACTGACTCTGAAGCCTTTCCTCGAGCTGCTGCCCCGCCGCATCTGAAGCCTGTCCTCCGAGCGGCTGCCTCGCCTCCTCCGAAGCATGTTACTGGAGTGGCTGCCCCGCCGCCTCCGAAGCTTGTCCCCTGAGCAGCCGTCCGCCGCCTATGAAATCTGTTTCCTGACCGGCAGTCCCGCCGCCTCCGAAGTCAGGTCCCCGAGCAGCCGTCCCGCCGCCTCCAAAGTCTGGTCCCGAGTGGCCTTCTCGCCACCTCTGAAGTCTGTTCCCCGAATGGCCATCACGCCGCCCCTGAAGTCTGTTCCCCGAGTGGCCGTCACACTGCCTTGGTCCTGCTGTCCACCAACAGCTGTTCACCGAAATTAGGGGCGTGACGCGGGGGCAACGTAAACTGTCTGTTTTTCTTTGCTGAATCACATTTGCAGCTCATGAGTGGGCAATGCATGAAACAAGCGTGTACTGCAATGTAATAAATGATTTTTTTTCCTACATCTACACTCACTGGCCACTTTATTAGGTACACCTTGCTAGTACCGGGTTGGACCCCCTTTTGCCTTCAGAACTGCCTTAATCCTTCGTGGCATAGATTCAACAAGGTACTGGAAACATTCCTCAGAGAGTTTGGTCCATATTGACATGATAACATCACGCAGTTGCTGCAGATTTGTCGGCTGCACATCCATGATGCGAATCTCCCGGTCCACCACATCCCAAAGGTGCTCTATTGGATTGAGATCTGGTGACTGTGGAGGCCATTTGAGTACAGTGAACTCATTGTCATGTTCAAGAAACCAGTCTGAGGTGATTCGAGCTTTATGACATGGCGCGTTATCCTGCTGGAAGTAGCCATCAGAAGATGGGAACACTGTGGTCATAAAGGGATGGACATGGTCAGCAACAATACTCAGGTAGGCTGTGGCGTTGACACGATGCTCAATTGGTACTAAGGGGCCCAAAGTGTGCCAAGAAAATATCCCCCACACCATTACACCACCACCACCAGCCTGAACCGTTGATACAAGGCAGGATGGATCCATGCTTTCATGTTGTTGACGCCAAATTCTGACCCTACCATCCGAATGTCGCAGCAGAAATCGAGACTCATCAGACCAGGCAACGTTTTTCCAATCTTCTATTGTCCAATTTTGGTGAGCCTGTGCGAATTGTAGCCTCAGTTTCCTGTTCTTAGCTGACAGGATTGGCACCCGGTGTGGTCTTCTGCTGCTGTAGCCCATCTGCCTCAAGGTTCGACGTGTTGTGCGTTCAGAGATGCTCTTCTGCATACCTCAGTTGTAATGAGTGATTATTTCAGTTACTGTTGCCTTTCTATCAGCTCGAACCAGTCCGGCCATTCTCCTCTGACCTCTGGCATCAACAAGGCATTTTCGCCCACAGAACTGCCGCTCACTGGATATTTTCTCTTTTTCGGGCCATTCTCTGTAAACCCTAGAGATGGTTGTGCGTGAAAATCCCAGTAGATCAGCAGTTTCTGAAATACTCAGACCAGCCCGTCTGTCACCAACAACCATGCCACATTCAAAGTCACTTAAATCACCTTTCTTCCCCATTCTGATGCTGGGTTTGAACTGCAGCAGATCGTCTTGACCATGTCTACATGCCTAAATGCATTGAGTTGCTGCCATGTGATTGGCTGATTAGAAATTTGCGTTAATGAGCAGTTGGACAGGTGTGCCTAATAAAGTGGCCGGTGAGTGTATATTGATATTCCGCTCCTCATTTGTTGAGCACTTTTATCAACATCATTGACGGTTTCCAAAAAAAAAACACAAAAAACAACTATATATATATATATATATAGTTTATGAAATACTATATTCTACTATCACCTACTCCACATAAAAAAATCTTATTTTACGATCACATGCTCTACATTATAATCATCTATTTTCTACTTCCACATCAAAGAATCATACCCTGGTCTAACATGTTATACGAAATCCAGAGTGTTTTGGACCAGAAAATAAGTACTGTCCAGAAAATAAGTACACAACTTCAGTTCCTGCACTGCACCAACAACTGTTGATGTACACATTATTTTCTACATCTGCAGTTTTAAAATTGTTACGATTGTATTTTCATGTTATGTAAAGCACATTGAGTTGGCCATATATCAAATGTTCTGTATAAATATGTAGCAGAGTTGCCTGGCGCTGCCCGGGGAAAATGTTCTCACCAAAACAACCAACAGAATCAGATCTTAACGATATAATCGATGATGAAATATAGGATAATTTGTGATATGATAAATGAGATAAACGAATATCGAATATACGAATGTTATTTACGAAAAATACCAAATATCATAATTTTCAATCCATTCATCAAGCTTCTTTGCCAATATGTGTATAAGTCGCTCGGTGCTCACTAACCTCAGAGTAAACCACGTTGCGTGTCTTACTATTTTGCACGAGGATAGAAAGCTTTTCTGCACTACCAGTTGTGGAGGCAGCTACACACAACTGGCCGTGAGAGAAACATGGAGCAGTAAGATTCACTCCAATTGTTTTTAAGTCTACGTTGGTTTATGATAAACCTCAACAATCAAATGTCCAGAGCTGTACCTGAGAGGAAACTCCCAGGCAGTGTGGCGGTGGCCTCGCCTAGCATCGACTGTGCAGTGTTTATGTCTGCGTCTGCGTCATCCTGTGGAGTGCGAAGGAGCTGTGTTGAAGGTGTCTGGCTGGGAGAGCTAGCATTGGATCGGCTGAGGGAGCCTGGTCTGTTTCATCCAATGGGCCCAGGGTCAACGGGCCCTGCTTGGAGCTGCGCCCGGGGAGGAAACACCAAAGGCAGTCTGTCTGTCTGGCACCCACACTCAGGATCTGCGTTGAGGACGTACACCAGCTCTTATAGAGACAGAAGACCAGGAAGTTACCGGGCCCAGATGGCGTGTCAACCTCCTGTCCCCCCCCCCTTTTGTACATGGTAAATGACCCTATTTTCCGAGATGTCCCAGTCGTTGCTCCTCCCCCTCTTCTGACAAACCCTGATGAGTTTGCGTGCCTGATTATTGACAACTCTTAATTTAAGGTTTGCTGCTTTTTCTGTTATTTCCTGTTTTTCATTGTTCTTTTCTGTTTATTCTCTAATCATTAGGATGCATGGTTCACCCCAGGGAGGAGGCATAAACCTGCAACAGGGTTCCTGTAGGAGCACCTCTGCAGTGTCTGGAAAAATCTCCGCTGCCGCAGGCGAGTGAATTCAACACCACAAGTGCCACATGAAACCAGTCATTTTGCCAGGTACAACAAGATGTCTTCCTCTTCCATCTCAGTCCAGTTCATATCAATGCATTTAGGAGTGGATGTGACTCATTCTCTCGGCTTTTGTCAATAAACTAAACTCTTCTTATTAGAACTCTACATTTTAAAGTTGGGTCTGTGTTCATCTATCACTGCCTTTTGAAATTATTGTTTGTTTGCTTGTGTACTTCTAATGGCTCTATCAGAGCTCTTGTTTTCAACTTGATGCATTATATCATCTAGAGAAGTGAAACGCACTAGAAGATGGGAACTGCTTTTTAAAAATTATTTTTGTGGTACATTAACTATTTTTGACAGTACATAATGGATGAAGAATGGAAAGTTCAGTGAGCCGGGAGCTGAACTGCCAAAAATTCATGAATTGGATTCAAATTGTTGCGAACTCCAATTCCAATGAAGTTGGGACGTTGTGTAAAACGTGAATAAAAACAGAATACAATGATTTGCAAATCCTTTTTGACCTATATTCAATTGAATACACTACAAAGACAAGTCATTTAATGTTCAACCTGATAGACTTTATTGTTTTTTGCAAATATTCTCTCATTTTGGTTTGGATGCCTGTAACACGTTCCAAAAAAGCTGGGACAGGGGCAGCAAAAGACTGGGAAAGTTGAGGAATGCTCCAAAAACACGTGTTTGGAACATTCCACAGGTGAACAGGTTAATTGGAAACAGGTAAGTATCATGATTGGGTATAAAAGGAGCATGCCCTAAAGGCTCAGTCGTTCACAAGCAAAGATGGGGCGAGGTTCACCACTTTGTGAACAACTGCGTGAGCAAATAGTCCAACAGTTTAAGAACAACGTTTCTCAACGGACAGTTGCAAGGAATTTAGGGATTTCATCATCTACAGTCCATAATATCATCAAAAGATTCAGAGAATCCAGAGAAATCTCTGCACGTAAGCGGCAAGGCCGAAGTCCAACATTTAATGCCCGTGACCTTCGATCCCTCAGGCGGCACTGCATTAAAATCCGACATTATTCTGTAAAGGATATTACCACGTGGGCTCAGGAACACTTGGGAAAACCACTGTCAGTTAACACAGTTCGTCGCTACATCTACAAGTGCAAGTTAAAACTCTTATCATCCAAAGCGAAAGCCATATATCAACACCACCCAGAAACGCCACCGGCTTCTCTGGGCCCGAGCTCATCTGAGATGGACTGACGCAAAGTGGAAAAGTGTGCTGTGGTCTGACGAGTCCACATTTCAAATTGTTTTTGCAAATCATGGACGTCCTGTCCTCTGGGCTAAAGAGGAATAGGACCATCCAGATTGTTATCAATGCAAAGTTCAAAAGCCAGCATCTGTGACAGTATGGGGTGTGTTAGTGCCCATGGCATCATGGGTAACTTGCACATCTGTGAAGGAACCATTAATGCTGAAAGGTACATACAGGTTTTGGAGCAACATGTGCTGCCATCCAAGCGAGTAGTTGAGTAACAGTTGTCAGAATTTTGAAATTCTTCCATCTACCTGTGACTCTTTCAATGTGTACTCTCACGCTAGACAAACGCCTTGCTGTTTCCACTTCTTGAGCAGAGAGCTGCTTTTTACCTTTGGTAAAGTGGGGGATTCTAAGGGTGGCGCCGCCTACGGCAAGCTCATCTCTGATGGTAAAACCACGATCTGCAAGTGTCTCATCATTTACTTCTAGAAGGTCATAAAATCCAGACTCAGCTGTAAATTGCTTATCAGAAACACGCCCACCCCAACCTGCGGACAGGAAAGTGATGACTCCTGCAGGTGACATGCCAACCAAATACTTAACTGTGTTGTGGCTCTTATCATTCGAATATGTTTGGGCTCTGGAGGTTAGATTCGTGGGTCTGTTAATAACAATTTCAGTGCAGTCAATAATGCATCTGCAGCGCGTGTATTTAGCTTTAAAACATTTGGGCATATTCCTTAATATTGCCTGCTTGCTTGGCCACTTGATGAGAGGTTTTTGTACTTTTCTAAAACAATGCCACAAAGTGCTTCACCAAAAAATAAATAAATACAACCAGACAGCTAAAACAAATACAGCACAACGGGGAAAACATAAACATTTAACTGCTATATACAGATATAGAAGTTTATAAAACGTATATTCTAAAAAGAATGACGTTATAACAGGATGACAATAGTTCAGTGGTGGGGAGTGTAAAGATCTTGAAATAAATACTGTAGCGACTGGGCAGTGTAGTGATATAACGCCATGTATATACACCGGAACTACACTAGGTGTTATGTACTACCCGGACTGTTATTATGGTTACACCACTACCATGTATGGTTATTACGTCTGCCTACTGAGCCACGATTAAACCTGAGTTCTATAACCGGGTGTGGTCATTGATCCTCGACCAATACTACCCCAAGTATTACTTCATGGTGGCAGCGGTAAAGTACTCTCTATGAAGAATGAAGATAGACTGATAAAATTGACCGTGGATAATATCTGTCATCATTCAAGCAAGAGTGCGCCGGAGCTGAGCTAGCCGCAAAGCTAACTAGCTAGCTAGTAACAGGAGACGTCACGGCATCGCATCTACCGACGATGAATTGGTCAGACCCGGACCTGGGTGAGGCAATTTCACTGTATAAACAGAAAATGACTCTGTATTTAGAAGATGAAGAAATAAATGGCGCAGCTAAACAAGCTAGGAAAATATGTCGTGGAATCGGAGATGAAGGATTAAAAAGACTGAACGCCAGTGGTCTCACCGATGATGAAAAGAAAAAGCCTGCCAAACTATGGGACTTCTGAAAAACAGCTAAAGTGGAACGTAAATTTCAGAATCCATAGACTGCAACTGATGCAACACAGACAGAAACCAGATGAGAATATTGATGATTTTGTGACCAGAGCCAGAACACTAGCACAGAAATGTCAGTTTTCAGACAAAGAGCTTAACGAGCGTATGATTGAGCTTATTATTGCGAGCACTCCCCATGATGCCCTGAGGAATGATCTATACAGCAAACCAAAAGGATATTCCTTAGCAGAGGTTCTGGCCGAGGGACGAAAATATGAAGCCCTGACAGCAAGCAACGAACAGTTAGACAAACTTAGCCTGTCACACAATGAGAGAATCCACGCTGTGGACAGGGACCGCATATGTCGTAACTGTGGGAGAAGCCACAAACCACGTCGATGTCCTGCATATGATAATGAATGCAATGCGTGTGGTGCAAAAGGTCACTGGGAGCGGTGCTGCAGGAAGGCCAAACGAGAGCACCAGGAACACTCCAGCCAGAGCAGGAGTGGGGGAAGTAAGTCCCACACACCACAAGACAAACAGCACAAGCGCAAAACCTATAAAGACAAAACGCAACAGAGCAGGACTCGCACACATGCTCTAGAGAGTAGCAGTTAAACAGACAGTGAGAACGAAAGTACCTAACAGAAACAGTTCCACTCCATAACTATCAGTGAAAAGTGCATGCATAGCATAGACAGCAAGCCGGCCAGAGAGGAGGCGTACACAGTCCTGAAGGTGACACCACCTGACCTACCTGGTCTTGGATACACACTACGTCTGAAGATAGACACAGGTGCGTCAGGCAACACACTCCCATTACGTACCTTCAAGCAGATGTACGGTGAAAATGCATGCACCCAGAAACGACTGAAAAAAACCAACAGGAGGCTATCTGCATACAGTGGTCACGCCATCCCCTGCCTAGGCACCATTGACATTCCATGCCAGTACAAAGAATCCAAATGGATCAATGCAAAGTTCTACGTTGTAGATGTACCAGGGCCAGCCATAGTTGGGCTGCCAAAATGTGAACTGTTAAACCTAGTGACTGACAATGTAGATGCAGTGACCGAGAAAGGAAATGCAAACCAGAAAAAAGTCAACACAAGACAGAAAAAACCCAAAATGACCATATCTAACAGTGCAGACCTAAAGAGAGCATACCCAGACCAGTTTGACAAAATTGGCAACTTCAGTGGAAAGGCCAAGCTCTTCCTGAAAAAGGATGCTGAACCATTCATAGACCCACCACGTAAGTGCAGCATTCACATCAAAGACAAACTGAAAGATGAACTGAATAACCTAGTCGAACAAGATGTGTTAAGAAAAGTAGAACAGCACACAGACCGGTGCTCGAGTCTGGCATACAGCACAAAGAAAGACGGTTCCCTTCGCATATGCTTAGACCCCCAAAAGCTTAATGCCAGCCTTAGGAGATGCCCACACAAGATTCCTACTGTGGAGAAACTGAACCCGAAGTTTGCAAATGCAAAAATATTCAGCAAACTTGACGCAAAAGCTGGATATTGGTCAATACACCTAGAGGAAGAGTCACAACTGCTAACCACATTCCGAACTCCATTTGGTAGATACTGCTGGAAACGTTTGCCATTTGGTCTCGGTGTCTCTCAAGATCTCTTCCAGGCAAAGATGGACCAAATCCTGGAGGGGCTCGACGGTGTCGTCAGCATAGCCGATGATATCGCAGTCTACGGAGCAAGCGAAGAGGAGCATGACAGGAACCTGACCAACCTGATGGAGAGAGCAGCCAAGACAGGTATTGTGTTCAACAATGACAAGTGCACAATCAAACAGACAAGCATCTCATTCTTTGGCAACCTGTACACAGACAAAGGTATCAAACCTGACCCAGCCAAAATCAGGGACATCCAGAAAATGCCGACACCCCAGAACAAAGATGAACTGAGCAGATTCTTGGGGATGCTGACCTACCTGTCACCCTACATCCCAAAGTTCGCAGACAAAGCACACACACTGAGGGTGCTGCTGAAAAGTGACGTGCCTTGGACATGGGACACTGACCACCAAAAGAGCTTTGAGGACCTGAAATCAGTTATCAACGAACATGACTGCCTGAAGTACTATGATCCAAGCACACCTCTGACACTTGAGGTCGATGCATCACAGAAAGGACTGGGCGTGGCATTAGTGCAGAACAACAGACCCATAGCTTTTGGCTCAAAGACACTGGACGACTGCCAATCCAGGTACAGCAACATAGAGCGAGAAATGCTGGCCATAGTCTATGGAATGCAGCGATACCATACCTACCTGTATGGGAAGTCATTCATTGTAGTTACAGACCACAAACCCCTCGTTACCATATGCACAAAGCCACTGCATGCCGCCCCGCCACGGCTTCAGCGAATGCTGATAAAAACACAAGGATACAACTACGAGGTCACGTATCGACCAGGAAACCAGATGGTCCAGGCAGACACACTCAGCCGACTACCCAACCCTGAGAACAACAGCAACATCGAGCTGGACGAGCGCATTGATGGAATAGAGGCATCCAGAGATGCTCACTGTTGCAATGATAAACTTCTCTCCCGAGAAACAGGACGCACTCCGAATGGAAACCTCCAGCGACCCCAGACTCAATGCACTGAAAGAGCTGATCCACCAGGGATGGCCAGACAACTACGTGAGTACTGGTCATTCAGAGATGAGCTCGCAGTTGAAGCAGGAGTCATATTCAAAGGCAGACAGGTGCTCATCCCAGACTCCATGACTGATTCTATACTCGAACAGCTGCATGTAGGACACCAGGGCATCGAAAAGACACGGCGACTGGCGAGAGAAAGTGTCTACTGGATCAGAATGAACGATGACATCGAAAGAGTCTGCAGGTCATGTAGCGTATGCGTGGAACATCAGGATGCAAATCCAAAGCAACCTCTCAACCCACACAACACACCGTCAAAACCATGGCAATCCCTAGCTTCTGACTATTCAAGATCGATGGACATCACTATTTACTGATTGTGGACAGATATTCTAAGTTCCCTCTAGTGGATGAAATGCCCATGCCTGTGTCCAGCCGGGCAGTTGCACAAAAAATGGAAATGTACATGTCTCTTTTTGGAAGGCCTGACGAGATACTTACAGATAATGGACCCCAGTACACAGGGCACGCGTTCCAGAAATTCATGGCTGACTGGGGAATCAGGCACGTGACAAGCTCACCCCACTATCCAAAAAGCAATGGATTCATTGAGAGGCATGTGCGACACATCAAATCCATTGTGAAGAAAACCATGAGACAAAGAGGTAACATACACGTGGCCTTACTACAGGTCAGAGCAACACCCATCGACAGTAAACTACCATCACCAGCAGAACTGATCTTCGGAAGGCCAGTCACCACCCTGCTGCCGAGTCGAGGGGACCCAGGCAAGGAGGAAGACCGACTCCACCTGGAGCAGAGAACAGCAGACATGAAGGAACATCATGACCGCAGCAGCGGCAGAGAACTACCTCCACTCGGTCCCGGACAGCACGTATCTGTCCTAAACAAGGAAAAGGGGACTTGGTATCCAGCCACCGTCGTACAAAAGTGCGATGAGCCAAGGAGCTACATTGTGCAAACATCAAATGGGAACAAACGCAGACGTGGCAGGAGCCACCTGCGGGAAATTCACCACCCCCATGCACTGAGGAGCGCAAGAACCCGCTTCACAGAACCTCAACGGGACACTCATGCAGCTGGAACTTCTTCCAGCCAAACCTGTGAAACACACAAGACAGTACGCACAAGATATGGAAGAGCTGTTTCCAAACCAGCTCACTACAAGGACTATGAGTAGAGACAATCACACACAAAAGGAGGGCTCTGAATATGTTTGTATTTTGATACTGTAAAAATTGAAAACTAAACAGGGGGGATGTAGTGATATAACGCCATGTATATACACCGGAACTACACTAGGTGTTATGTACTACCCGGACTGTTATTATGGTTACACCACTACCATGTATGGTTATTACGTCTGCCTACTGAGCCACGATTAAACCTGAGTTCTATAACCCGGTGTGGTCATTGATCCTAGACCAATACTACCCCAAGTATTACTTCAGGCAGGGTTACTAACTGTCCCGTATTAGCCGGCATGTCCCTTATATTGGGCCAGATTGATTTTCCCCATACGTGACCTCCCTTGTCCCGTTTATTGACTGCTACTCTACTCTAACCACCAGAGGACACTCTCACAATTGTATCAAATGTGATACTCTTTTTTTTTGTTAAACAAGTTGTATAGAAGATACGATAATCAGTATTGAAATATATCTGTCAAACAAGAACAGCAAATACAATCAACAGAGTTGTTAATATAACCAACAGAAAAACAGAGAAAATTTAAATGGAGCCAGGGGGGACTCTTCAACTAGAGACATTAAATAGATTGCAAAATAGACAGTCTTCGCAGCTTCCTTATTTTTCGAGTCAGTGATGGTCTTAATGTATTGTTTGGTGTCATTTTCAAAAACTAAAAATAGGGGTTTAGAATGGCTAAGTTTTGACTTGTGAATATGATACTTTGCTAAAATAATCAATAAATTTATGTTGTAGAATTCTTTACTTTTGTTACTATTATTAACGTGAATACCAAACAATACATTTTTCCAGTAAAGAGAAAATTCAGGGTCAACATTGCCAATAATATCGTGATAGGTCTTTCCAGAATTTGACAGCATAAGGACATTGCCAGAACAGGTGCAGCATAGTTTCAGGGTGCAATTCACATAAAGAGCATTTTACACACAAGTCTTTCTTAAACTTATGAACTAGGTAGGCGTTTACAGGATAGAATCTATGTAACATTTAAAAGAAATTTGCCTTATTTTATTAGTAAGAAGATATTTTTATGGGAGACAACATATATTTTTCCAATTCAAGTTGCCAACAAAACTAGACCAGTATGAGAGAGCAGACGGTGTACAAGTAATGCCAGATTGAAATAAGGAACGAATATTAAGGTGATTATTCCTTAAGGTGGTAGACAAGCAGACTTTACCCACGGAAGTTACCAAATCTGATACAACAGCAGTAACAGCAGTGCTGATCACGACGGGAGAGAAGGATCACCTGTCACCCAATCACAGCCCCCCTCACGCGCATCAGTTGTACATGTACAATAAATGCGCCAATTCCTTAGAAAACCGAAAAAGTTCCGGCAATGTCTGGTGCTGTTCAGTCGGGTTGGCATGTGGAAATATGCATTAACCTGCAAATACGGGTAAACCCGCAAAAAAGAAAAGACTGTGCAGCTACAATAAGCAATGGGAAGTTAAAAAAAAATAAAGTCGTGGGTTAAGCCCGTCAGCGGTGACTCGAGGAAAGCCTTCTGTACTTTATGTCGCAGGGAATATTCAGTTGGCCATGGAGGCTCCTGCAGAGCTGGCCAGCTCTCACCTCATACTTCAAGTCCCAGTGGGGAGACATGTGGCACCGAAGAGGGTTTTTGAGGACGAAGAAAAAAAAGAAAAGCTGGAGCTGCTGAGATTTATCCATGTTTTTTCCACAACGTGGGGTGTGTTTCTGACACACTCGTTAGAAGGCTGGAGGAAACAACGCTCTGCATCACAGATGTTGGCGAGGAGGTGGGAAAATTCAAAGTGAAGATGCTTCAGCGGAAACAAGACAGCTTTTTTTGCATATCAGACCAAGCAGCTGATGGACAAACAACAAGTGTCAGCACAAAGAGCAAAGTGCAAAAAGGACTTTCTGAAGTTCTTTAACTCTGTCGTTGCATGCATTGACAAGTGGTTTGATTTCTCATCAGAAAATGTAATGATGAAACTGAAACCGATCGGCCTACATGAGGAGCTGTCCTTCACTGACCTGGAATAGGTGGTGGCTGCCCACAAAATGACAGACAGTCAGTATGAACCAAGTCTATGAAGAGTTTTGTGCTAGCAGTGAGGAAATACAGAAAGCCAGACAGGATGTCACTAAATCCACCAATGAGAAGTGGGTGGCAGTTTTCCAAACCATAGTGAAAGCTTGTTTGATTCCTCTGCAAAACTACAGCATACAGGAGCGATTGTTACTTCTAGTTTGTCAGTTGTGGGAATAACAAGAAGGGGATAACTTTTTTTCTATCCTACAGTGCAAGAGTCACAAGTGTTTTGACTTAGAGTAATAGTAAAGGTAATAGGTAATGGTTCAAATAAAGGACTGTGTTGAAGGTACCTGCTGTAACTTAACAAACTATTATTAAACCTACCGTATGGTGCCAAGGCATGAGTTATGTATTGATCTTTAATTTGACTGTAAGAGATTAGCTATCATTATGACAAATGGTTTAAAACAATTCATATTCACACAACAACGTACTACCCACACCGCCGCGACACGCCACCTTTTGTCCCTTACTTGGTAGTGAAAAGGTTGGCAACCCTACGACCGGGGAGGCGGTCGCTCTGACTGTTGGCGGAGCTGCGCTGGGGAAGCGCGAGGACTCAGGGACTGTTTTCTGTTCGAGTTGGGATTGTTGTTGATTGTGTTATATTTTTGCGTGTTCAGGTGGTGGGATGTATTGTTGTTTGGGTGCGTGACTGGGACTGGGTAGAGGACTGTTACTGACTGTGTATACGTCATGACGTGATCTGCGTGTTACGTGACGTACTGATAAATGCGGCTGGGGGAACCAGTCGCACGTGTGTTGGGAGTTACACAATAAATGGAGACTAACGGTTCCGTAAGTCGTCTCATATTATTTAACTGTCAGCAACAAAACGCGTCATGGTAGAAGGAGTTGTCGAACTCATGTTACACTCGTGAACAGACGAGTTAAGTGGCCACAAAGTTGGAGGACGAACGGCAAGTACTAACGTTAGTTGCTAGTGCTATCAGTGTTAGCATATGCTAGTCAGGGCACGCGGGTGCGGAAAAACACGCCTGGTAAAGATGGAGCATCACTTAAAGCCTGAACTAAAGTGGGCGAGGAACGTTGAAGAAAAATTGAGAAAGTTCAAGCAACAGGTCGACCTGTATGTGACTGCAATTGGGGTCGACAAAATGGAAGATGCACCAAAGGTTGCGTTGTTGCTAACGGTGGCTGGTGAAGACGCACTGGATGTCTTCAGCAGCATGCAGCTAACGGAGGAGGAACAGGTGGATTCTGATGTGGAGGTGGAGAGATATGCAGCCTTTTGCGTTCCAAAGAAAAATGAGACATATGAAAGGTATGTTTTCAATAGCAGGTCACAGACCGAGTCAGACTGTTGAAGAATTTATTAGGGACGTTAAGTTGAAAAGTCAGTCGTGCAATTTTGACGGTTTAGCTGACTCGCTGGTCCGTGACAGGATAGTGATGGGGGTGCGTGACAAGAGTCTGAGTAAAATTACCTGGAGAAGCTGACTTGACGCTAGACAAAGGGATACAAGTTTGTTGCTTTGCTTTGTTGCACAGTCTATTTCCATGACTGTGTCTTCCAGCTGACTACAGTCCATGTTTTTCAGTCTATTCTGTGTCACTTCTCTTGCCGGACAGAGTGGCGAAAAGGGCGAAAGGAGCAAGTGGCAGAGTGCTGAGACGAGGCACTGTTCGCGCTCTGGTGGGGAACACAGACCACAACAATGTCCGGCGTTCAGAAAGGAATGTCGAAAGTGTGACAGAAAGAACCACTTCGCCAGGGTCTGCAAACAGATCCAGAGAAAGAGCCACTGTATTGACAACGACTACAGTGACACTGCATGTGACCTCTTCAATACTCCATTCCGAAGGTATTCTTTCAAAAGATAACCTTTGGGGCTGGCTTCTGCACCTGAGGTGTTTCGTAGAACAATCCAACAGATTTTTGAGAGCATTCCAGGTGTCATGATATACATTGATGACATATTGATATGGGGCAGTACAATTGAGGAGCCTGACCAGAGTTTGAAAATGGTACAACGCAACCAGAATTAGTGGCTTGAAACTGGATGCAGGCAAATGTCAGTACAGACAAACAAGAAATCACTTTTCTTGGTGTAAAGTTGAGACAAGATGGTGTAGAAATTGACCAAAGCCAACTCACAGCCATTAGGCATATGGCTGCACCAACCAACAAAGAGGGTGTTCAGAGATTTCTTGGTATGGTAAGTTACGTAGACCAGGTTATATCTACAGTTAAGGTCAAAATTATTAGCCCCGTTTATGAAATCAAACAAAACCCTTAACTTTTCCATGGAAATGACCATAACCAAAATTGTTTACAGTTTAATTGCTTCCAAAAGAACAAAGACAAAATCTGCACTAAGCTTGATTAAGATATTTTACCGATGCGCTGAGTTGAAACAAGAAAAAATATAAATGACAAGGCCAAAATTATTAGCCCTCTGACATTTAATAGTCAAGAGGAGAGGTGATGATTAGTGAGCAGCAGCATGGTTTCATGCCACGAAAGAGCACCACAGATGCGATGTTTGCTTTGAGAATGTTGATGAAGAAGTATAGAGAAGGCTAGAAGGAGTTATATTGTGTCTTTGTAGATTTAGAGAAAGCATATGACAGGGTGCCGAGAGAGGAGGTATGGTATTGTGTGAGGAAGTCGGGAGTTGCAGATGTAGGAGTGGTCCAGGATATGTATAAGGGAAGTGTGACAATGGTAAGGTGTGCGGTTGAAGGTTGACGGACAAGATCAGGCAGGAGTCTCCATGGATGATGATGTTTGCGGCTGACATTGTGATCTGTAGCGAGAGTAGGGTGCAGGTTGAGGAGGGCCTGGAGAGTAGGAGGTATGCACTGGAGAGAAGAGGAATGAAAGTCAGTAGGAGCAAGACGGAATACCTATGGGTGAGTGAGAGGGAGGACAGTGGAATGGTCAGGATGGAAGGAGTGGAGGTGACGAAGGCATATGAGTTTAAATACTTGGGGTCAATTGTCTAAAGTAACGGGGAGTGTAGGAGAGAGGTGAGGAAGAGAGTGCAGGCAGGGTGGAGAAGAGTGTCAGGAGTGATCTGCGACAGAAGGGTACCAGCAAGAGATAAAGGGAAGGTTTACAAGATGGTTGTGAGACCAGCTATGTTATATGGTTTGGAGATAGTGGCACTGTCGAAGAGACAGGATGCGGAGCTGGAGGTGGCAGTGTTGAAGATGCTAAGATTTTCACTGGGAATGATGAAGAAGGAAAGGATTAGGAATGATTATATTAGAGGGACCGCTCAAGTTGGACGGTTTGCAGACAAAGCAAGAGAGGCAATCTTGAGATGGCTTGGACATGTGTGGAGGAGATGCTGGGTATATTGGGAGAAGGATGCTACATATGGAGCTGCCAGGGAAGAGAAAAAGGCCAACAGCACTCCTTCTCGTGTGATATTGCTCATTTTACTTAATGTTATATTAAAGTGGGTGTCTGAGTAGCATAGCGGTCTATTCCATATCTGCTAACATGGGGATTGCTGGTTCGAATCCCCGTGTTACCTCCGGCTTGGTCGGGCGTCCCTACAGACACAATTGGTTGTGTCTGCGGATGGGAAGCCGAATGTGGGTATGTGTGCTGGTCACTGCACCAGCGCTTCCTCTTTTTGGTCGAGGTGACTTTTCAGGGGAAAACAGGAAGGCCAAAGAGGAGGTTTATGGATGTGGTGAGGGAGGACATGCAGGTGGCTGGTGTGACAGAGGAAGATGCAGAGGACAGGAAGAAATGGAATCCACTGTGGCGCCCCCAAATGGGAGCAGCCGAAAGTGATTGATATATTTTAATGAACCCCGTAGGGAAATTACACTCTACATTTAACCCCTCCTAGCTGTGTAGCTAGGAGCACTGGGCAGCCACCGTGCAGTGCCCGGTGTAGAAATAGTAGTAATAGGTATGATTTGTAGAACTTATTCAAACCATCCCCTACTCGTATGGCACCAGCAGTACATCTGTTTTGACTAAGGTCTGTGCCAAATCCTTCAGAACTGTCATCACTTAATGTTTTTGCACCACAGGATAAGATAAGTGGCTATGCCAAATTTATTAAAATTAATTCTGTATTTTATGCTTAGCAACAGGCATGTATGTAATTCAAGTCAGTTTTATTTGTATATCCTAGTATCACAAATTACAAATTTGCCTCAAAGGGCAAGTCCATGAATACTGTGATGGCATCCAGCACTTTACCTGTGCCCCCGTCCATAGGGTTAGTGGTTCAGTCAGTAACGACATCTGACGTAAAATTGTGCCACATCAGTTTGCATTTGTGATTTTAAATTTGTAAATAGGTCTAACTGAAGTATTTGTATGAATTCTGACTATGCTGTTTTCCACCGGTCACCGGGTATAAAACCAAATATTTCACTAACTTAACCAACATAAAATCAAAAAGGGCATAACGTTTCTGTTTGGGAGGTCAAAGGAGTCAAATGTATGTTCTCAAATTGCAAGGAAAAATTTGGGATTAAACGGATTAATTAGTATTTTTCCACTTGGAAAAATAGGTGTGCTGTCTCTTTAACTGGTACTTTTCCACTTGGAAAAATAGGTGTGCTGTCTCTTTAACTGGTACTTTTCCACTTGGAAAAATAGGTGTGCTGTCTCTTTAACTGGTATTTTTCCACTTGCAAAAATAGGTGTACTGTCTCTTTAACTGGTATTTTTCCACTTGCAAAAATGGGTGTACTGTCTCTTTAACTGGTATTTTTCCACTTGCAAAAATTGGTGTAATGTCTCTTTAATTGCTGTTCCATTCCATTCCATTATCGAAGCCGCTTACAGTATAAAAGGCCGTGCGCTCGGAACTCGCCCTCAGTATACTGCAAGACTTCTCTGAGAGAGCAACGTTAAGAGAGTTGAAGAGCTACGTTATAGATTTGAAGATCGGCGTTATAGATTTGAGGAGCAACGTTATAGATTTCAAGAGCATTTTATTGGCTACGAAATGGCTAATATTGTGGACAACACTTGTGTCAATTTGGTTGAACTCCATCAGATCATCCAACAGTTCGTTGACAACCTGACCCCAGAAGAATGGAGGATGATGGTATCACAAACAACAAACCCTGAAATGTTGGCCGATTTGGCGGGCTTGTCCATGGACATAGTCCAAGGAGCTGCCACAGCTATACTGGAGAATATCTTACCCAAGGTCCAGCAGTTCATTCAGGTGCATCGAAATGGCCCTTTCTTTGATGTGTCAAAGAGCGCCGCTGCATCAGGAAGCTCCCAGGATAGGACAAATGAGATAAATTATCTCACCGTTAAAGAAGAAAGTGTCCGGGAAAGCCTGGGAGGTCTTTTCATGCCTGTGGCTCTCTCTGATATTTGGCAGCTAGATGAGAAATGTAAAGCGTTGTCTGCTGAGGTAAACAAACTGGTTGCGAAAGCAGCAGCTGACAGGGTCAACTCAGTAATTTCTGAAGTCTTGCAGACACCGGAAATAGCGAAAGGTGTACCAGTTATTTATGTGAGTGGGTGCATCACGTGCCCATCCATACTCTGCAAAATGGCCACTGCGATGGGTGCCTTCCTGAAAATGTGCATTGGAAAGTCAAAGAAGTGGTTTACCAAAGGAGGCAGATCTACAGCCGCTTCTGCCTCAACAGAAGAACCCCTAATTACTGGACAAGGGGTTCTAACACCTGTCGATGAGGACATTGTGAGAGACATGAACCAGCTACAGAGAGCCACCCACCTTTGTGTTGAGGAAAGTATGTCCTGCCACAGCAGCCTACACAACTCTTGCTTAGACACCGAGTACTCGCTCTCTTCTCAATGGTGCAGCAAGTCAGATAGAGTAATGGTAAAGGCTGATTCCCAGCATTCTGTAATTAAGGAGAAATCAAAGAAGAACTTTTTGCAGTTTGCTAAAAAGAATTTTCGTCGCTTGGTAGAGGCCCTCTGCAGCTGCACTCAGGTGCCACCCAAAGACCATGAACAGACCTTCGGCCAACGCAAGGACTGTGTGATAGTGGGCACAACGAAGCGGTTTTCAGAGGCCATAGCCTATCTGAGCCAGTCACAGAGGCCACAAACAGCAAATGAGGAATGGGTGTCATCACTGAGCATTGTACCTGGCTCATCTGAACTCCACCGTGGCAAATTTCAAGTCAGGTCCAAATCAGCCCCTGCTATAATGGCCTTTGATGAAAAATTAAAGGTTGTTGAGAAGCTTATCACCAGTCCGGTGGAGGAATGGCTGAACCTAAACTATGGGTGTAAAATAACAATGCCCATCTCCAGCATTGAGCTCCACAATCTTTTTGAAGACCTCACTGGTGATATTTATGACCTCACCATCATGACTGACATGAAGTACCCGACTCCTGTGGTACCTTTCGGGAGGAGCATGTTGGACAGTGCCATTTTGCAGACATTGCAAAAAACAGAAGCTGCTGATCCAGGCTCCGTACCTCTATTGCTCTATGCTATAATAGAGGGAGCTGTACAGCGCTTCCTAAACCAAGCTGAAGTCTGGCTTGAGCAGGAGTGCCAGGGGCGTGATGAAGAGTTACCTCTGAACTATGAAGGTCCCGAACAAGACACAAAACCGGCCACTCCCCGATCTGAAGACGGCTTGGATGAGCACTGCAACACAGAGGAGTTGTCAGCAATGCCACCAGCAGGTGAGGTCAAAAAGCTGGAAAAGCCGAAGGCTGCGTGGGCTGATGATCCCAGCAAGTCCTCCTTTGACTTGGACGTTGTAACTAAGCCAGCTTCCCCTGTGTTGGACATGAGAGGTGAGTCCTCTTCCTCCAACAGCAGCAGTGAGTCTCTGAGCTATATTATAGATCTGCTGCTCGTGAGGCTACTCAGTCAGGTCAACTCCACACACAGCACTGAATCCTTTGAAGAAATTAATCAGATGATTAAACATCTGTGTCAGAGGACTGTGGGGAAATTGAGCGACTCCACTGATGCCCAACTGTCAGATTGTGAAATGAAAAAAGTGTACAAGGCGGTGCTGAAGGATCTGTTGGCTGAATTTGGGTCCGACAAAGTAATAAAGGCGGCCATGGCGACCAGAAACTATGCTTTCAATGAAGCCTTGGTGAGGGCTCTGAAGGCGCATTTGAAGATGGAGACACCTCCCAAACCAGAGTTGTCAACAAAGAAACCCAGCTTACTACAGCGCTTTAGGAAATTCTGCTGCAAATCAAAGAAACGAAGCTCCAAGGCCACCAGCAATGAAAGCGCCAGCATCACCTTTGAAGAGAAGTTGCCTTCTGAAGCCCCCAATGGCAACACAGAGAGAAGTTCCTCTTTTGACAAATCTGACAAACGATGCCAAATGCTTCTGGTGAGCCTAATGCAGTTAAAGCGCGCTGTATTGAATTAAAAAAAAAAGATGTAGACAATCTCTCCTCAGCTCACTTTTACCTGAGAATGCCACAGGTGCCTAGTCAATACAATCACTGAGAATGAAACTGAAATATCAATGACGATGATGATTGTTGTCCCAGCGAGAGCAGGAGAGGACCCAAATGTAGACAGAAAGTACAGGCTGGGCTTGAACAGACCTTTAATAACACAACCACTTACAAACAGCAGGAACAGACAGCAGGTACAGACAGCGGGAAAGCTTACAAAATAACGTGGCAAACCAGCGACGTGGTAATCCGGGGCAGCTGCTCGAGGGACAGACTTTGGAGGCGGCGGGGCAGCCGCTCGGGGGACAGGCTTCTGAGGCGGCAGGGCAGCCGCTCTGGGGACAGGCTTCGGATGCAGTAAAGAAGCCGCTTGGAGGACAGAGTTTGGAGGTGGTGGGTCAGCCACTCAAGGGACAAGCTTTGGAGTTAGCCCGGCAGCCGCTCGGGGAGCAGAATTTGGAGGCGGCCTGGCAGCCATTCGTGGAGTGGGTTTCGGAGGTGGGCGGATGACAGCTGGCAGCTGAGGCTCTGGGGCGTTGGGCACGTGAGTCTCTGGGGCGCTGGGCAGCTGAAACTCTATCGTGCAGGGCTTGGAAGGAACCAGATTCAACTTTATCTCCACCTGAAGAAAGACACTTCTTGGGCTCTGTGTGTGTGGGTCCTGCTTCCAGACTACGGTGAGAAGTTCAAAGAAGCCTGGCTCTTCGTTGAGAAAAGTGTCCCTGCGCCCAATCTCTCTCCCCTTTCTCCAACTTACCTTCCGGTTCCTGCCCTGTCCTGCGCGCCTGCGCCCGAGCTCCCTGATTGCCCCCCCCCCGGGTGTATATACCCCTTGGTTTCTCTGGCTCTTTGTCAGTTCGTTTCACTTGGTCAACAGATCGCCACGTCATTTTGCAAGCTTTCCCGCTGTCATACCCAGCCTGTACTTGCTGTGTATTTGGGTCTTCTCCTGCTGTCGCCGTGACCGAACAAACCGACCAAATACGGCCCCAGCAGACCGCTTGCCGTATACGTGTGAGGATTTTGGTGCCAGGTTTCTTTGAGCTTCTCACCTTACTCTGGAAGCAGGACCCTGACTTAGCTCAAGAAGTGGCTTTCTTTAGGTGGAAATTCCAGGTGAATCCGGTTCCTCCCAAACCATGCAGGACAGTGTCTCAGCTGCGCAGCGTCCCAGAGCCTAAGCTGCCCAGCGCCACAGAGCCTAAGCTGCCCAGCGCCCATGAGCTTAAGCTGCCAGCCCCCAGAGCCTTAGCTGCTCAGTGCCCAAGAGTCCAAGTAGCCAAGTGCTACTGAGCCTCAGCTGTCCAGTGCACCCGATTCTATGCTGCCCAGCGTCCCCAAGTCTCAGCTGCCCGGCACCCCAATTATCAGTTTCTCAGCGTCCCCGAGTCTCAGCTGTCCAGTGTCCCCGAGTCTCAGCTGCCCAGTGTCCCCAAATCTCAGCTGCTCAGCATCCCCGAGTCTTAGCTGCCCCGCGTCCCTGAGTCTCAGCTGCTCAGCATCCCCGAGTCTCAGCTGCCCAGCGTCCCAGCGCCTCAGCTGCCCACCGTCCCCGAGTTCCAGAATGGTCGGTCTGTTCCTGAGCTACTGGTCGCCCCGTCCAGCGTGCAGTCTGTTGCTGTGCCATCGGCCGTCTTTGCCGACCAAATATGGACCCAGCAGACCTGCTCAGCCTGCCATATACGTGTGAGGATTTTAGTATGTCGAGGGATGCTTTGCTCAATGTAGAGCCAGGCTTCTTTGAGCTTTTCACCGTACTCTGGAAGCAGGAACCTGACTTAGCTGATGAAGTGACTTTCTTCAGCTGGAAATTCCAGCGGAATCCGGTTCTTCCCAAACAATGCACGACATCATTTCAGCTGCCCAGCGTCCCAGAGCCTCAACTGCCCAGCACCACAGAGCCTCGGCTGGCCAGCACCCCAGAGTCTAAGCTCCCCAGCTCCCCAGAGCCTAAGCTGCCCAGCGCCCTAGAGCCCGAGCTGCTCAGTGCCCTACAGTCTCAATTGCCCAGCGCCCCCGAGCCTCAGCTGCCCAGCACCCCCGGGTCTCAGCTGCCCAGAGCCCATGAGTCTCAGCTGCCCAGTGTCCCAAAGTCTCAGCTGCCAAGCATCCCAGAGCCTCAGCTGCCCTGCGTCTCAGAGCCTCAACTGCCCAGCGTCCCAGAGTACCAGCTGCCCAGCATCCCAGAGCCTCAGCTGCCCAGCACCACTGAGTTCCAGAATGGTTGGTCTGTTCCTGCGCCCTTGGCCGCTCCATCCAGCGTGCGGTCTGTTCCAATGCCGCCAGCCATCTTTGCCAACGTGCGGTCAGTTCCTGTTCCATCGGTCGTTTTTGCTGACGGGCGGTCTGTTCCTTGGCCTTCGGCCATCTTTGACGACGGGCAGTCTGTTCCTGTGACGTCGGCCATCTTTGCTGGCGTGCGATCTGCTCCTGAGCCGTTGGCTGCCCCAGCCAACGTGCAGTCTGTTCCTGAGCCGTCGGCCAGCCCGCCTCCGAAGCCTTCTCCCCGAGCGACTGCCAGACCACATCCGAAGCCTTTGTCTCAAGCGGCTGCCCCACTGACTGTGAAGCCTTTCCTCGAGCTGCTGCCCCGCCGCATCTGAAGCCTGTCCCCCGAGCAGCTGCCTCGCCTCCTCTGAAGCCTGTTACTGGAGTGGCTGCCCCGCCGCCTCCGAAGCTTGTCCCCTGAGCGGCTCTCCGCCGCCTCTGAAATCTGTTTCCTGAGCGGCAGTCCCGCCGCCTCCCGAAGTCAGGTCCCCGAGCAGCCGTCCCGCCACCTCCAAAGTCTGTTCCCCGAGCGGCTGTCCCGCCACCTCTGAAGTCTGTTCTCCGAATGGCCATCACGCCGCCCCTGAAGTCTGTTCACCGAGTGGCCGTCACGCTGCCTTGGTCCTGCTGTCCACCAACAGCTGTTCACCGAAATTAGGGGCGTGACGCGGGGCGACGTAAACTGTCTGTTTTTCTTTGCTGAATCACATTAGCAGCTGATGAGTGGGCGATGCATGAAACAAGTGTGTACTGCAATGTAATAAAAGTCCTACATCTATATTGATATTCCGCTCCTCATTTGTTGAGCACTTTTATCAACACCATTGACGGTTTCCAAAAAACAAAACAAAAAAACAAAAAAACAACTATATATAAATATAGTTTACGAAATACTATATTCTACTATCACCTACTCCACATAAAAAAATCTTATTTTACGATCATATGCTCTACATTATAATCATCTATTTTCTACTTCCACATCAAAGAGCCATACCCTGGTCTAACATGTTATACGAAATCTAGAGTATTTTGAACCAGAAAATAAGTACTGTCCAGAAAATAACTACCCAACTCCAGTTCCTGCACTGTACCAACAACTGTTGATGTACACATTATTTTCTACATCTGCAGTTTTAAAATTGTTACGATTGTATTTTCATGTTATGTAAAGCACATTGAGTTGGCCATATTTGAAATGTTCTGTATAAATATGTAGCAAAGTTGCCTGGCGCTGCCCGGGCAAATGTTCTCACCAAAACAACCAACACAATCAGATCTTAACGATATAATCGATGATGAAATATAGGATAATTTGTGATATGATACATGAGATAAACGAATATCGAATATACGAATGTTATTTACAAAAAATACCAAATGTCATAATTTTAAATCCATTCATCAAGCTTCTTTGCCAATATGTGTATAAGTTGCTCGGGGCTCACTAACCTCAGAGTAAACCACGTTGCGTGTCTTACTATTTTGCGCGAGGATAGAAAGCTTTTCTGCACTACCAGTTGTGGAGGCAGCTACACACAACTGGCCGTGTGAGAAACATGGAGCAGTAAGATTCACTCCAATTATTTTTAAGTCTGTGTTGGTTTATGATAAACATCAACAATCAAATGTCCAGAGTTGTACCTGAGAGGAAACTCCCAGGCAGTCCTGCGGCGGCCTCGCCTAGCATCGACTGTGCAGTGTTTATGTCTGCGTCTGCGTCATCCTGTGGAGTGTGGAGGAGCTGTGTTGAAGGTGTCTGGCTGGGAGAGCTAGCGTTGGATCGGTTGAGGGAGCCTGGTCTGTTTCATCCAATGGGCCCAGGGTCGTGTCCTCTGGGCTAAAGAGGAAAAGGACCATCCAGATTGTTATCAATGCAAAGTTCAAAAGCCAGCATCTGTGACGGTATGGGGGTGTGTTAGTGCCCATGGCATGGGTAACTTGCACATCTGTGAAGGCACCATTAATGCTGAAAGGTACATACAGGTTTTGGAGCAACATATGCTGCCATCCAAGCGACGTCTTTTTCAGGGACGTCCCTGCTTATTTTAGCAAGACAATGCCAAGCCACATTCTGCAAACAGCGTGGCTTCGTAGTACAAGAGTGCGGGTACTGGACTGGCCTGCCTGCAGTCCAGAGCTGTCTCCCATTGAAAATGTGTGGCGCATTATGAAGCGGAAAATACGACAATGGAGACACCAGACTGTTGAGTAACTGAAGTCGTACATCAAGCAAGAATGGGAAAGAATTCCACCTACAAAGCTTCAACAATTAGTGTCCTCAGTTCCCAAGCGCTTATTGAGTGTTGTTAAAAGGAAACGTGATGTAACACAGCGGTAAATATGCCCCTGTCCCAGCTTTTTTGGAACATGTTGCAGGCATCAAATTCAAAATGAGTGAATATTTGCAAAAAACAATAAAGTTTATCAGTTGGAGTTCTGCTCACCTCAGCAACGGGTCTGAACCAATGGTGTGGACCGAGTTCCCCGACAATATGGCCCCTTTTTCTTTTAACATTTTCGGCACCTGCTGTTGAATTTTAAAATTTCAAATAAAATTGTTTAAAATAATCAAAGGTCAGACTGCTTGGCATCTTCCTCATCATATTCTTCATTCATTCATTCATCATTCAAATTGCTTATTCTTACTCATGGTCGCGGGGATGCTATATTATATTATTATTATTATTATTATTATTATTCATATATTTTACAATTCTGTTAAGCTCTTTCAATGTTGTATTGTGTAAACTGTGTAAACACAACATCCGTTGCATGTTGTCCATCTTGGGAGAGAGATCCCTCCTCTGTTGCTCTCCCTGAGGTTTCTTCCTAGTTTTTCTCCCTATTATAGTTGAGCAGGAGTAATGGGTTCCCATGTACCCGTGTGGCATTTTGTTTTTGTAACGTGTTTTTTAGGATCCTAATGGTGTCTAGTTAAGAATTTTTGATGTTGCCACGGTCAACTAATGGCCCACGGGGATCGTTTGGCGGCCATCTTGAATTGATGTCCAAGCGGGGGGGGGCAAAAAAACGTCGATTTTCACAATTCCCGAACCAGACAACATACAAAGACCATGATATTAAGTTTAGAAATCACGTCAGGACACAGCGCTGTCGCTCGACACAACCTCTCCGTGGCATTCTTTATTTAGACTGACACAGCATCAAAGGCAGACCCGATCAAACAACCCAGAGCCCGCAGGCATCACCAATCGATCCCAGCACAATAGAACAGCACCAAATCAAATGCAGCACTGTCGATGTGTGCATACATAACATTTCCCCCCCCCCCCCCGGCAGGATTTCAAACATGAAAGGTTGACACAAAGTCCTCTAGGTGGCCAGGGCGTAAACGTGTGCGAACAGGTCGCGGGGCGGCCTGAGGCTGGGCAGGCCGAGGTGGGGAGGGAGATGGCAGGGGGAGCTGAGGCCCAGAAATGTCTGGGGCCCGTGTAGGAGCTGCATGAAGCCCCGGGGCGTCTCGCCATGCTGAGGGAATGGCTATGGTTGTGTCACCAGCTGTGTGTGGCGGAGCTGACACCTTCCGTAGACGACTGGAGTGCCACCGAGTGCCATCGCTGAGGAGGTAAGTGGCTGGGCCCAGCTGACGGGTGACTTGGAGAGGAGAGGACCAGTATGAAGCCATTTTATTGTCCTGTGGGGCCTGCGGACCCTGACCCAGTCTGACACATTGATGTCTGGCACCCTGGTTTGTTTTGACTGGTCAAACCGTTGCTTCATCCGCGTCTGCTGACGAGTGACTGAGGCTCTGACCCCAGAGGGAGGTGCCTGAGGTGTGGAGGGGCGGAGCCTGTCAAGGGGCATGCACAGTTCCCGGCCTAGCATGAGAGAGGCTGGGGAGACGCCTGTGGTCGAGTGCTGTGTGGCCCGATAGTGTAGCAGAGTGTGACGGATGGCCTGCGTGAAAGAGCACCCTTGGGCCATGTGTGCTCTGAGGCCGTTCTTCAGTGACTGGTGAAAACGTTCAACGCCGCCATTGGCCTGGGGGTGGTAGTACGCAGTGCGTATATGACGGATGCCCTTGCTTTTGAGATAAGCAGTGAACTCAGCAGAGACCAGCTGAGGGCCGTTGTCAGTGGTGATGGCCTTTGGGAGGCCCCAGCGAGAGAAAAGAGAGTCCAGGAAGTCGATGATGATCTGTGAGGTCACAGTGGCGGAAGTGGTGAGTTCAGGCCATTTTGAGTGTAGATCGTAGGCGACCACCATGAAGCGTTGGTGGTGGGGAACTCCATGGATCTCACCACAAATGTCCAACTGCAGGTGTTCCCAGGGCTGAGAGGGCCAGGCGAGAGGTTGCAGGGGTGGGGGAGCCTGGTGGCCAGTCTTGCCACTCACAAGGCAGGCAGAACAGTCCTTCACCAGAGCCTCAATATCTCTGTCTATCCCCGGCCACCACACCAGGTCTCGGCAGCGCTGTTTCAGTTTCACAATGCCCAGGTGGCCTTCATGCGCCGTATTCAAAACACGTGCACGGAGAGCAGCTGGGACCACTGTGCAAAACCCACGTGCCACGCAGGTGTTGTTCCAGCAGGAGAGCTCCTGTCTGACTCGGGCGAACGCAGCCAGCTCCTCTGGGACCTTGTGAGGCCAGCCGTTCTGGATGTAGGTGCGGAGCTGGGAGAGGACAGGGTCCTGTTCGGAGGCTGCCCTCAGCTCCTGCAGAGAGACAGTGGCCTGGAGGGGTGTGTGTAGCATTTGGACAATGTCCTTTCCACACAGTCAGTGTCCGTCTGTGGAGCTGGGGTGGAGACAGAGCGAGAGAGCAGGTCGGCGACAACATTGTCTCTGCCTGGGGTGAACTGCAGGCTGAAGTTGTACTGGCGGAGGCGGTCAGACCAGCGGTGCAGCCTCAGGGGTTTGTGGCCTGTCCCAGATGTGGACAGCAGCGCTGTCAGGGCCTGGTGATCTGTCCTGAGGGTGAAGGAGCGGCCATAGAGGTAGAGGTGCCACCTTTCACAAGCCCAGATACAGGCTAACGCCTCACGCTCACCCACGGAGTACCGCTGCTCGGTCAGGTTGAGGGCACGGGAGGCGAAGGCAATGGGCTTCTCCACACCGTTCTGGGTTTGAGACAGCACGGCCCCTATCGCTGTGGCTGATGCGTCACAGGTCACAAAGGTGGAGCTGGAGATGTTGAAGTGAGCCAACACTGGTGGTGAAGTCAGTTGAGTCTTGAGATCACGCACAGCGTCACTGCATGCCTTTGACCACACCCATGGCTCGTCCTTACGCAGCAGCTGGCGCAGGGGGGCTGTGGTCGCAGAGTACTGGGGAAGAAACCTCAGGTAGTAACTTGTCATACCCAGGAAGGAGGCGACCTGGGCGGCCGAGCTGGGCTCAGGGATGGCCTGAATGGCGTCCATGTTGGATTGTAGTGGAGTTACACCGCTCGCTGACAGCCGGAACCCCACGAAGTCGATGGCTGGCACAGAGAGGACACATTTCTCAGCATTGAGAGTTAGCTTGTGCTTGGACAGGGCTGCGAAGACCATGTTAAGGCGCTTGTCGTGGATTTCACTGGTGGGCCCGTGTACCACTATATCGTCCAGATAAATGGCCACGCCCAGTATGCCAGCCAGCACGGAGACCATGATTTTCTGGAAGCAGCTAGGGGCGGAGCTGAGACCGAAAGGCATCCTGGTGTAGCGAAACACTCCTGCATGTGTCACAAAGGCTGTGAGGTTTCGGCTGCTGGGGTGGAGGGGCACCTGTAAGTACCCCTGTCTGAGGTCGAGCTTGGAGAACACCTCAGAGCCATAGAACTGAGCAGTGAGTTCTTCTGAGGTGGGCAGTGGATACTTATCAGGGACCACTGCCTTATTTACTGCACGTAGATCGACGCAGACACGCAGGCCCCCCGACTTCTTCTTAGCCACCACGAGGTTTGAGACCCAAGGTGACGCGTCCACCGGTTCAATGATGCCAGCTTCCAGCAGTTGTTGCAGCTCGGCGGAGACCCCATCACGGAGAGCCAACGGGATGCGGCGCAGTGGTTGGATGACAGATTTCACAGCAGGGTTGAGGAGAGGTTGATGGGTGAAGGCGGAGAGGCAGCCCAGCCCCATAAACAGCGATGGCCACTTCTGCTGCCAAGGTGTGGCGACAGTCAGGATTGCTGCCCCCCTTGTGTCTAAGAGGGAGAACCCCAGAGCGGAGAACAGGTCCAGGCCCATCAGGTTGGCCCCACGGCGTGCCACATGAAAAACTGCATTAGGCACCAGCTTGGTTCCATAGCGGACAGTCAGTTGGAGAGAGCCAACCAGATCGATTTTGGAGTCACCATACCCACAGAGGACAGCTGAGGGTGCGGACAGTGGCAGTGAACCGAAAAATTGACTGTAGGTATCAACATTCAGGAGAGACACACTTGCACCGGTGTCCAACAGCAGGGGAATGCACACATCATTAATATTGACTGTGCATGATTTGAATGACACTGGCGCAGAGCTCACCTTGTGAATGACGGCGGTTGAAGACTGGGGGGTGTGGCCTCTGACCCAGCCGGGGAAGATCGACAGACGTTGGCAAAGTGATTGTGCTTACCGCAGCTACGGCATGTCTGGCCACGGGCAGGGCAGTTCTGAGCCCTTGAAACATGAGACCGAGATCCACAGTTACCACAGGACTGTTGAGGGCGGGGCCGAGAACGCCGTCGTTGCAGTTGCAAGACGTCCCCAGTGGAGTTGGCGCCCGCCTCGCTCTGGCTGGGTTGCGTCCCGAGGGGCAGCCGTGAGTAGAGGGAGGAGTCGTTGGCAGCTTGACTGGAGGTGGCCACTTGCTGTGTATTTAGCATAGCAGCACACTCAGCTGCTACCTCAACCTGTAGTGCGATGGTAATTGCTGTGGACAGCAGCAGACCGTCTTTTTCCAGCAGGAGAGTCTCACGCACCTTTGCGTTGTTGGTGTGTTCGATTAGCTGGTCGCGAACCATCTCGTCCTGAAGCGCGCCAAACTTGCATGAGCTAGCTAGCCCTCGCAAATTAGCTACGTACTGCCGCACAGACTCACCAGGCAGTTGGTGTCGCTGACGGAATATAAATCGCCGAAGGAGGGCACTCTGTGGAGCAGCGAAATGGGTGCTCATAAGTCCCACAGCTTCGGCAAAGCTTGTGACGTTCCCCAGAGACCCGAGCACACGATGACCCTCTGCTCCCAAGCAGTGTAGCAACAAAGCCGTCTTCCTAGCCTGGCTCACGTCGTCGAGCCCTGAGGCGATGATGTAATTTTCAAAACTATGTAGCCAGCGAGTCCATGGTACCGGAGGCTCGCCAGGTAATGCCAGGAAGGGGGCAGGTGGTGGGAGGGAGATATCAGCCATCCTCGTCGCCAATATTAAGTTTAGAAATCACGTCAGGACACAGCGCTGTCGCTCGACACAAACTCTCCGTGGCATTCTTTATTTAGACTGACACAGCATCAAAGGCAGACCCGATCAAACAACCCAGAGCCCGCAGGCATCACCAATCGATCCCAGCACAATAGAACAGCACCAAATCAAATGCAGCACTGTCGATGTGTGCATACATAACACATGAACCCACTTTTTCATATAATTTTGACACCAGGAATCAAATGGAAAGGCCGTTGACATGGTACAGCCACTCTTTATTGGTGAAAAACCGGCAAATAAGAAATTTTAGGCTCCTAACAATATAACAAGACCAGCTGTTATAACCGTCCAAGTTTAGAGTGAGGAAGCCACCTCACGACTGCAGGACTGCTTTGGAAGCACATACCGGGGAGTGTTGCACAGGGAGCAGACTTTTAGGAGTACACTTCACCCGTATTGGCCTACATTTATTTCTGTACCCGAGACAGTACTAACCACCAAAACCATCCAGGTGTTTCCGAACAAGAGGCCATGGCTGGACAGGAATGTGCGGTCTCTGCTCAGGGTTCGAGATGCTGCCTTCAGGACAGTTGACATGCTGGCCTACGAAAATGTCCAGATGGACAAACAAGTGTCAGCACAAAGAGCAAAGCAGCAAAAAGGACTTTCTGAAGTTCTTTAACTCTGTCGTTGCATGCATTGATAAGTGGTTTGATTTCTCAACAGAAAATGTGATGATGAAACTGAAACCGATCGGCCTACATGAGGAGCTGTCATTCACTGACCTGGAATAGGTGGTGGCTGCCCACAAAATGACAGACAGTCAGTATGGACCAACTCTATGAAGAGTTTTGTGCTAGCGGTGAGGTAATACAGAAAGCCAGACAGGATGTCACTAAATCCACCAATGAGAAGTAGGTGGCAGTTTTCCAAACCATAGTAAAAGCTTGAAAGCTTGTTTGATTCCTTTGCAAAACTACAGCATACAGGAGCGATTGTTACTTCTAGTTTGTCAGTTGTGGGATTAACAAGAAGGGGATAACTCTTTTCTATCCTACAGTGCAAGAGTCACAAGTGTTTTGACTTAGAGTAATAGTAAAGGTAATAGGTAATGGTTCCAATAAAGGACTGTGTTAAAGGTACCTGCTGTAACTTAACAAACTATTATTAAACCTACCGTATGTTGCCAAGGCATGAGTTATGTATTGATCTTTAATTTGACTGTAGGAGATTAGCTATCATTATGACAAATGGTTTAAAACAATACATATTCACACAACAACGTACTACCCACACCGCCGCGGCACGCCGCCTTTTGTCCCTTACTTGGTAGTGAAAAGGTTGGCAACCCTGCGACCGGGGGAGGCGGTCTCTCTGACTGTTGGCGGAGCTGCGCTGGGGAAGCGCGAGGACTCAGGGACTGTTTACTGTTCGTGTTCGGATTGTTGTTGATTGTGTTATATTTTTGCGTGTTCAGGTGTTGGGATGAATTGTTGTTTGGGTGCTTGACTGGGACTGGCTAGAGGACTGTTACTGACTGTGTATACGTCATGACGTGATCTGCGTGTTACGTGACGTACTGATAAATGCGGCTGGGGGAACCAGTCGTACGTGTGTTGGGAGTTACACAATAAATGGAGACTAACGGTTCCGTAAATCGTCTCATATTATTTAATTGTCAGCAACAAAACGCGACATGGAAGAAGGAGTTATCGAACTCATGTTAGACTCATGAACAGACGAGTTAAGTGGCCACAAAGTTGGAGGACAAACGGCAAGTACTAGCGTTAGTTGCTAGTGCTATCAGTGTTAGCATATGCTAGTCAGGGCGAGGTGCGGAAAAACACGCCTGGTAAAGATGGAGCATCACTTAAAGCCTCCGACTGAACTAAAGTGGGCGAGGAACGTTGAAGAAAAATGGAGAAAGTTCAAGCAACAGGTCGACCTGTATGTGACTGCAATTGGGGGCGACAAAATGGAAGATGCACCAAAGGTTGCGTTGTTGCTAACGGTGGCTGGCGTAGACGCACTGGATGTCTTCAGCAGCATGCAGCTAACGGAGGAGGAACAGGTGGATTCTGATGTGGAGGTGGAGAGATATGCAGCCTTTTGCGTTCTGAAGAAAAATGAGACGTATGAAAGGTATGTTTTCAATAGCAGGTCACAGACCGAGTCAGACTGTTGAAGAATTTATTAGGGACGTTAAGTTGAAAAGTCAGTCGTGCAATTTTGACGGTTTAGCTGACTCGCTGGTCCGTGACAGGATAGTGATGGGGGTGCGTGACAAGAGTCTGAGTAAAATTACCTGGAGAAGCTGACTTGACGCTAGAGAAAGGGATACAAGTTTGTCAGGCAAGAGAAGTGACACAGAATAGACTGAAAAACATGGACTGTAGTCAGCTGGAAGACACAGTCATGGAAATACACTGTGCAACAAAGCAAAGCAACAGAGTGGCGAAAAGGGCGAAAGGAGTAAGTGGCAGAGTGTTGAGACGAGGCACTGTTCGCGCTGTGGTGGGCAACACAGACCACAACAATGTCCGGCGTTCAGAAAGGAATGTCGAAAGTGTGACAGAAAGAACCACTTCGCCAGGGTCTGCAAACAGATCCAGAGAAAGAGCCACTGTATTGACAACGACTACAGTGACGCTGCATGTGACCTCTTCAATACTCCATTCGGAAGGTATTCTTTCAAAAGATAACCTTTGGGGCTGGCTTCTGCACCTGAGGTGTTTCATAGAACAATCCAACAGATTTTTGAGAGCATTCCAGGTGTCAAGATATACATTGATGACATATTGATATGGGGCAGTACAATTGAGGAGCCTGACCAGAGGTTGAAAATGGTACAACGCAGCCAGAAGTAGTGGCTTGAAACTGGATGCAGGCAAATGTCAGTACAGACAAACAAGAAATCACTTTTCTTGGTGTAAAGTTGAGACAAGATGGTGTAGAAATTGACCAAAGCCAACTCACAGCCATTAGGCATATGGCTGCACCAACCAACAAAGAGGATGTTCAGAGATTTCTTGGTATGGTAAGCTACGTAGACAAGTTTATATCTACAGTTAAGGTCAAAATTATTAGCCCCCTTTATGAAATCAAACAAAACCCTTAACTTTTCCATGGAAATGACCCTAACCAAAATTGTTTATAGTTTAATTGCTTCCAAAAGAACAAAGACAAAATCTCCACTAATCTTGATTAAGATATTTTACCGATGTGCTGAGTTGAAACAAGAAAAAATATAAATGACAAGGCCAAAATTATTACGCTCTGACAATTAATAGTCAAGAGGAGAGGTGGCGATTAACGAGCAGCAGTATTGTTTCATGCCACGAAAGAGCACCACAGATGCAATGTTTGCTTTGAGAATGTTGATGAAGAAGTATAGAGAAGGCTTAGAAGGAGTTATATTGTGTCTTTGTAGATTTAGAGAAAGCATATGACAGGGTGCCGAGAGAGGAGGTATGGTATTGTGTGAGGAAGTCGGGAGTTGCAGATGTAGGAGTGGTGCAGGATATGTATGAGGGAAGTGTGACAATGGTGAGGTGTGCGGTTGGAAGGTTGATGGACAAGATCAGGCAGGAGTCTCCATGGATGATGATGTTCGCGGATGACATTGTGATCTGTAGCGAAAGGGTAGGGTGCAGGTTGAGGAGGGCCTGGACTGTAGGAGGTATGCACTGGAGAGAAGAGGAATGACAGTGGAATGGTCAGGATGGAAGGAGTGGAGGTGACGAAGGCATATGAGTTTAAATACTTGGGGTCAATTGTCTAAAGTAACGGGGAGTGTAGGAGAGAGGTGAAGAAGAGAGTGCAGGCAGCGTGGAGAAGAGTGTCAGGAGTGATCTGCGACAGAAGGGTACCAGCAAGAGATAAAGGGAAGGTTTACAAGATGGTTGTGAGACCAGCTATGTTATATGGTTTGGAGACAGTGGCACTGTCGAAGAGACAGGATGCGGAGCTGGAGGTGGCAGCGTTGAAGATGCTAAGATTTTCACTGGGAATGATGAAGAAGGAAAGGATTAGGAATGATTATATTAGAGGGACCGCTCAAGTTGGACGGTTTGCAGACAAAGCAAGAGAGGCAATCTTGAAATGGCTTGGACATGTGTGGAGGAGATGCTGGGTATATTGGGAGAAGGATGCTAAATATGGAGCTGCCAGGGAAGAGGAAAAGGCCAACAGCACTCCTTCTCGTGTGATATTGCTCAATTTTACTTAATGTTATATTAAAGTGGGTGTCTGAGTAGCATAGCGGTCTATTCCATATCTGCTAACATGGGGATTGCTGGTTCGAATCCCCGTGTTACCTCCGGCTTGGTCGGGCGTCCCTACAGACACAATTGGTTGTGTCTGCGGATGGGAAGCCGAATGTGGGTATGTGTGCTGGTCACTGCACCAGCGCTTCCTCTTTTTGGTCGGGGTGACTTTTCAGGGGAAAACAGGAAGGCCAAAGAGGAGGTTTATGGATGTGGTGAGGGAGGACATGCAGGTGGCTGGTGTGACAGAGGAAGATGCAGAGGACAGGAAGAAATGGAAACAGATGATCCGCTGTGGCACCCCCAAATGAGAGCAGCCGAAAGTGATTGATATACTTTAATGAACCCCGTAGGGAAATTACACTCTACATTTAACCCATCCTAGCTGTGTAGCTAGGAGCACTGGGCAGCCACCGTGCAGTGCCCGGTGTAGAAATAGTAGTAATAGGTATGATTTGTAGAACTTATTCAAACCATCCCCTACTCACATGGCACAAGCAGTACATCTGTTTTGACTAAGGTCTGTGCCAAATCCTTCAGAACTGTCATCACTTAATCTTCTTACACCAAAGGAAAAGATAAGTGACTATGCCAAATTTATTAAAATTAATTCTGTATTTTATGCTTAGCAACAGGCATGGGCAGAATTCAAGTCAGTTTGATTTGTATAGCCCAGTATCACAAATTACAAATTTGCCTCAAAGGGCAAGTCCATGAATACTGTGATGGCATCCAGCAATTTACCTGTGCCCCCGTCCATAGGGTTAGATGTTCAGTCAGTAACGGCATCTGACTTAAAATTTTGCCACATCAGTTTGCATTTGTGATTTTAAATTTGTAAATAGGTCTAACTGAAGTATTTGTATGAATTCTGACTATGCTGTTTTCCACCAGTCACCGGGTATAAAACCACATATTTCACTAACTTAACCAACATAAAATCAAAAAGGGCATACAGTTTCTGTTTGGGAGGTCAAAGGAGTCATATGTATGTACTCAAATTGCAAGGAAAAATTTGGGATTAAACGGATTAATTAGTATTTTTCCACTTGGAAAAATAGGGTGCTGTCTCTTTAACTAGTATTTTTCCACTTGGAAAAATAGGTGTGCTGTCTCTTTAACTGGTATTTTTCCACTTGCAAAAATATGTGTACTGTCTCTTTAACTGGTATTTTTCCACTTGCAAAAATAGGTGTACTGTCTCTTTAACTGGTATTTTTCCACTTGCAAAAATGGGTGTACTGTCTCTTTAATTACTGTTCCATTCCATTCCATTATCGAAGCCGCTTACAGTATAAAAGGCCGTGCGCTCGGAACTCGCCCTCAGTATACTGCAAGACTTCTCTGAGAGAGCAACGAGCTACGTTATAGAATTGAAGATCAGCGTTATAGATTTGAAGAGCAACGTTATAGATTTGAAGAGCATTTTATTGGCTACAAAATGGCGAATATTGTGGACAACACTTGTGTCAATTTGGTTGAACTCCATCAGATCATCCAACAGTTTGTTGACAACCTGACCCCAGAAGAATGGAGGATGATGGTATCACAAACAACAAACCCTGAAATGTTGGCCGACTTGGCGGGCTTGTCCATGGACATAGTCCAAGGAGCTGCCACAGCTATACTGGAGAATATCCTACCCAAGGTCCAGCAGTTCATTCAGGTGCATCGAAATGCCCCTTTCTTTGATGTGTCAAAGAGCACCGCTGCATCAGGAAGCTCCCAGGATAGGACAAATGATATTAATTATCTCACCATTAAAGAAGAAAGTGTCCGGGAAAGCCTGGGAGGTCTTTTCATGCCTGTGGCTCTGTCTGATATTTGGCAGCTAGATGAGAAATGTAAAGCGTTGTCTGCTGAGGTAAACAAACTGGTTGCGAAAGTAGCAGCTGACAGGGTCAACTCTGTAATTTCTGAAGTCTTGCAGACACCGGAAATAGCGAAAGGTGTACCAGTTATTTATATGAGTGGGTGCATCACGTGCCCATCCATACTCTGCAAAACGGCCACTGCGATGGGTGCCTTCCTGAAAATGTGCATTGGAAAGTCAAAGAAGTGGTTTAACAAAGGAGGCAGATCTACAGCCGCTTCTGCCTCAACAGAAGAACCCCTAATTACTGGACAAGGGGTTCTAACACCTGTCGATGAGGACATTGTGAGAGACATGAACCAGCTACAGAGAGCCACCCACCTTTGTGTTGAGGAAAGTATGTCCTGCCACAGCAGCCTACACAACTCTTGCTTAGACACCGAGTACTCGCTCTCTGCTCAATGGTGCAGCAAGTCAGACAGAGTAATGGTAGAGGCTGATTCCCAGCACTCTGTAATTAAGGAGAAATCAAAGAGGAACTTTTTGCAGTTTGCTAAAAAGAATTTTCTTCGCTTGGTAGAGGCCCTCTGCAGTTGCACTCAGGTGCCACCCAAAGACCATGAACAGACCTTCGGCCAACGCAAGGACTGTGTGATAGTGGGCACAACGAAGCGGTTTTCAGAGGCCATAGCCTATATGAGCCAGTCACAGAGGCCACAAACAGCAAATGAGGAATGGGTGTCATCACTGAGCGTTGTACCTGGCTCATCTGAACTCCACCGCGGCAAATTTCAAGTCAGGTCCAAATCAGCCCCTGCTATAATGGCCTTTGATGAAAAATTAAAGGCTCTTGAGAAGCTTATCACCAGTCCGGTGGAGGAATGGCTGAACCTAAACTATGGGTGTAAAATAACAATGCCCATCTCCAGCATTGAGCTCCACAATCTTTTTGAAGACCTCACTGGTGATATTTATGACCTCACCATCATGACTGACATGAAGTACCCGACTCCTGTGGTACCCTTCGGGAGGAGCATGTTGGACAGTGCCATTTTGCAGACATTGCAGAAAACAGAAGCTGCTGATCCAGGCTCCGTACCTCTATTGCTCTATGCTATAATAGAGGGAGCTGTACAGCGCTTCCTAAACTAAGCTGAAGTCTGACTTGAGCAGGAGTGCCAGGGGCGTGATGAAGAGTTACCTCTGAACTATGAAGGTCTCGAGCAAGACACAAAACCGGCCACTCCCCGATCTGAAGACGGCTTGGATGAGCGCTGCAACACAGAGGAGTTGTCGGCAATGCCACCAGCAGGTGAGGTCAAAAAGCTGGAAAAGCTGAAGGCTGCGTGGGCTGATGATCCCAGCAAGTCCTCCTTTGACTTGGACGTTGTAACTAAGCCAACTTCCCCTGTGTTGGACATGAGAGGCGAGTCCTTCCTCCAACAGCAGCAGTGAGTCTCTGAGCTATATTATAGATCTGCTGCTCGTGAGGCTACTCAGTCAGATCAACTGCACACACTGCACTGAATCCTTTGAAGAAATTAATCAGATGATTAAACATCTGTCTCAGAGGACAGTGGGGAAATTGAGCGACTCCACTGATGCCCAACTGTCAGATTGTGAAATGAAAAAAGTGTACAAGGCGGTGCTGAAGGATCTGTTGGCTGAATTTGGGTCCGACAAAGTAATGCAGGCGGCCATGGCGACCAGAAACCATGCTTTCAATGAAGCCTTGGTGACGGCTCTGAAGGCGCATTTGAAGATGGAGACACCTCCCAAACCAGAGTTGTCAACAAAGAAACCCAGCTTACTACAGCGCTTTAGGAAATTCTGCTGCAAATCAAAGAAACAAAGCTCCAAGGCTACGGGCAATGAAAGCGCCAGCATCACCTTTGAAGAGAAGTTGCCTTCTGAAGCCCCCAATGGCAACACAGAGAGAAGTTCCTCT
This sequence comes from Lampris incognitus, assembly GCF_029633865.1. NCBI lineage: Eukaryota > Metazoa > Chordata > Actinopteri > Lampriformes > Lampridae > Lampris > Lampris incognitus. Next base: position 43,397,105 of record NC_079212.1, read on the forward strand.
TTTGACAAATCTGGCAAACGATGCCAAATGCTTCTGGTGAGCCTAATGCAGTTAAAGCGCGCTGTATTGAATTAAAAAAAAGATGTAGACAATCTCTCCTCAGCTCACTTTTACCTGAGAATGCCACAGGTGCCTAGTCAATGCAGTCACTGAGAATGAAACTGAAATATCAATGACGATGATGATTGTTGTCCCAGCGAGAGCAGGAGAGGACCCACATGTAGACCGCAAGTACAGGCTGGGCTTGAACAGACCACAACCACTTACAAACAGCAGGAACAGACAGCAGGTACAGACAGCGGGAAAGCTTACAAAATAACGTGGCAAACCAGCGACGTGGTAATCCGGGGCAGCTGCTCGAGGGACAGGCTTTGGATGCAGTAAAGAAGCCGCTTGGAGGACAGAGTTTGGAGGTGGCGGGTCAGCCACTCAAGGGACAAGCTTTGGAGTTAGCCCAGCAGCCGCTTGGGGAGCAGAATTTGGAGGCGGCCTGGCAGCCATTCGTGGAGTGGGCTTCGGAGGCGGGCGGATGACAGCTGGCAGCTGAGGCTCTGGGGCGCCTGGCACGTGAGGCTCTGGGGCGCTGGGCAGCTGAATCTCTATCGTGCAGGGCTTGGAAGGAACCAGATTCAACTTTTATCTCTACCTGAAGAAAGACACTTCTTGGGCTCTTTGTGTGTGGGTCCTGCTTCCAGACTACGGTGAGAAGCTCAAAGAAGCCTGGCTCTTCGTTGAGAAAAGTGTCCCTGCGCCCAATCTCCCTCCCCTTTCTCCAACTTACCTTCCGGTTCCTGCCCTGTCCTGCGCGCCTGCGCCCGAGCTCCCTGATGCCCCCCCCCCCCCAGGGTGTATATACCCCTTGGTTGCTCTGGCTCTTTGTCAGTTCGTTTCACTTGGTCAACAGATCGCCACGTCATTTTGCAAGCTTTCCCGCTGTCATACCCAGCCTGTACTTGCTGTGTATTTGGGTCTTCTCCTGCTGTCGCTGTGACCGAACAAACCGACCAAATACGGCCCCAGCAGACCGCTTGCCGTATACGTGTGAGGATTTTGGTGCCAGGTTTCTTTAAGCTTCTCACCTTACTCTGGAAGCAGGACCCTGACTTAGCTCAAGAAGTGGCTTTCTTTAGGTGGAAATTCCAGGTGAATCCGGTTCCTCCCAAACCATGCAGGACAGTGTCTCAGCTGCGCAGCGTCCCACAACCTAAGCTGCCCAGCACCCCAGAGCCTGAGCTGCCCAGCGCCCCTGAGCTTAAGCTGCCAGCGCCCAGAGCCTTAGTTGCTCAGTGCCCTAGAGTCCCAGTAGCCAAGTGCTACTGAGCCTCAGCTGTCCAGTGCACCCGATTCTATGCTGCCCAGCGTCCCCAAGTCTCAGCTGCCCGGCGCCCCAATTATCAGTTTCCCAGCGTCCCCGCTGTATTGATATTCCGCTCCTCATTTGTTGAGCACTTTTATCAACATCATTGACGGTTTCCAAAAAAAAACAAACTATATACATATATATATAGTTTATGAAATACTATATTCTACTATCACCTACTCCACATAAAAAAATCTTATTTTACGATCACATGCTCTACATTATAATCATCTATTTTCTACTTCCACATCAAAGAATCATACCCTGGTCTAACATGTTAAACGAAATCCAGAGTGTTTTGGACCAGAAAATAAGTACTGTCCAGAAAATAAGTACCCGACTTCAGTTCCTGCACTGCACCAACAACTGTTGATGTACACATTATTTTCTACATCTGCAGTTTTAAAATTGTTACGATTGCATTTTCATGTTATGTAAAGCACATTGAGTTGGCCATATATCAAATGTTCTGTATAAATATGTAGCAGAGTTGCCTGGCGCTGCCCGGGGAAAATGTTCTCACCAAAACAACCAACACAATCAGATCTTAACGATATAATCGATGATGAAATATAGGATAATTTGTGATATGATAAATGAGATAAACGAATATCGAATATACGAATGTTATTTACGAAAAATACCAAATGTCATAATTTTCAATCCATTCATCAAGCTCCTTTGCCAATATGTGTATAAGTCGCTCGGTGCTCACTAACCTCAGAGTAAACCACGTTGCGTGTCTTACTATTTTGCGCGAGGATAGAAAGCTTTTCTGCACTACCAGTTGTGGAGGCAGCTACACACAACTGGCCGTGTGAGAAACATGGAGCAGTAAGATTCACTCCAATTGTTTTTAAGTCTACGTTGGTTTATGATAAACCTCAACAATCAAATGTCCAGAGCTGTACCTGAGAGGAAACTCCCAGGCAGTCCTGTGGCGGTGGCCTCGCCTAGCATCGACTGTGCAGTGTTTATGTCTGCGTCTGCGTCATCCTGTGGAGTGCGGAGGAGCTGTGTTGAAGGTGTCTGGCTGGGAGAGCTAGCATTGGATCGGCTGAGGGAGCCTGGTCTGTTTCATCCAATGGGCCCAGGGTCAACGGGCCCTGCTTGGAGCTGCGCCCGGGGAGGAAACACCGAAGGCAGTCTGTCTGTCTGGCACCCACGCTCAGGATCTGCGTTGAGGACGTACGCCAGCTCTTATAGAGACAGAAGACCAGGAAGTTACCGGGCCCGGATGGCGTGTCAACCTCCTGTCCCCCCCCCCCTTTTTCTCCCTAATTGTACATGGTAAATGACCCTATTTTCCGAGATGTCCCAGTCGTTGCTCCTCCCCCTCTTCTGACAAACCCTGATGAGTTTGCGTGCCTGATTATTGACAACTCTTAATTTAAGGTTTGCTGCTTTTTCTGTTATTTCCTGTTTTTCATTGTTCTTTTCTGTGTATTCTCTAATCATTAGGATGCATGGTTCACCCCAGGGAGGAGGCATAAACCTGCAACAGGGTTCCTGTAGGAGCACCTCTGTAATGTCGGGAAAAATCTCCGCTGCCGCAGGCGAGTGAATTCAACACCACAAGTGCCACATGAAACGAGTCATTTTGCCAGGTACAACAAGATGTCTTCCTCTTCCATCTCAGTCCAGTTCATATCAATGCATTTAGGAGTGGATGTGACTCATTCTCTCGGCTTTTGTCAATAAACTAAACTCTTCTTATTAGAACTCTACATTTTAAAGTTGGGTCTGTGTTCATCTATCACTGCCTTTTGAAATTATTATTTGTTTGCTTGTGTACTTCTAATGGCTCTATCAGAGCTCTTGTTTTCAACTTGATGCAGTATATCATCTGGAGAAGTGAAACGCACTAGAAGATGGGAACTGCTTTTTAAAAATTATTTTTGTGGTACGTTAACTCTTTTTGACAGTACACAATGGATGAAGAATGGAAAGTTCAGTGAGCCGGGAGCTGAACTGCCAAAAATTCATGAATTGGATTCAAATTGTTGCGAACTCCAATTCCAATGAAGTTGGGACGTTGTGTAAAACGTGAATAAAAACAGAATACAATGATTTGCAAATCCTTTTTGACCTATATTCAATTGAATACACTACAAAGACAAGTCATTTAATGTTCAACCTGATAGACTTTATTGTTTTTTGCAAATATTCTCTCATTTTGATTTGGATGCCTGTAACACATTCCAAAAAAGCTGGGACAGGGGCAGCAAAAGACTGGGAAAGTTGAGGAATGCTCAAAAAACACCTGTTTGGAACATTCCACAGGTGAACAGGTTAATTGGAAACAGGTAAGTATCATAATTGGGTATAAAAGGAGCATGCCCGAAAGGCTCAGTCGTTCACAAGCAAAGATGGGGCGAGGTTCACGACTTTGTGAACAACTGCGTGAGCAAATAGTCCAACAGTTTAAGAACAACGTTTCTCAACGGACAATTGCAAGGAATTTAGGGATTTCATCATCTACAGTCCATAATATCATCAAAAGATTCAGGGAATCCAGAGAAATCTCTGCAAATAAGCGGCAAGGCCAAAGTCCAACATTTAATGCCCGTGACCTTCGATCCCTCAGGCGGCACTGCATTAAAATCCGACATCATTCTGTAAAGGATATTACCACGTGGGCTCAGGAACACTTGGGAAAACCACTGTCAGTTAACACAGTTCGTCGCTACATCTACAAGTGCAAGTTAAAACTCTTATCATCCAAAGCGAAAGCCATATATCAACACCACCCAGAAACGCCACCGGCTTCTCTGGGCCCGAGCTCATCTGAGATGGACTGACGCAAAGTGGAAAAGTGTGCTGTGGTCTGACGAGTCCACATTTCAAATTGTTTTTGCAAATCATGGACGTCCTGTCCTCTGGGCTAAAGAGGAATAGGACCATCCAGATTGTTATCAATGCAAAGTTCAAAAGCCAGCATCTGTGATGGTATGGGGTGTGTTAGTGCCCATGGCATCATGGGTAACTTGCACATCTGTGAAGGCACCATTAATGCTGAAAGGTACATACAGGTTTTGGAGCAACATGTGCTGCCATCCAAGCGAGTAGTGGAGTAACAGTTGTCAGAATTTTGAAATTCTTCCATCTACCTGTGACTCTTTCAATATGTATTCTTACGCTAGACAAACGCCTTGCTGTTTCCACTTCTTGAGCAGAGAGCTGCTTTTTACCTTTGGTAAAGTGGGGGATTCTACGGGTGGCGCCGCCTACGGCAAGCTCATCTCTGATGGTAAAACCACGATCTGCTGGTATCTCATCATTTACTTCTAGAAGGTCATAAAATCCAGACTCAGCTGTAAGTTGCTTATCAGAAACACGCCAACCCCAACCTGCGGACAGGAAAGTGATGACTCCTGCAGGTGACATGGCAACCAAATACTTAACTGTGTTGTGGCTCTTATCATTCGAATATGTTTGGGCTCTGGAGGTTAGATTCGTGGGTCTGTTAATAACAATTTCAGTGCAGTCAATAATGCATCTGCAGCGCGTGTATTTAGCTTTAAAACTTTTGGGCATATTCCTTAATATTACCTGCTTGCTTGGCCATTTGATGAGAGGTTTTTGCACTTTTCTAAAACAATGCCACAAAGTGCTTCACCAAAAAATAAATAAATACAACCAGACAGCTAAAACAAATACAACACAACGGGGTAAACATAAACATTTAACTGCTATATACAGATATAGATGTTTATAAAACGTATATTCTAAAAAGAATGACGTTATAACAGGATGACAATAGTTCAGTGGTGGGGAGTGTAAAGCTCTTGAAATAAATACTGTAGCGACTGGGCAGGATTACCAACTGTCCCGTATTAGCCGGCATGTCCCTTATATTGGGCCAGATTTATTTGCCCCATACGTGACCTCCCTTGTCCCGTTTATTGACTGCTACTCTACTCTAACCACCAGAGGGTACTCTCACAATTGTATCAAATGTGATACTCTTTTTTTTTTTATTAAACAAGTTGTATAGAAGATACAATAATCAGTATTGAAATATATCTGTCAAACAAGAACAACAGAGTTGTTAATATAACCAACAGAAAAACAGAGAAAAAAACCCCAATTTAAATGGAGCCAGGGGGGACTCTTCAAACAAAGACATTAAATAGACTGCAAAAATAGACAGTCTTCGCAGCTTCCTTATTTTTCGAGTCAGTGATGGTCTTAATGTATTGTTTGGTGTCATTTTCAAAAACTAAAAATAGGGGTTTAGAATGGCTAAGTTTTGACTTTTGAATATGATACTTTGCTAAAATAATCAATAAATTTATGTTGTAGAATTCTTTACTTTTGTTACTATTATTAACGTGAATACCAAACAATACATTTTTCCAGTAAAGAGAAAAGTCAGGGTCAACATTGCCAATAATATCGTGATAGGTCTTTCCAGAATTTGACAGCATAAGGACATTGCCAGAACAGGTGCAGCATAGTTTCAGGGTGCAATTCACATAAAGAGCATTTTACACACAAGTCTTTCTTAAACTTATGAACTAGATAGGCGTTTACAGGATAGAATCTATGTAACATTTAAAAGAAATCTGTCTTATTTTATTAGTAAGAAGATATTTGTATGGGAGACACCATATATTTTTCCAACTCAAGTTGCCAACAAAACTAGACCAGTATAAGAGAGCACAAGGTGTACAAGTAATGCCAGATTGAAATAAGGAACGAATATTAAGGTGATTATTCCATAAGGTGGTAGACAGGCAGACTTTACCCACGGAAGTTATCAAATCTGATACAAGAGCAGTAGCAGCAGTGCTGATCACGACGGGAGAGAAGGATCACCTGTCATCCAATCACAGCCCCCCTCACGCGCATCAGTTGTACATGTACAGTAAATGCGCCAATTCCTTCGAAAACCGAAAAAGTTGCGGCAATGTCTGGTGCTGTTCAGTCGGGTTGGCATGTGGAAATATGCATTAATCTGCAAATACGGGTAAACCCGCAAAAAAGAAAAGGGAGGGAGGGAGGGAGGGAGGACAGTGGAATGGTCAGGATGGAAGGAGTGGAGGTGACGAAGGCATATGAGTTTGAATACTTGGGGTCAATGACAGGGTGCCAAGAGAGGAGGTATGGTATTGTGTGAGGAAGTCGAGAGTTGCAGATGTAGGAGTGGTGCAGGATATGTATGAGGGAAGTGTGACAATGGTGAGGTGTGCGGTTGGAAGGTTGACGGACAAGATCAGGCAGGAGTCTCCATGGATGATGATGTTCGCGGATGACATTGTGATCTGTAGCGAGAGTAGGGTGCAGGTTGAGGAGGGCCTGGAGAGTAGGAAGTATGCACTGGAGAGAAGAGGAATGAAAGTCAGTAGGAGCAAGACGGAATACCTATGCGTGAGTGAGAGGGAGGACAGTGGAATGGTCAGGATGGAAGGAGTGGAGGTGACGAAGGCATATGAGTTTAAATACTTGGGGTCAATTGTCTAAAGTAACGGGGAGTGTAGGAGAGAGGTGAAGAAGAGAGTGCAGGCAGCGTGGAGAAGAGTGTCAGGAGTGATCTGCGACAGAAGGGTACCAGCAAGAGATAAAGGGAAGGTTTACAAGATGGTTGTGAGACCAGCTATGTTATATGGTTTGGAGACAGTGGCACTGTCGAAGAGACAGGATGCGGAGCTGGAGGTGGCAGCGTTGAAGATGCTAAGATTTTCACTGGGAATGATGAAGAAGGAAAGGATTAGGAATGATTATATTAGAGGGACCGCTCAAGTTGGACGGTTTGCAGACAAAGCAAGAGAGGCAATCTTGAAATGGCTTGGACATGTGTGGAGGAGATGCTGGGTATATTGGGAGAAGGATGCTAAATATGGAGCTGCCAGGGAAGAGGAAAAGGCCAACAGCACTCCTTCTCGTGTGATATTGCTCAATTTTACTTAATGTTATATTAAAGTGGGTGTCTGAGTAGCATAGCGGTCTATTCCATATCTGCTAACATGGGGATTGCTGGTTCGAATCCCCGTGTTACCTCCGGCTTGGTCGGGCGTCCCTACAGACACAATTGGTTGTGTCTGCGGATGGGAAGCCGAATGTGGGTATGTGTGCTGGTCACTGCACCAGCGCTTCCTCTTTTTGGTCGGGGTGACTTTTCAGGGGAAAACAGGAAGGCCAAAGAGGAGGTTTATGGATGTGGTGAGGGAGGACATGCAGGTGGCTGGTGTGACAGAGAAAGATGCAGAGGACAGGAAGAAATGGAAACAGATGATCCGCTGTGGCGCCCCCAAATGAGAACAGCCGAAAGTGATTGATATACTTTAATGAACCCCGTAGGGAAATTACACCCTACATTTAACCCATCCTAGCTGTGTAGCTAGGAGCACTGGGAAGCCACCGTGCAGTGCCAGGTGTAGAAATAGTAGTAATAGGTATGATTTGTAGAACTTATTCAAACCATCCCCTACTCGTATGGCACCAGCAGTACATCTGTTTTCTACTAAGATCTGTGCCAAATCCTTCAGAACTGGAGAATATCCTACCCAAGGTCCAGCAGTTCATTCAGGTGCATCGAAATGCCCCTTTCTTTGATGTGTCAGGGAGCGCCACTGCATCAGGAAGCTCCCAGGATAGGACAAATGAGGTTAATTATCTCACCGTTAAAGAAGAAAGTGTCCGGGAAAGCCTGGGAGGTCTTTTCATGCCTGTGGCTCTCTCTGACATTTGGCAGCTAGATGAGAAATTTAAAGCGTTGTCTGCTGAGGTAAACAAACTGGTTGCAAAAGCAGCAGCTGACAGGGTGAACTCAGTAATTTCTGAAGTCTTGCAGACACCGGAAATAGCGAAAGGTGTACCAGTTATTTATGTGAGTGGGTGCATCACGTGCCCATCCATGCTCTGCAAAATGGCCACTGCGATGGGTGCCTTCCTGAAAATGTGCATTGGAAAGTCAAAGAAGTGGTTTACCAAAGGAGGCAGATCTACAGCCGCTTCTGCCTCAACAGAAGAACCCCTAATTACTGGACAAGGGGTTCTAACACCTGTTGATGAGGACATTGTGAGAGACATGAACCAGCTACAGAGAGCCACCCACCTTTGTGTTGAGGAAAGTATGTCCTGCCACAGCAGCCTACACAACTCTTGCTTAGACACCGAGTACTCGCTCTCTGCTCAATGGTGCAGCAAGTGAGACAGAGTAATGGTAGAGGCCGATTCCCAGCACTCTGTAATTAAGGAGAAATCAAAGAAGAACGTTTTGCAGTTTGCTAAAGAGAATTTTCGTCGCTTGGTAGAGGCCCTCTGCAGTTGCACTCAGGTGCCACCCAAAGACCATGAACAGACCTTCGGCCAACGCAAGGACTGTGTGATAGTGGGCACAACGAAGCGGTTTTCAGAGGCCATAGCCTATCTGAGCCAGTCACAGAGGCCACAAACAGCAAACGAGGAATGGGTGTCATCACTGAGCATTGTACCTGGCTCATCTGAACTCCACCGCGGCAAATTTCAAGTCAGGTCCAAATCAGCCCCTGCTATAATGGCCTTTGATGAAAAATTAAAGGCTGTTGAGAAGCTTATCACCAGTCCGGTGGAGGAATGGCTGAACCTAAAATATGGGTGTAAAATAACAATGCCCATCTCCAGCATTGAGCTCCACAATCTTTTTGAAGACCTCACTGGTGATATTTATGACCTCACCATCATGACTGACATGAAGTACCCGACTCCTGTGGTACCCTTTGGGAGGAGCATGTTGGACAGTGCCATTTTGCAGACATTGCAGAAAACAGAAGTTGCTGATCCAGGCTCCGTACCTCTATTGCTCTATGCTATAATAGAGGGAGCTGTACAGCGCTTCCTAAACCAAGCTGAAGTCTGGCTTGAGCAGGAGTGCCAGGGGCGTGATGAAGAGTTATCTCTGAACTATGAAGGTCTCGAACAAGACACAAAACCGGCCACTCCCCGATCTGAAGACGGCTTGGATGAGCGCTGCAACACAGAGGAGTTGTCGGCAATGCCACCAGCAGGTGAGATCAAAAAGCTGGAAAAGCCGAAGGCTGCGTGGGCTGATGATCCCAGCAAGTCCTCCTTTGACTTGGACGTTGTAACTAAGCCAACTTCCCCTGTGTTGGACATGAGAGGTGAGTCCTCTTCCTCCAACAGCAGCAGTGAGTCTCTGAGCTATATTATAGATCTGCTGCTCGTGAGGCTACTCAGTCAGGTCAACTGCACACACTGCACTGAATCCTTTGAAGAAATTAATCAGATGATTAAACATCTGTCTCAGAGGACAGTGGGGAAATTGAGCGACTCCACTGATGCCCAACTGTCAGATTGTGAAATGAAAAAAGTGTACAAGGCGGTGCTGAAGGATCTGTTGGCTGAATTTGGGTCCGACAAAGTAATGCAGGCGGCCAGGGCGACCAGAAACCATGCTTTCAATGAAGCCTTGGTGAGGGCTCTGAAGGCGCATTTGAAGATGGAGATACCTCCCAAACCAGAGTTGTCAACAAAGAAACCCAGCTTACTACAGCACTTTAGGAAATTCTGCTGCAAATCAAAGAAACGAAGCTCCAAGGCCACCGGCAATGAAAGCGCCAGCATCACCTTTGAAGAGAAGTTGCCTTCTGAAGCCCCCAATGGCAACACAGAAAGAAGTTTCTCTTTTGACAAATCTGGCAAACGATGCCAAATGCTTCTGGTGAGCCTAATGCAGTTAAAGCGCGCTGTATTGAATTAAAAAAAAAAGATGTAGACTCTCCTCAGCTTACTTTTACCTGAGAATGCCACAGGTGCCTAGTCAATGCAGTCACTGAGAATGAAACTGAAATATCAATGACGATGATGATTGTTGTCCCAGCGAGAGCAGGAGAGGACCCAAATGTAGACAGCAAGTACAGGCTGGGCTTGAACAGACCACAACCACTTACAAACAGCAGGAACAGACAGCAGGTACAGACAGCGGGAAAGCTTACAAAATAACGTGGCAAACCAGCGACGTGTTAATCCGGGGCAGCTGCTCGAGGGACAGACTTTGGAGGCGGTGGGGCAGCCGCTCGGGGGACAGGCTTCTGAGGCGGCAGGGCAGCCGCTCGGGGGACAGGCTTCGGATGCAGTAAAGAAGCCGCTTGGAGGACAGAGTTTGGAGGTAGCGGGTCAGCCGCTCAAGGGACAAGCTTTGGAGTTAGCCCAGCAGCCGCTCCGGGCGCAGAATTTGGAGGCGGCCTGGCAGCCATTCGTGGAGTGGGCTTCGGAGGCGGGCAGATGACAGCTGGCACGTGAGGCTCTGGGGCGCTGGGCAGCTGAATCTCTATCGTGCAGGGCTTGGAAGGAACCAGATTCAACTTTTATCTCTACCTGAAGAAAGACACTTCTTGGGCTCTGTGTGTGTGGGTCCTGCTTCCAGACTACGGTGAGAAGCTCAAAGAAGCCTGGCTCTTCGTTGAGAAAAGTGTCCCTGCGCCCAGTCTCCCTCCCCTGTCTCCAACTTGCCTTCCGGTTCCTGCCCTGACCTGCGCACCTGCGCCCGAGCTCCCCGATAGCCCCCCCCCCCTCGGGTGTATATACCCCTTGGTTTCTCTGGCTCTTTGTCAGTTCGTTTCACTTGGTCAACAGATCGCCACGTCATTTTGCAAGCTTTCCCGCTGTCATACCCAGCCTGTACTTGCTGTGTATTTGGGTCTTCTCCTGCTGTCGCCGTGACCGAACAAACCGACCAAATACGGCCCCAGCAGACCGCTTGCTGTATACGTGTGAGGATTTTGGTGCTAGGTTTCTTTGAGCTTCTCACCTTACTCTGGAAGCAGGACCCTGACTTAGCTCAAGAAGTGGCTTTCTTTAGGTGGAAATTCCAGGTGAATCCGGTTCCTCCCAAACCATGCAGGACAGTCTCAGCTGCGCAGCGTCCCAGAACCTAAGCTGCCCAGCGCAACAGAGCCTGAGCTGCCCAGCGCCCCTGAGCTTAAGCTGCCAGCCCCAGGAGCCTTAGTTGCTCAGTGCCCTAGAGTCCAAGTAGCCAAGTGCTACTGAGCCTCAGCTGTCCAGTGCACCCGATTCTATGCTGCCCAGCGTCCCCAAATCTCAGCTGCCCGGCGCCCCAAATCTCAGCTGCTCAGCATCCCTGAGTCTTAGCTGCCCCGCGTCCCTGAGTCTCAGCTGCTCAGCATCCCTAATTTTCAGCTGCTTCGCATCCCCGAGTCTCAGCTGCCCAGCATCCCCGAGTCTCAGCTGTCCAGTATCCCCGAGTCTCAGCTGCCCAGCGTCCCCAAATCTCAGCTGCTCAGCATCCCTGAGTCTTAGCTGCCCCGCGTCCCTGAGTCTCAGCTGCTCAGCATCCCTAATTTTCAGCTGCTTCGCATCCCCGAGTCTCAGCTGCCCAGCGTCCCAAAGCGTCAGCTACCCAGCGTACCAGAGCCTCAGCTGCCCACCTTCCCCAAGTTCCAGAATGGTCGGTCTGTTCCTGAGCTATTGGTCGCCCCGTCCAGCGTGCAGTCTGTTGCTGTGCCATCGGCCGTCTTTGCCGACCAAATATGGACCCAGCAGACCTGCTCAGCTTGCCATATACATGTGAGGATTTTAGTTTGTCGAGGGATGCTTTGCTCAATGAAGAGCCAGGCTTCTTTGACCTTTTCACCGTACTCTGGAAGCAGGAACCTGACTTAGCGGATGAAGTGACTTTCTTCAGCTGGAAATTCCAGTGGAATCCGGTATTCCCAAATAATGCACGACATCATCTCAGCTGCCCAGCGTCCCAGAGCCTCAACTGCCCAGCACCACAGAGCCTAAGCTGGCCAGCACCCCAGAGCCTAAGCTGCCCAGCTCCCCAGAGCCTAAGCTACCCAGCACGCTAGAGCCTGAGCTGCTCAGTGCCCTACAGTCTCAGTTGCCCAGTGCCCCCGAGCCTCAGCTTCCCAGCGCCCCCGAGTCTCAGCTGCCCAGAGCCCACGAGTCTCAGCTGCCCAGTGTCCCCAAGTCTCCGCTGCCAAGCGTCCCAGAGCCTCAGCTGCCCTGCGTCTCTGAGCCTCAACTGCCCAGCATCCCAGAGCATCAGCTGCCCAGCTTCCCAGAGCCTCAGCTGCCCAGCACCACTGAGTTCCAGAATGGTTGGTCTGTTCCTGCGCCCTTGGCCGCTCCATCGACCGTGTGGTCTGTTCCTATGCCGCCAGCCATCTTTGCCAACGTGCGGTCAGTTCCTGTTCCATCTTCCGTCTTTGCTGACGGGCGGTCTGTTCCTTGGCCTTCGGCCATCTTTGACGACGGGCAGTCTGTTCCTGTGACGTCGGCCGTCTTTGCTGGCGTGCGATCTGTTCCTGAGCCGTTGGCTGCCCCAGCCAACGTGCAGTCTGTTCCTGAGCCGTCGGCCACCACGCCTCCGAAGCCTTCTACCCGAGCGGCTGCCAGACCACATCCGAAGCCTGTCCTCCGAGCGGCTGCCTCGCCTCCTCCGAAGCCTGTTACTGGAGTGGCTGCCCCGCCGCCTCCGAAGCTTGTCCCCTGAGCAGCCGTCCGCCGCCTCTGAAATCTGTTTCCTGACCGGCAGTCCCGCCGCCTCCGAAGTCAGGTCCCCGAGCAGCCGTCCCGCCGCCTCCAAAGTCTGGTCCCGAGTGGCCTTCTTGCCACCTCTGAAGTCTGTTCCCTGAATGGCCATCACGCCGCCCCTGAAGTCTGTTCCCCGAGTGGCCGTCACACTGCCTTGGTCCTGCTGTCCATCAACAGCTGTTCACCGAAATTAGGGGCGTGACGCGGGGGCAACGTAAACTGTCTGTTTTTCTTTGCTGAATCACATTTGCAGCTCATGAGTGGGCAATGCATGAAACAAGCGTGTACTGCAATGTAATAAATGATTTTTTTTCCTACATCTATATTGATATTCCGCTCCTCATTTGTTGAGCACTTTTATCAACATCATTGACGGTTTCCAAAAAAAAAAAAAACTATATACATATATATAGTTTATGAAATACTATATTCTACTATCACCTACTCCACATGAAAAAATCTTATTTTACGATCACATGCTCTACATTATAATAATCTATTTTCTACTTCCACATCAAAGAATCATACCCTGGTCTAACATGTTATACGAAATCCAGAGTGTTTTGGACCAGAGAATAAGTACTGTCCAGAAAATAAGTACCCGACTTCAGTTCCTGCACTGCACCAACAACTGTTGATGTACACATTATTTTCTACATCTGCAGTTTTAAAATTGTTACGATTGTATTTTCATGTTATGTAAAGCACATTGAGTTGGCCATATATCAAATGTTCTGTATAAATATCTAGCAGAGTTGCCTGGCGCTGCCAGGGGAAAATGTTCTCACCAAAACATGGGAGAGAGATGCCTCCTCTGTTGCTCTCCCTGAGGTTTCTTCCTAGTTTTTCTCCCTGTTATAGTCGAGCAGGAGTAATGGGTCCCCGTGTACCTGTGTGGCATTTTGTTTTTGTAACGTGTTTTTTAGGATCCTAATGGTGTCTAGTTAAGAATTTTTGATGTTGCCAAGGTCAACTGATGGCCCAAGGGGATCGTTTGACGGCCATCTTGAATTGATGCCCAAGCGAGGGGATAAAAAACATCGATTTTCACAACTCCCGAACCAGACAACATACAAAGACCATGAACCCACTTTTTCATATAATTTTGACACCAGGAATCAAATGGAAAGGTCATTGACATTGTACAGCCACTCTTTATTGGTGAAAAACAGGCAAATAAGAAATTTTAGGCTCCTAACAATATAACAAGACCAGCTGTTAAAACCGTCCAAGTTTGGAGCGAGGAAGCCACCTCACGACTGCAGGACTGCTTTGGAAGCACATACCGGGGAGTGTTGCACAGGGAGCAGACTTATAGGAATACACTTCAGCCATCTTGGCCTACATTTATTTCTGTACCGAGACAGTACTAACCACCAAAACCATCCAGGTGTTTCCGAACGAACCACAAGCCATGGCTGGACAGGAATGTGCGGTCTCTGCTCAGGGTTCGAGGTGCTGCCTTCAGGACAGTTGACATGCTGGCCTACGAAAATGTCCAGATGGACTTGAAAAAGGACATTAGAGAGGCTAAACGCAGGTACAAGCAGTGCATTGAGGGACACTTCACACATAACAACAACCCCCGGAGCATGGGGAGAGGTATTAAAAACATAACGGATTGGAAATGCAGCACCCCACACATTACCCGTGACAGCACACTCCCCGACATGCTTAACCAGTTCTTTGCACGCTTTGAAACGCAGCTCTGAGCGAAGTGAGGGCCCAAATGACCCTGCTCAAGGAGGGGCAAGCACTCGTCCTACAGCACCATAAGGTGAAATCCAATCTGAGCAGAATCGATATCTCCAAAGCGGCAGGACCAGACAGAGTGTTGGGCCGCGCACTGAAGACATGCGCTGACCAACCAACGGGTGTTCACCGATATCCTCAACCTCTCCTTACAACAGGTTGTTGTCCCCACCTGCCTTAAATCCACCACCATTGTACCTGCACCCAAGAAGACAGCAGTCAACTGCTTCAATGACTATCGCCCAGTTGCCCTGACCCCAATGATTATGAAGTGCTTTGAGAGGATTATACTCTCTCACATCAAGGACATCATCCCCACAGATCTGGACAGCCACCAATTTGCCTAATATTTTATATTAAAAAAAGAATTTGCTTCATGTAAAGATATTACTATCACACACATTGCACCCAGGGGTGTAGTGGAGGGTAAACCCAGCTAAACGCATTATACCCACCGTCTTTAAATGAGGCTGAGTGTTTACTTGCTTATTTTCTGATCAACTATGTTAATAAATGAGAGGAAACAAGGTGGGTATACTCTCCACTCGACAGAGTTTACCCACTTCTCTATTTACCACTACACCCCTGATTGTACCACATTGTACCCCACACAATTATATGCATGCGTTATTTAACATCTGTTTATTATGTATTCAGAACTGAGGGATGAAGACATAAAGAAAGTTAAACTACTGGAACCTAAGGCAGCTGTGCTCACTAGCCTGGACTGCAGTGACATATACAAGCACCTACTGTCTGCTCCCACTGCGAAAGGCCAGAGATCGAAAAGATAACCACCTGTGCAAAGTGCAAGAACCATTTCCACTACGAATGTGCAAAAATCAAATGAAAGGTTGTAGATTGGTATTGTGAACAGTGCAAACAATGAAGTCTAAAAGGTGTACTGTGAAACAAATCATTTAATGCAGTAATAGATTGGCATTGCCTGTAGTTGTAGCTTACATTGAAACAATTGAATGTTGAATTAATCTCAATAATAAAAAATTTTCCAATAAGTGTGCATCTTGCAAAAAAAATCATTAACATTACCTCATGTCACTGCTGCTGTACTTGCACATAAACGTATGACTAACAAAAACCTTGAACCTTGAAATTTATCTTTGACTCTACATACTGAAAAATGTCGATTATAATTTCATGGATGATTCATCAAAACATTGACAAGTTATTTTCCAGGGACTATACATTTACAAATGTTTGTTAATGCTGCACATACAATGGCCATGTCATCTAAGAGGTCTACCTGTGTGAGTGGAGTAACAGTTGTCAGAATTTTGAAATTCTTCCATCTACCTGTTACTCTTCCAATGTGTATTCTCACGCTAGACAAACGCCTTGCTGTTTCCACTTCTTGAGCAGAGAGCTGCTTTTTACCTTTGGTAAAGTGAGGAATTCTAAGGGTGGCACCGCCTACGGCAAGCTCATCTCTGATGGTAAAACCACGATCTGCTAGAGTCTCATCATTTACTTCAAGAAGGTCATAAAATCCAGACTCAGCTGTAAGTTGCTTATCAGAAACACGCCAACCCCAACCTGCGGACAGGAAAGTGATGACTCCTGCAGGTGACATGCCAACCAAATACTTAACTGTGTTGTGGCTCTTATCATTCGAATATGTTTGGGCTCTGGAGGTTAGATTCGTGGGTCTGTTAATAACAATTTCAGTGCAGTCAATAATGCATCTGCAGCGCGTGTATTTAGCTTTAAAACTTTTGGGCATATTCCTTAATATTGCATGCTTGCTTGGCCACTTGATGAGAGGTTTTTGCACTTTTCTAAAACAATGCCACAAAGTGCTTCACCAAAAAATAAATAAATACAACCAGACAGCTAAAACAAATACAACACAACGGAGTAAACATAAACATTTAACTGCCATGTACAGATATAGATGTTTATAAAACGTATATTCTAAAAAGAATGACGTTATAACAGGATGACAATAGTTCAGTGGTGGGGAGTGTAAAGATCTTGAAATAAATACTGTAGCGACTGGGCAGTGTAGTGATATAACGCCATGTATATACACCGGAAACACACTAGGTGTTATGTACTACCCGGACTGTTATTATGGTTACACCACTACCATGTATGGTTATTACGTCTGCCTACTGAGCCACGATTAAACCTGAGTTCTATAACCCGGTGTGGTCATTGATCCTCGTCCAATACTACCCCAAGTATTACTTCAGGCAGGGTTACTAACTGTCCCGTATTAGCCGGCATGTCCCTTATATTGGGCCAGATTGATTTGCCCCATACGTGACCTCCCTTGTCCCGTTTATTGACTGCTACTCTACTCTAACCACCAGAGGACACTCTCACAATTGTATCAAATGTGATACTCTTTTTTTTTGTTAAACAAGTTGTATAGAAGATACGATAATCAGTATTGAAATATATCTGTCAAACAAGAACAACAAATACAATCAACAGAGTTGTTAATATAACCAACAGAAAAACAGAGAAAATTTAAATGGAGCCAGGGGGGACTCTTCAACTAGAGACATTAAATAGATTGCAAAATAGACAGTCTTCGCAGCTTCCTTATTTTTCGAGTCAGTGATGGTCTTAATGTATTGTTTGGTGTCATTTTCAAAAACTAAAAATAGGGGTTTAGAATGGCTAAGTTTTGACTTGTGAATATGATACTTTGCTAAAATAATCAATAAATTTATGTTGTAGAATTCTTTACTTTTGTTACTATTATTAACGTGAATACCAAACAATACATTTTTCTAATAAAGAGAAAAGTTAGGGTCAACATTGCCAATAATATCGTGATAGGTCTTTCCAGAATTTGACAGCATAAGGACATTGCCAGAACAGGTGCAGCATAGTTTCAGGGTGTAATTCACATAAAGAGCATTTTACACACAAGTCTTTCTTAAACTTATTAACTAGATAGATTCTATCCTGTAAACGCCTATGTAACATTTAAAAGAAATTTGCCTTATTTTATTAGTAAGAAGATATTTGTATGGGAGACACCATATATTTTTCCAATTCAAGTTGCCAACAAAACTAGACCAGTATGAGAGAGCAGACGGTGTACAAGTAATGCCAGATTGAAATAAGGGACGAATATTAAAGGTGATTATTCCTTAAGGTGGTAGACAAGCAGACTTTACCCACGGAAGTTACCAAATCTGATACAACAGCAGTAGCAGCAGTGCTGATCACGACGGGAGAGAAGGATCACCTGTCATCCAATCACAGCCCCCCTCACGCGCATCAGTTGTACATGTACAGTAAATGCGCCAATTCCTTCGAAAACCGAAAAAGTTCCGGCAATGTCTGGTGCTGTTCAGTCGGGTTGGCATGTGGAAATATGCATTAACCTGCAAATACGGGTAAACCCGCAAAAAAGAAAAGACTGTGCAGCTACAATAAGCAATGGGAAGTAAAAAAAGGGTTAAGCCCGTCAGCGGTGACTCGAGGAAAGCCTTCTGTACTTTATGTCGCAGGGAATATTCAGTTGGCCATGGAGGCTCCTGCAGAGCTGGCCAGCTCTCACCTCATACTTCAGGTCCCATTGGGGAGACCGGTCCTGTGGCACCGAAGAGGGTTTTTGAGGACGAAGAAAAAAATAAAAGCTGGAGCTGCTGAGAATTATCCGTGTTTTTGACACACTCGTTAGAAGGCTGGAGGAAACAACGCTCTGCATCACAGATGTTGGCGAGGATGTTATGCTCGCGCACCAGAACCTGACCCGTGTGGCGAAACCCAAGACAGACAGACACGAGATAACTTCCAAAGGGAGGTTTTATTGTGGGAGGGAAATGTATGGTGAAAAAAGGCGTTCTGTTAGTGGGATGAGTGAGTAAACTATGTGTGGTGTCCCGTGGTTTGCGTGAATAACTATGTGTGTGTTTTTAGCCAATGTGTGGTGCGGTATGTAAATGACCAGGAGGTGTTGAAAAAATGTGCGTGCACCTGGCGAGAAAGTCCAGTCCGTGATCCAAGGGGGGTTGTCCGAGAAAGTCCAGGTCCGAGATCCGGGAAGTCGAGTCCGAAAGGAGGGGTCCAGATAGAGGGACAAGGGGGGAGATCGCAGGAGAGGTCCGGGGAGAAACGTGAAGGTCGCTGGGGACGAGGGAGACGCGGGGAGCCGTGGAAATCGCGGAGGGAGAGTCGCAGGGTTCAGTACGTCGAAGCACGGAGTGGTGTTCTGGGAGGCTTCTTGTAGAAGGCTGCCTGATTGCCACAGGTGTGCCTGATGGATGATGGCAAACACCTGGTGCAGTGCAGCGCTCGTCTCCTCAGAGCGCGAGCCGAGCGCTCGGATGTTTCCGGCACGTCCGAGCTGGGGGAGTGGCTTGAACGTGCCGGGGAGGCAGCTCGGGGCGGTGTAACCACAACAGGACCCCCCCCTCCTACGGGAGACACCGGGCGACCGTCCGATGGCGTTGGGGTGGGCCCGATAGAACTCCTCCAGGAGTGCGGGGTCGGCCAGGTAGGACCGGGGAACCCAGCTGCGGTCCTCGGGCCCATAGCCAACCCAGTCCACCAGGTATTGGTACCCACGCCCCCGGCGGCGTACGGCGAGCAGCTGGTCGACATCCCAGACCATGTCACCACCGTCGAGGACCCTGGGGGGTGGAGGAGCTTGGACAGGGGGAGACAGGGGGCTGGTGGCTACTGGTTTGAGGCGCGAGACATGGAAGACGGGATGGATCTTGAGTGAGGTAGGGAGATGGAGACGCACCGCCGAAGGGTTGACGATGCGGTCGATGGTGTAGGGACCGACGTAGCGGGGAGCCAGCTTCCGGTTGAGGGTAGGGAGGGGCAGGTCCCGGGCCAGGAGCCATACCCTCTGGCCAGGTCGATAAGCTGGGGCCGGCACTCTCCGCCGGTTGGCGCTGCGCCGGGCCCGCTCTGTAGCTCGCAACATAGCGGCCCGGGCGGTCTTCCAAACGCGCCGACATCGGCGGAGATGGGCCCTCGTGGACGGGACCGCCACCTCCAACTCCTGATGGGGGAACAGAGGGGGTTGATAGCCCAGGGAACACTCGAAGGGGGACAAACCGGTAGCCGAACTCTCCATGGAGTTGAGCGAGTACTCCACCCAGGGCAGGTACTTGCTCCAGGAGGCGGGGTTGCTGGTGGTAACGCAACGCAAAGCCGCCTCCAGGGCTTGATTGGCCCGCTCTGCCTGCCCATTGGTCTGGGGGTGATACCCGGAGGAGAGGCTGACCGTGGCCCCAATCCCCTTACAGAAGGCCTGCCATACCTTCGAAGTGAACTGGGGACCACGGTCAGAGACAATGTCCAGGGGAATCCCATGAGGTCGGACGACGTGGGAGACGAGAAGGTCCGCCGTCTCGGCTGCAGAGGGGAGTTTGGTGAGGGCAACAAAATGGACGGCCTTGGAAAACCGGTCGACAATGGTGTCATTGCCTTGGGACACGGGGAGGCCAGTTACGAAGTCCAAGGCAATGTGGGACCAAGGTCGGCCGGGGACAGGAAGGGGGCGCAGGAGACCTGCTGGAGGGCGATGGAGAGCCTTGCTGCGGGCGCAGGTGGTGCAGGCTGCCACGAAATCTCTGGTGTCTGCCTCCATGGTGGGCCACCAGAAACCCCTGCGGATGAAGGCCGCCGTTCGGTAGACACCGGGGTGGCAGGCAAGATGGCTGGAGTGGCCCCACTCCAGCACCTGGGGCCGGACAGAGGGAGGCACAAATAGCCGGTTCCGGGGTCCATTGCCTGGGTCGGGATGGGCGCGCTGGGCCCTTCTCACCACTGATTCGATGGCCCAGGTGACGGCACCCACCACCCGGGCCGGGGGAAGGATGGTGTCTGGGGCGTCAGGGGACCCCTCGGGAAACAGACGGGAGAGGGCGTCTGCCCTGACGTTCTTGGTGCCCGGGCGGTAGGTGAGGGTGAAGTCGAACCGGCTGAAGAAGAGAGCCCAGCGCGCCTGCCTGGGGTTGAGCCTCTTAGCCGTCCATACGTAGGTCAGGTTTTTGTGATCGGACCATACGATGAACGGCTGCCCTGCTCCCTCCAGCCAGTGTCTCCACTCCTCTAGGGCGGCGTGGACGGCCATCAACTCCCTGTTGCCGATGTCATAATTCTTCTCCGCAGGACTAAAACGCCGGGAGAAGAAGGCGCACGGGTGGATCTTCTGGTCCTCCTCCGACCGCTGGGAGAGGACGGCTCCGATGCCCGTGTCCGATGCGTCCACCTCCACGATGAACGGTCTGCACGGGTCCGGGTGGGCGAGCACCGGAGCCGTTGTGAACAGCCTCTTCAGGGCCAAGAAGGCGGCTTCCGCCTCCGAGGTCCAGGAGAAGGGGCGGAGGTTGGAGGTGAGTGCAGTGAGGGGGGCGGCCACACGGCTGAACCCGCTGATGAAGCGCCGGTAGAAGTTTGCAAACCCCAGGAAGCGCTGGAGTTGCGTCCTGTTGGTGGGCCGCGCCCACTCCTCCACCGCTCGGGTCTTCCTGGGGTCAGTGCGGACGAGCCCCTTCTCCACGATGTGGCCAAGGAACTCCACGGAGGCGGAGTGGAACACGCACTTCTCGGCTTTCACGAAGAGCCTGTTCTCCAGCAGCCGTTGGAGGACCAGGCGGACATGCTGGTGGTGTTCCTCCTCAGTCCTGGAGAACACGAGTATGTCATCCAGGAACACCACCGCGAACGTGTTCAGCATGTCCCGGAGCACGTCGTTGACCAATGCCTGGAAGACGGCCGGGGCGTTGGTGAGGCCGAAGGGCATAACGAGGTACTCGAAATGCCCTAGGTGGGTGTTGAAGGCCGTCTTCCATTCATCCCCTTCCCGGATGCGCACCAGGTGGTACGCGCTGCGCAGGTCCAGCTTCGTGAGCACCGTGGCGTGAGTGAGTGGCTCGAATGTGGAACTCATAAGGGGGAGTGGGTATTTATTTTTCACCGTGATATTATTTAACATTCGATAATCTATGCAAGGCCTCAGGCTGCCCTCCTTCTTTGCCACAAAAAAGAAGCCCGCCGCCACCGGGGAAGACGAGGGCCTTATGATTCCTGAGGCCAGGGACTCTGTGATATAATTGCGCATAGCCTCCTTCTCTGGGACGGAGAGGTTATACAACCGACCGGTGGGAAGGGCGGCCCCGGGAAAGAGATCTATGGCACAATCATAGGGACGGTGAGGGGGGAGGGAAAGTGCACTCTCTTTACTAAATGCAGGGGCTAAATCGTGATAAATGGAAGGAACACCAGTGAGATCCGTGGGAGGAGGCACGGGTCTGAGGCCGCTGGACGGGGAGTGGGCGGAGCGAAGGCAGTTGGCATGACACGCAACGCTCCAACCCAAAATCCGCCCAGTAGACCAAGAGATGTAGGGATCGTGCCGTTCCAACCACGGTCTTCCTAACACCAGGGGCGCTGTGGGGGCGTGCAAAACCAAGAAACGGATAGCTTCCACGTGATTACCCGAAAGAGTGAGGGTGAGGGAAGCAGTGCTGTGTGTGATTTTACCAAGTGAACGTCCATCTAGGGATTTGGCTGTGAGGGGTGTGTCTAGGGGGACGAGTGGAATGGCGGCCTGCCGGGCCAGCGAGGTGTCCATCAAACACTCGTCCGCCCCCGAATCCAGGAGTGCACCAACAGACAGTGAGCGGTTACCCCAGGTGAGAGTGACCGGAAAAAGGTGGTTGTGCTCCTTCTTGGGCTGGGGCTGAGGAAGGGTCGTCAGGCTCACTAGGACACCCCTCACTAGTGAGCCGGGTCTTTTTGGGCGAGTCGGGCAGGCCTTGATATAGTGGCCCGACCTCCCGCAGTAGAGGCAGAGGTGGCCATGCATCCTCTGCTCCCTAACTTCCAGCGGGAGCCGTGACCGACCCAACTGCATGGGCTCCTCCTCCGGCCTGGATCCAGAAGCCACCCAGGGTTGCGAGGGGGAGTGTGAGGGTGGAGAGAGCCCACGGGACGCTGACCCAGGGAAGGCACCGGTAGGACGGACGGGGGTTGGTCTATGGGAGGGGCCAGCGCGCGGGGCGCGTTCCTGGCGCCGCTCCCGCAGCCGTTCGTCCATCTGGAGGGCGAGGGTGACGAGCTCGTTGAAGGAGGCAGGGCGGTCCCGAACGATAAGATCTTTGATGGGCTCGCTCAGCCCCCTCCTGTACGCGCTCTTGAGCGCAGTGTCATCCCACCCACTGTCTGCCGCGAGTATCCTTACCTCCAGGGAATAATCTGCCACCGACCTGGCTCCCTGTTGGATGGAATGGAGGCCGCCGGCAGCGTCCTGCCCGTCAGCTGGGTGGTCGAACACCAGATTGAACTCGCGGCGGAAGGCACCATAGTCCGAGGCGAGCTGCTCGGTATGGCCTACCGCCGCTATGGCCCAGCTGAGGGCTTTGCCGGTGAGGAGGGACATGACAAGGGCTACCTTGGTCTCTCCTGTCCTATACCTAGCTGGCTGGTGTTTGAACAGGAGCTCACACTGACCAAGGAAACCCCTGCACAGCTCGAACTCCCCACCGAAGGCCTTGGGGCAGGGAAGGTTAGGCTCGCACCGGGGGTCCAGTGGGGGTTGACTCGGAGGGGGAACGTCGGGACCAGGAACGGGGAAACCGGAGGCCGAGCTGGGGGCAGAGACCGAGGCCAGGGCAGGGTGGTCGCTCATCCTGGAGACCGCTGTGGAGAGTGCAGCGATCTGCGCGGTGAGGGTATCTAACGCGCTCGTCGCGGCCTGGGAGCCGGACTGAAGATCGCTGATCTCTCCGGTGACACGGGTGAAGGCAGTAGTAAGCTCTGAGCAGAGAGAGGCAAGTTGGCAACTGTGACTTCTTACTACTGCCTCTAGGGGGACGGAGCTCTGGGGCGTCACAGGGACCGTCCGCTCCTTGGGTTTGCCTGGGTCCATAATGGCTTCGACGTTCTGTTATGCTCGCGCACCAGAACCTGACCCGTGTGGCGAAACCCAAGACAGACAGACACGAGATAACTTCCAAAGGGAGGTTTTATTGTGGGAGGGAAATGTATGGTGAAAAAAGGCGTTCTGTTAGTGGGATGAGTGAGTAAACTATGTGTGGTGTCCCGTGGTTTGCGTGAATAACTATGTGTGAGTGTTTTTAGCCAATGTGTGGTCCGGTATGTAAATGACCAGGAGGTGTTGAAAAAATGTGCGTGCACCTGGCGAGAAAGTCCAGTCCGTGATTCAAGGGGGGTTGTCCGAGAAAGTCCAGGTCCGAGATCCGGGAAGTCGAGTCCGAAAGGAGGGGTCCAGATAGAGGGACAAGGGGGGAGATCGCAGGAGAGGTCCGGGGAGAAACGTGAAGGTCGCTGGGGACGAGGGAGACGCGGGGAGCCGTGGAAATCGCGGAGGGAGAGTCGCAGGGTTCAGTACGTCGAAGCACGGAGTGGTGTTCTGGGAGGCTTCTTGTAGAAGGCTGCCTGATTGCCACAGGTGTGCCTGATGGATGATGGCAAACACCTGGTGCAGTGCAGCGCTCGTCTCCTCAGAGCGCGAGCCGAGCGCTCGGATGTTTCCGGCACGTCCGAGCTGGGGGAGTGGCTTGAACGTGCCGGGGAGGCAGCTCGGGGCGGTGTAACCACAACAGAGGAGGTGGGAAAATTCAAAGTGAAGATGCTTCAGCGGAAACAAGACAGCTTTTTTTGCATATCAGACCAAGCAGCTGATGGACAAACAACAAGTGTCAGCACAAAGAGCAAAGCAGCAAAAAGGACTTTCTGAAGTTCTTTAACTCTGTCGTTGCATGCATTGACAAGTGGTTTGATTTCTCATCAGAAAATGTAATGATGAAACTGAAACCGATCGGCCTACATGAGGAGCTGTCCTTCACTGACCTGGAATAGGTGGTGGCTGCCCACAAAATGACAGACAGTCAGTATGAACCAAGTCTATGAAGAGTTTTGTGCTAGCAGTGAGGAAATACAGAAAGCCAGACAGGATGCCACAAAATCCACCAATGAGAAGTGGGTGGCAGTCTTCCATACCATAGTGAAAGCTTGTTTGATTCCTCTGCAAAACTACAGCATACAGGAGCGATTGTTACTTCTAGTTTGTCAGTTGTGGGAATAACAAGAAGGGGATAACTTTTTTCTATCCTACAGTGCAAGAGTCACAAGTGTTTTGACTTAGAGTAATAGTAAAGGTAATAGGTAATGGTTCAAATAAAGGACTGTATTGAAGGTACCTGCTGTAACTTAACAAACTATTATTAAATCTACCGTATGGTGCCAAGGCATGAGTTATGTATTGATCTTTAATTTGACTGTAAGAGATTAGCTATCATTATGACAAATGGTTTAAAACAATACATATTCACACAACAACGTACTACCCACACCGCCGCGACACGCCACCTTTTGTCCCTTACTTGGTAGTGAAAAGGTTGGCAACCCTACGACCGGGGGAGGCGGTCGCTCTGACTGTTGGCGGAGCTGCGCTGGGGAAGCGCAAGGACTCAGGGACTGTTTACTGTTCGAGTTGGGATTGTTGTTGATTGTGTTATATTTTTGCGTGTTCAGGTGGTGGGATGTATTGTTGTTTGGGTGCGTGACTGGGACTGGGTAGAGGACTGTTACTGACTGTGTATACGTCATGACGTGATCTGCGTGTTACGTGACGTACTGATAAATGCGGCTGGGGGAACCAGTCGCACGTGTGTTGGGAGTTACACAATAAATGGAGACTAACGGTTCCGTAAGTCGTCTCATATTATTTAACTGTCAGCAACAAAACGCGTCATGGTAGAAGGAGTTGTCGAACTCATGTTAGACTCGTGAACAGAC
The DNA here is from genome assembly GCF_029633865.1 of Lampris incognitus. Taxonomy (NCBI): domain Eukaryota; kingdom Metazoa; phylum Chordata; class Actinopteri; order Lampriformes; family Lampridae; genus Lampris; species Lampris incognitus. The sequence goes on from NC_079212.1 coordinate 43,422,480, forward strand.
GAGTTAAGTGGCCACAAAGTTGGAGGACGAACGGCAAATACTAACGTTAGTTGCTAGTGCTATTAGTGTTAGCATATGCTAGTCAGGGCACGCGGGTGCGGAAAAACACGCCTGGTAAAGATGGAGCATCACTTAAAGCCTCCGACTGAACTAAAGTGGGCGAGGAACGTTGAAGAAAAATGGAGAAAGTTCAAGCAACAGGTCGACCTGTATGTGACTGCAATTGGGGTCGACAAAATGGAAGATGCACCAAAGGTTGCGTTGTTGCTAACGGTGGCTGGTGCAGACGCACTGGATGTCTTCAGCAGCATGCAGCTAACGGAGGAGGAACAGGTGGATTCTGATGTGGAGGTGGAGAGATATGCAGCCTTTTGCGTTCCAAAGAAAAATGAGACGTATGAAAGGTATGTTTTCAATAGCAGGTCACAGACCGAGTCAGACTGTTGAAGAATTTATTAGGGACGTTAAGTTGAAAAGTCAGTCGTGCAATTTTGACGGTTTAGCTGACTCGCTGGTCCGTGACAGGATAGTGATGGGGGTGCGTGACAAGAGTCTGAGTAAAATTACCTGGAGAAGCTGACTTGACGCTAGAGAAAGGGATACAAGTTTGTCAGGCAAGAGAAGTGACACAGAGTAGACTGAAAAACATGGACTGTAGTCAGCTGGAAGACACAGTCATGGAAATAGACTGTGCAACAAAGCAAAGCCGCAGAGTAGCGAATGGCACGAAAAGAGCAAGTAGCAGAGTGTTGAGACGAGGCACTGCTCACGCTGTGGTGGGGAACACAGACCACAACAATGTCCGGCGTTCAGAAAGGAATGTCGAAAATGTGACAGAAAGAACCACTTCGCCAGGGTATGCAAACAGATTCAGAGAATGAGCCACTGTATTGACAACGACTACAGTGACGCTGCATGTGACCTCTTCAATACTCCATTCGGAAGGTATTCTTTCAAAAGATAACCTTTGGGGCTGGCTTCTGCATCTGAGGTGTTTCATAGAACAATCCAACAGATTTTTGAGAGCATTCCAGGTGTCAAGATATACATTGATGACATATTGATATGGGGCAGTACAATTGAGGAGCCTGATCAGAGTTTGAAAATGGTACGACGCAGGCAGAATTAGTGGCTTGAAACTGGATGCAGACAAATGTCAGTACAGACAAACAAGAAATCACTTTTCTTGGTGTAAAGTTGAGACAAGATGGTGTAGAAATTGACCAAAGCCAACTCACAGCCATTAGGCATATGGCTGCACCAACCAACAAAGAGGGTGTTCAGAGATTTCTTGGTATGGTAAGCTACGTAGACCAGGTTATATCTACAGTTAAGGTCAAAATTATTAGCCCCCGTTTATGAAATCAAACAAAACCCTTAACTTTTCCATGGAAATGACCATAACCAAAATTGTTTATAGTTTAATTGCTTCCAAAAGAACAAAGACAAAATCTCTACTAAGCTTGATTAAGATATTTTACCGATGTGCTGAGTTGAAACAAGAAAAAATATAAATGACAAGGCCAAAATTATTAGCCCTCTGACATTTAATAGTCAAGAGGAGAGGTGACGATTAGTGAGCAGCAGTATGGTTTCATGCCACGAAAGAGCACCACAGATGCGATGTTTGCTTTGAGAATGTTGATGAAGAAGTATAGAGAAGGCTAGAAGGAGTTATATTGTGTCTTTGTAGATTTAGAGAAAGCATATGACAGGGTGCCGAGAGAGGAGGTATGGTATTGTGTGAGGAAGTCGGGAGTTGCAGATGTAGGAGTGGTTCAGGATATGTATGAGGGAAGTGTGACAATGGTGAGGTGTGCGGTTGGAAGGTTGACGGACAAGATCAGGCAGGAGTCTCCATGGATGATGATGTTTGCGGCTGACATTGTGATCTGTAGCGAGAGTAGGGTGCAGGTTGAGGAGGGCCTGGAGAGTAGGAGGTATGCACTGGAGAGAAGAGGAATGAAAGTCAGTAGGAACAAGACGGAATACCTATGCGTGAGTGAGAGGGAGGACAGTGGAATGGTCAGGATGGAAGGAGTGGAGGTGACGAAGGCATATGAGTTTAAATACTTGGGGTCAATTGCCTAAAGTAACGGGGAGTGTAGGAGAGAGGTGAGGAAGAGAGTGCAGGCAGGGTGGAGAAGAATGTCAGGAGTGATCTGCGACAGAAGGGTACCAGCAAGAGATAAAGGGAAGGTTTACAAGATGGTTGTGAGACCAGCTATGTTATATGGTTTGGAGATAGTGGCACTGTCAAAGAGACAGGATGCGGAGCTGGAGGTGGCAGTGTTGAAGATGCTAAGATTTTCACTGGGAATGATGAAGAAGGAAAGGATTAGGAATGATTATATTAGAGGGACCGCTCAAGTTGGACGGTTTGCAGACAAAGCAAGAGAGGCAATCTTGAGATGGCTTGGACATGTGTGGAGGAGATGCTGGGTATATTGGGAGAAGGATGCTAAATATGGAGCTGCCAGGGAAGAGGAAAAGGCCAACAGCACTCCTTCTCGTGTGATATTGCTCAATTTTACTTAATGTTATATTAAAGTGGGTGTCTGAGTAGCATAGCGGTCTATTTCATATCTGCTAACATGGGGATTGCTGGTTCGAATCCCCGTGTTACCTCCGGCTTGGTCGGGCGTCCCTACAGACACAATTGGTTGTGTCTGCGGATGGGAAGCCGAATGTGGGTATGTGTGCTGGTCACTGCACCAGCGCCTCCTCTTTTTGGTCGGCGTGACTTTTCAGGGGAAAACAGGAAGGCCAAAGAGGAGGTTTATGGATGTGGTGAGGGAGGACATGCAGGTGGCTGGTGTGACAGAGGAAGATGCAGAGAACAGGAAGAAATGGAAACAGATGATCCGCTGTGGCGCCCCAAAATGGGAGCAGCCGAAAGTGATTGATATACTTTAATGAACCCCGTAGGGAAATTACACTCTACATTTAACACCTATTAGCTGTGTAGCTAGGAGCAGTGGGCAGCCACCGTGCAGTGCCCGGTGTAGAAATAGTAGTAATAGGTATGATTTGTAGAACTTATTCAAACCATCCCCTACTCATATGGCACCAGCAGTACATCTGTTTTGACTAAGGTCTGTGCCAAATCCTTCAGAACTGTCATCACTTAATCTTCTTGCACCACAGGAAAAGATAAGTGACTATGCCAAATTTATTAAAATCAATTCTGTATTTTATGCTTAGCAACAGGCATGTATGTAATTCAAGTCAGTTTTATTTGTATATCCCAGTATCACAAATTACAAATTTGCCTCAAAGGGCAAGTCCATGAATACTGTGATGGCATCCAGCACTTTACCTGTGCCCCCGTCCATAGGGTTAGTGGTTCAGTCAGGAATGGCATCTGACGTAAAATTTTGCCACATCAGTTTGCATTTGTGATTTTAAATTTGTAAATAGGTCTAGCTGAAGTATTTGTATGAATTCTGACTATGCTGTTTTCCACCAGTCACCGGGTATAAAACCACATATTTCACTAACTTAACCAACATAAAATCAAAAAGGGCATAAAGTTTCTGTTTGGGAGGTCAAAGGAGTCAAATGTATGTAGTCAAATTAGAAGGAAAAATTTGGGATTAAATGGATTAATTAGTATTTTTCCACTTGGAAAAATAGGTGTGCGGTCTCTTTAACTGGTACTTTTCCACTTGGAAAAATAGGTGTGCTGTCTCTTTAAATGGTATTTTTCCACTTGCAAAAATAGGTGTACTGTCTCTTTAACTGGTATTTTTCCACTTGCAAAAATAGGTGTACTGTCTCTTTAACTGGTATTTTTCCACTTGCAAAAATTGGTGTACTGTCTCTTTAATTGCTGTTCCATTCCATTCCATTATCGAAGCCGCTTACAGTATAAAAGGCCGTGCGCTCGGAACTCGCCCTCAGTATACTGCAAGACTTCTCTGAGAGAGCAACGTTAAGAGAGTTGAAGAGCTACGTTATAGATTTGAAGATCAGCGTTATAGATTTGAGGAGCAACGTTATAGATTTGAAGAGCATTTTATTGGCTACGAAATGGCGAATATTGTGGACAACACTTGTGTCAATTTGGTTGAACTCCATCAGATCATCCAACAGTTCGTTGACAACCTGACCCCAGAAGAATGGAGGATGATGGTATCACAAACAACAAACCCTGAAATGTTGGCCGACTTGGCGGGCTTGTCCATGGACATAGTCCAAGGAGCTGCCACAGCTATACTGGAGAATATCCTACCCAAGGTCCAGCAGTTCATTCAGGTGCATCGAAATGCCCCTTTCTTTGATGTGTCAAAGAGCGCCGCTGCATCAGGAAGCTCCCAGGAAAGGACAAATGAGATAAATTATCTCACCGTTAAAGAAGAAAGTGTCCGGGAAAGCCTGGGAGGTCTTTTCATGCCTGTGGCTCTGTCTGATATTTGGCAGCTAGATGAGAAATGTAAAGCGTTGTCTGCTGAGGTAAACAAACTGGTTGCGAAAGCAGCAGCTGACAGGGTCAACTCAGTAATTTCTGAAGTCTTGCAGACACCGGAAATAGCGAAAGGTGTACCAGTTATTTATGTGAGTGGGTGCATCACGTGCCCATCCATACTCTGCAAAATGGCCACTGCGATGGGTGCCTTCCTGAAAATGTGCATTGGAAAGTCAAAGAAGTGGTTTACCAAAGGAGGCAGATCTACAGCCGCTTCTGCCTCAACAGAAGAACCCCTAATTACTGGACAAGGGGTTCTAACACCTGTCGATGAGGACATTGTGAGAGACATGAACCAGCTACAGAGAGCCACCCACTTTTGTGTTGAGGAAAGTATGTCCTGCCACAGCAGCCTACACAACTCTTGCTTAGACACCGAGTACTCGCTCTCTGCTCAATGGTGCAGCAAGTCAGACAGAGTAATGGTAGAGGCTGATTCCCAGCACTCTGTAATTAAGGAGAAATCAAAGAAGAACTTTTTGCAGTTTGCTAAAAAGACTTTTCGTCGCTTGGTAGAGGCCCTCTGCAGTTGCACTCAGGTGCCACCCAAAGACCATGAACAGACCTTCGGCCAACGCAAGGACTGTGTGATAGTGGGCACAACGAAGCGGTTTTCAGAGGCCATAGCCTATCTGAGCCAGTCACAGAGGCCACAAACAGCAAACGAGGAATGGGTGTCATCGCTGAGCGTTGTACCTGGCTCATCTGAACTCCACCGTGGCAAATTTCAAGTCAGGTCCAAATCAGCCCCTGCTATAATGGCCTTTGATGAAAAATTAAAGGCTGTTGAGAAGCTTATCACCAGTCTGGTGGAGGAATGGCTGAACCTACACTATGGGTGTAAAATAACAATGCCCATCTCCAGCATTGAGCTCCACAATCTTTTTGAAGACCTCACTGGTGATATTTATGACCTCACCATCATGACTGACATGAAGTACCCGACTCCTGTGGTACCCTTCGGGAGGAGCATGTTGGACAGTGCCATTTTGCAGACATTGCAGAAAACAGAAGATGCTGATCCAGGCTCCGTACCTCTAATGCTCTATGCTATAATAGAGGGAGCTGTACAGCGCTTCCTAAACCAAGCTGAAGTCTGGCTTGAGCAGGAGTGCCAGGGTCGTGATGAAGAGTTATCTCTGAACTATGAAGGTCTCGAACAAGACACAAAACCGGCCACTCCCCGATCTGAAGACGGCTTGGATGAGCGCTGCAACACAGAGGAGTTGTCGGCAATGCCGTCAGCAGGTGAGGTCAAAAAGCTGGAAAAGCCGAAGGCTGCGTGGGCTGATGATCCCAGCAAGTCCTCCTTTGACTTGGACGTTGTAACTAAGCCAACTTCCCCTGTGTTGGACATGAGAGGTGAGTCCTCTTCCTGCAACAGCAGCAGTGAGTCTCTGAGCTATATTATAGATCTGCTGCTCGTGAGGCTACTCAGTCAGGTCAACTCCACACACAGCACTGAATCCTTTGAAGAAATTAATCAGATGATTAAACATCTGTCTCAGAGGACAGTGGGGAAATTGAGCGACTCCACTGATGCCCAACTGTCAGATTGTGAAATGAAAAAAGTGTACAAGGCGGTGCTGAAGGATCTGTTGGCTGAATTTGGGTCCGACAAAGTAATGCAGGCGGCCATGGCGACCAGAAACCATGCTTTCAATGAAGCCTTGGTGAGGGCTCTGAAGGCGCATTTGAAGATGGAGACACCTCCCAAACCAGAGTTGTCAACAAAGAAACCCAGCTTACTACAGCGCTTTAGGAAATTCTGCTGCAAATCAAAGAAACGAAGCTCCAAGGCCACCGGCAATGAAAGCGCCAGCATCACCTTTGAAGAGAAGTTGCCTTCTGAAGCCCCCAATGGCAACACAGAGAGAAGTTCCTCTTTTGACAAATCTGGCAAACGATGCCAAATGCTTCTGGTGAGCCTAATGCAGGTAAAGCGCGCTGTATTGAATTAAAAAAAGATGTAGACAATCTCTCCTCAGCACACTTTTACCTGAGAATGCCACAGGTGCCTAGTCAATGCAGTCACTGAGAATGAAACTGAAATATCAATGACGATGATGATTGTTGTCCCAGCGAGAGCAGGAGAGGACCCAAATGTAGACAGCAAGTACAGGCTGGGCTTGAACAGACCACAACCACTTACAAACAGCAGGAACAGACAGCAGGTACAGACAGCAGGAAAGCTTACAAAATAACGTGGCAAACCAGCGACGTGGTAATCCGGGGCAGCTGCTCGAGGGACAGACTTTGGAGGCGGTGGGGCAGCCACTCGGGGGACAGGCTTCTGAGGCGGCAGGGCAGCCGCTCGGGGGACAGGCTTCGGATGCAGTAAAGAAGCCGCTTGGAGGACAGAGTTTGGAGGTAGCGGGTCAGCCGCTCAAGGGACAAGCTTTGGAGTTAGCCTAGCAGCCGCTTGGGGCGCTGAATTTTGAGGCGGCCTGGCAGCCATTCGTGGAGTGGGCTTCGGAGGCAGGCAGATGACAGCTGGCACGTGAGGCTCTGGGGCGCTGGGCAGCTGAATCTCTATCGTGCAGGGCTTGGAAGGAACCAGATTCAACTTTTATCTCTACCTGAAGAAAGACACTTCTTGGGCTCTGTGTGTGTGGGTCCTGCTTCCAGACTACGGTGAGAAGCTCAAAGAAGCCTGGCTCTTCGTTGAGAAAAGTGTCCCTGCGCCCAATCTCCCTCCCCTTTCTCCAACTTGCCTTCCGGTTCCTGCCCTGACCTGCGCGCCTGCGCCCAAGCTCCCTGATTGCCCCCACCCCGGATGTATATACCCCTTGGTTTCTCTGGCTCTTTGTCAGTTCGTTTCACTTGGTCAACAGATCGCCACGTCATTTTACAAGCTTTCACGCTGTCATACCCAGCCTGTACTTGCTGTGTATTTGGGTCTTCTCCTGCTGTCGCCGTGATCGAACAAACCGACCAAATACGGCCCCAGCAGACCGCTTGCTGTATACGTGTGAGGATTTTGGTGCTAGGTTTCTTTGGAAGCAGGACCCTGACTTAGCTCAAGAAGTGGCTTTCTTTAGGTGGAAATTCCAGGTGAATCCGGTTCCTCCCAAACCATGCAGGACAGTCTCAGCTGCGCAGCGTCCCAGAACCTAAGCTGCCCAGCGCAACAGAGCCTGAGCTGCCCAGCGCCCCTGAGCTTAAGCTGCCAGCCCCCAGAGCCTTAGTTGCTCAGTGCCCTAGAGTCCAAGTAGCCAAGTGCTACTGAGCCTCAGCTGTCCAGTGCACCCGATTCTATGCTGCCCAGCGTCCCCAAGTCTCAGCTGCCCGGCGCCCCAATTATCAGTTTCCCAGCGTCCCGGAGTCTCAGCTGTCCAGTATCCGAGTCTCAGCTGCCCAGCGTCCCCAAATCTCAGCTGTCCAGTATCCCCGAGTCTTAGCTGCCCAGCGTCCCCAAATCTCAGCTGCTCAGCATCCCTGAGTCTTAGCTGCCCCGCATCCCTGAGTCTCAGCTGCTCAGCATCCCTAATTTTCAGCTGCTTCGCATCCCCGAGTCTCAGCTGCCCAGCGTCCCAAAGCGTCAGCTACCCAGCGTACCAGAGCCTCAGCTGCCCACCTTCCCCAAGTTCCAGAATGGTCGGTCTGTTCCTGAGCTATTGGTCGCCCCGTCCAGCGTGCAGTCTGTTGCTGTGCCATCGGCCGTCTTTGCCGACCAAATATGGACCCAGCAGACCTGCTCAGCCTGCCATATACATGTGAGGATTTTAGTTTGTCGAGGGATGCTTTGCTCAATGAAGAGCCAGGCTTCTTTGACCTTTTCACCGTACTCTGGAAGCAGGAACCTGACTTTGCGGATGAAGTGACTTTCTTCAGCTGGAAATTCCAGTGGAATCCGGTACTTCCCAAATAATGCACGACATCATCTCAGCTGCCCAGCGTCCCAGAGCCTCAACTGCCCAGCACCACAGAGCCTAAGCTGGCCAGCACCCCAGAGCCTAAGCTGCCCAGTAGAGCTGTGAACGAATGCCAAAAATAGGCCTCGAACGAATAACGAATATTACACACTGAGGTTCGAATGGCATTCGAATACCTTGAATTTGCATATCACCCCCAAAAATCAATACAGAGAGAGTAAGTCTATTGTAGCCCGTGTTTTTATTAACAGCATATTTATGACAACATACAACTCCAGCACATTGTCCGCACATATTAGTCCAAAAACTGTTGTTGAGCACCCCTAAACATAAAATAAATCTGACTAGGAAAAGGCCAGATGATGTTAACTAGGGCCTGCTCTAAGTAACATACAGGTAAAATAAATCTGACTAGGAAAAGGCCAGATGGTGTTAACGAATTTACCGTAAGTAACATAGGCATAGTAAATTATCCATGACCCACGGGGCTTAAAAAAATAAAATCAAGAGTCCTACTCACTGTAGTAGTATAAGAAGTTGTGCTAATAGTGGTTTGCGAGAAAAACCAAAGCGTCCACGTGTTCAGACTCGAGAGCGCTCCTTTTTTTGGTGACTATGTTTCCCGCATCAGAAAAGACACGCTCAGAGCGCACGGATGTCCCTGGCACGGCGAGGTATCTCTGAGCCATCTTCCCGAGGTGTGGATATATTCTCTCTTCGATTTTCCCATTAACAGCCCAAAACCCAAAGAATTTCCATACGTAACTTCTCAGATGTTGTGGAGTATGAATGACTCTCGCAGGAGATGTGCTAGTGCTAGTGCTAGCGCTTGGGTCACAGCCAACGTTCTTCTCGGATTCCGCCATTTCCTGTGTTCTATGAGCCCGCCCGCTCGGCGTGGGAACTGACAAGAGCTTTTTAATTTCCGGTTTTACTACGGATGTAGGCTATGCTTATTTTCATAAAATACGTTTCACGAAACCATCATTTATTTACATTTAAACGTGTGTGCATTAATAATAATAATATTAATAAGGGGGAAAAATATATTAAAAAAATATATTACAAAAAATCGAATTTCATATTTTCATATTCAAATTCGAATATTATTACCATAATTCGAATGTACATTCGAATTTCAAATGCTATCTGACAGGCCTACTGCCCAGCTCCCCAGAGCCTAAGCTACCCAGCACCCTAGAGCCAGAGCTGCTCAGTGCCCTACAGTCTCAGTTGCCCAGTGCCCCCGAGCCTCAGCTTCCCAGCGCCCCCGAGTCTCAGCTGCCCAGAGCCCACGAGTCTCAGCTGCCCAGTGTCCCCAAGTCTCCGCTGCCAAGCGTCCCAGAGCCTCAGCTGCCCTGCGTCTCTGAGCCTCAACTGCCCAGCATCCCAGAGCATCAGCTGCCCAGCTTCCCAGAGCCTCAGCTGCCCAGCACCACTGAGTTCCAGAATGGTTGGTCTGTTCCTGCGCCCTTGGCCGCTCCATCGACCGTGTGGTCTGTTCCTATGCCGCCAGCCATCTTTGCCAACGTGCGGTCAGTTCCTGTTCCATCTTCCGTCTTTGCTGACGGGCGGTCTGTTCCTTGGCCTTCGGCCATCTTTGACGACGGGCAGTCTGTTCCTGTGACGTCGGCCGTCTTTGCTGGCGTGCGATCTGTTCCTGAGCCGTTGGCTGCCCCAGCCAACGTGCAGTCTGTTCCTGAGCCGTCGGCCACCACGCCTCCGAAGCCTTCTACCCGAGCGGCTGCCAGACCACATCCGAAGCCTGTCCTCCGAGCGGCTGCCTCGCCTCCTCCGAAGCCTGTTACTGGAGTGGCTGCCCCGCCGCCTCCGAAGCTTGTCCCCTGAGCAGCCGTCCGCCGCCTCTGAAATCTGTTTCCTGACCGGCAGTCCCGCCGCCTCCGAAGTCAGGTCCCCGAGCAGCCGTCCCGCCGCCTCCAAAGTCTGGTCCCGAGTGGCCTTCTTGCCACCTCTGAAGTCTGTTCCCTGAATGGCCATCACGCCGCCCCTGAAGTCTGTTCCCCGAGTGGCCGTCACACTGCCTTGGTCCTGCTGTCCATCAACAGCTGTTCACCGAAATTAGGGGCGTGACGCGGGGGCAACGTAAACTGTCTGTTTTTCTTTGCTGAATCACATTTGCAGCTCATGAGTGGGCAATGCATGAAACAAGCGTGTAGTGCAATGTAATAAATGATTTTTTTTCCTACATCTATATTGATATTCCGCTCCTCATTTGTTGAGCACTTTTATCAACATCATTGACGGTTTCCAAAAAAAACAAACTATACATATATATAGTTTATGAAATACTATATTCTACTATCACCTACTCCACATGAAAAAATCTTATTTTACGATCACATGCTCTACATTATAATAATCTATTTTCTACTTCCACATCAAAGAATCATACCCTGGTCTAACATGTTATACGAAATCCAGAGTGTTTTGGACCAGAGAATAAGTACTGTCCAGAAAATAAGTACCCGACTTCAGTTCCTGCACTGCACCAACAACTGCTGATGTACACATTATTTTCTACATCTGCAGTTTTAAAATTGTTACGATTGTATTTTCATGTTATGTAAAGCACATTGAGTTGGCCATATATCAAATGTTCTGTATAAATATCTAGCAGAGTTGCCTGGCGCTGCCAGGGGAAAATGTTCTCACCAAAACATGGGAGAGAGATCCCTCCTCTGTTGCTCTCCCTGAGGTTTCTTCCTAGTTTTTCTCCCTGTTATAGTCGAGCAGGAGTAATGGGTTCCCGTGTACCCGTGTGGCATTTTGTTTTTGTAACGTGTTTTTTAGGATCCTAATGGTGTCTAGTTAAGAATTTTTGATGTTGCCAAGGTCAACTGATGGCCCAAGGGGATCGTTTGACGGCCATCTTGAATTGATGCCCAAGCGAGGGGATAAAAAACGTCGATTTTCACAACTCCCGAACCAGACAACATACAAAGACCATGAACCCACTTTTTCATATAATTTTGACACCAGGAATCAAATGGAAAGGTCATTGACATGGTACAGCCACTCTTTATTGGTGAAAAACAGGCAAATAAGAAATTTTAGGCTGTTAACAATATAACAAGACCAGCTGTTAAAACCGTCCAAGTTTGGAGCGAGGAAGCCACCTCACGACTGCAGGACTGCTTTGGAAGCACATACCGGGGAGTGTTGCACAGGGAGCAGACTTATAGGAATACACTTCAGCCATCTTGGCCTACATTTATTTCTGTACCGAGACAGTACTAACCACCAAAACCATCCAGGTGTTTCCGAACGAACCACAAGCCATGGCTGGACAGGAATGTGCGGTCTCTGCTCAGGGTTCGAGGTGCTGCCTTCAGGACAGTTGACATGCTGGCCTACGAAAATGTCCAGATGGACTTGAAAAAGGACATTAGAGAGGCTAAACGCAGGTACAAGCAGTGCATTGAGGGACACTTCACACATAACAACAACCCCCGGAGCATGGGGAGAGGTATTAAAAACATAACGGATTGGAAATGCAGCACCCCACACATTACCCGTGACAGCACACTCCCCGACATGCTTAACCAGTTCTTTGCACGCTTTGAAACGCAGCTCTGAGCGAAGTGAGGGCCCAAATGACCCTGCTCAAGGAGGGGCAAGCACTCGTCCTACAGCACCATAAGGTGAAATCCAATCTGAGCAGAATCGATATCTCCAAAGCGGCAGGACCAGACAGAGTGTTGGGCCGCGCACTGAAGACATGCGCTGACCAACCAACGGGTGTTCACCGATATCCTCAACCTCTCCTTACAACAGGTTGTTGTCCCCACCTGCCTTAAATCCACCACCATTGTACCTGCACCCAAGAAGACAGCAGTCAACTGCTTCAATGACTATCGCCCAGTTGCCCTGACCCCAATGATTATGAAGTGCTTTGAGAGGATTATACTCTCTCACATCAAGGACATCATCCCCACAGATCTGGACAGCCACCAATTTGCCTAATATTTTATATTAAAAAAAGAATTTGCTTCATGTAAAGATATTACTATCACACACATTGCACCCAGGGGTGTAGTGGAGGGTAAACCCAGCTAAACGGATTATACCCACCGTCTTTAAATGAGGCTGAGTGTTTACTTGCTTATTTTCTGATCAACTATGTTAATAAATGAGAGGAAACAAGGTGGGTATACTCTCCACTCGACAGAGTTTACCCACTTCTCTATTTACCACTACACCCCTGATTGTACCACATTGTACCCCACACAATTATATGCATGCGTTATTTAACATCTGTTTATTATGTATTCAGAACTGAGGGATGAAGACATAAAGAAAGTTAAACTACTGGAACCTAAGGCAGCTGTGCTCACTAGCCTGGACTGCAGTGACATATACAAGCACCTACTGTCTGCTCCCACTGCGAAAGGCCAGAGATCGAAAAGATAACCACCTGTGCAAAGTGCAAGAACCATTTCCACTACGAATGTGCAAAAAACAAACGAAAGGTTGTAGATTGGTATTGTGAACAGTGCAAACAATGAAGTCTAAAAGGTGTACTGTGAAACAAATCATTTAATGCAGTAATAGATTGGCATTGCCTGTAGTTGTAGCTTACATTAAAACAATTGAATGTTGAATTAATCTCAATAATAAAAAATTTTCCAATAAGTGTGCATCTTGCAAAAAAATCATTAACATTACCTCATGTCACTGCTGCTGTACTTGCACATAAACGTATGACTAACAAAAACCTTGAACCTTGAAATTTATCTTTGACTCTACATACTGAAAAATGTCGATTATAATTTCATGGATGATTCATCAAAACATTGACCAGTTATTTTCCAGGGACTATACATTTACAAATGTTTGTTAATGCTGCACATACAATGACCATGTCATCTAAGAGGTCTACCTGTGTGAGTGGAGTAACAGTTGTCAGAATTTTGAAATTCTTCCATCTACCTGTTACTCTTCCAATGTGTATTCTCACGCTAGACAAACGCCTTGCTGTTTCCACTTCTTGATCAGAGAGCTGCTTTTTACCTTTGGTAAAGTGAGGAATTCTAAGGGTGGCACCGCCTACGGCAAGCTCATCTCTGATGGTAAAACCACGATCTGCTAGTGTCTCATCATTTACTTCTAGAAGGTCATAAAATCCAGACTCAGCTGTAAGTTGCTTATCAGAAACATGCCAACCCCAACCTGCGGACAGGAAAGTGATGACTCCTGCAGGTGACATGCCAACCAAATACTTAACTGTGTTGTGGCTCTTATCATTCGAATATGTTTGGGCTCTGGAGGTTAGATTCGTGGGTCTGTTAATAACAATTTCAGTGCAGTCAATAATGCATCTGCAGCGCGTGTATTTAGCTTTAAAACTTTTGGGCATATTCCTTAATATTGCATGCTTGCTTGGCCACTTGATGAGAGGTTTTTGCACTTTTCTAAAACAATGCCACAAAGTGCTTCACCAAAAAATAAATAAATACAACCAGACAGCTAAAACAAGTACAACACAACGGAGTAAACATAAACATTTAACTGCTATGTACAGATATAGATGTTTATAAAACGTATATTCTAAAAAGAATGACGTTATAACAGGATGACAATAGTTCAGTGGTGGGGAGTGTAAAGATCTTGAAATAAATACTGTAGCGACTGGGCAGTGTAGTGATATAACGCCATGTATATACACCGGAACTACACTAGGTGTTATGTACTACCCGGACTGTTATTATGGTTACACCACTACCATGTATGGTTATTACGTCTGCCTACTGAGCCACGATTAAACCTGAGTTCTATAACCCGGTGTGGTCATTGATCCTCGACCAATACTACCCCAAGTATTACTTCATGGTGGCAGCGGTAAAGTACTCTCTATGAAGAATGAAGATAGACTGATAAAATTGACCGTGGATAATTTCTGTCATCATTCAAGCAAGAGTGCGCCGGAGCTGAGCTAGCCGCAAAGCTAACTAGCTAGCTAGTAACAGGAGACGTCATGGCATCGCATCTACCGACGATGAATTGGTCAGACCCGGACCTGGGTAAGGCAATTTCACTGTATAAACAGAAAATGACTCTGTATTTAGAAGATGAAGAAATAAATGGCACAGCTAAACAACCTAGGAAAATATGTCGTGGAATCGGAGATGAAGGATTAAAAAGACTGAACGCCAGTGGTCTCACCGATGATGAAAAGAAAAAGCCTGCCAAACTATGGGACTTCTGAAAAACAGCTAAAGTGGAATGTAAATTTCAGAATCCATAGACTGCAACTGATCCAACACAGACAGAAACCAGATGAGAATATTGATGATTTTGTGACCAGAGCCAGAACACTAGCACAGAAATGTCAGTTTTCAGACAAAGAGCTTAACGAGCGTATGATTGAGCTTATTATTGCGAGCACTCCCCATGATGCCCTGAGGAATGATCTATACAGCAAACCAAAAGGATATTCCTTAGCAGAGGTTCTGGCCGAGGGACGAAAATATGAAGCCCTGACAGCAGGCAACGAACAGTTAGACAAACTTAGCCTGTCACACAATGAGAGAATCCACGCTGTGGACAGGGACCGCATATGTTGTAACTGTGGGAGAAGCCACAAACCACGTCGATGTCCTGCATATGATGATGAATGCAATGCGTGTGGTGCAAAAGGTCACTGGGAGCGGTGCTGCAGGAAGGCCAAACGAGAGCACCAGGAACACTCCAGCCAGAGCAGGAGCGGGGGAAGTAAG
This sequence comes from Lampris incognitus, assembly GCF_029633865.1. Taxonomy (NCBI): domain Eukaryota; kingdom Metazoa; phylum Chordata; class Actinopteri; order Lampriformes; family Lampridae; genus Lampris; species Lampris incognitus. Next base: position 43,437,560 of record NC_079212.1, read on the forward strand.
TCCCACACACCACAAGACAAACAGCACAAGCGCAAAACCTATAAAGACAAAAAGCAACAGAGCAGGACTCGCACACATGCTCTAGAGAGTAGCAGTGAAACAGACAGTGAGAACGAAAGTACCTAACAGAAACAGTTCCACTCCATAACCATCAGTGAAAAGTGCATGCATAGCATAGACAGCAAGCTGGCCAGAGAGGAGGCGTACACAGTCCTGAAGGTGACACCACCTGACCTACCTGGTCTTGGATACACACTATGTCTGAAGATAGACACAGGTGCGTCAGGCAACACACTCCCATTACGTACCTTCAAGCAGATGTACGGTGAAAATGCACGCACCCAGAAACGACTGAAAAAAACCAACAGGAGGCTATCTGCATACAGTGGTCACGCCATCCCCTGCCTAGGCACCATTGACATTCCATGCCAGTACAAAGAATCCAAATGGATCAATGCAAAGTTCTACGTTGTAGACGTACCAGGGCCAGCCATAGTTGGGCTGCCAGCATGTAAACTGTTAAACCTAGTGACTGTCAATGTAGATGCAGTGACCGAGAAAGGAAATGCAAACCAGAAAAAAGTCAACACAAGACAGAAAAAACCCAAAATGACCATATCTAACAGTGCAGACCTAAAGAGAGCATACCCAGACCAGTTTGACAAAATTGGCAACTTCAGTGGAAAGGCCAAGCTCTTCCTGAAAAAGGATGCTGAACCATTCATAGACCCACCACGTAAGTGCAGCATTCACATCAAAGACAAACTGAAAGATGAACTGAATAACCTAGTCGAACAAGATGTGTTAAGAAAAGTAGAACAGCACACAGACCGGTGCTCGAGTCTGGCATACAGCACAAAGAAAGACGGTTCCCTTCGCATATGCTTAGACCCCCAAAAGCTTAATGCCAGCCTTAGGAGATGCCCACACAAGATTCCTACTGTGGAGGAACTGAACCCGAAGTTTGCAAATGCAAAAATATTCAGCAAACTTGACGCAAAAGCCGGATATTGGTCAATACACCTAGAGGAAGAGTCACAACTGCTAACCACATTCCGAACTCCATTTGGTAGATACTGCTGGAAACGTTTGCCATTTGGTCTCGGTGTCTCTCAAGATCTCTTCCAGGCAAAGATGGACCAAATCCTGGAGGGGCTCGACGGTGTCGTCAGCATAGCCGATGATATCGCAGTCTACGGAGCAAGTGAAGAGGAGCATGACAGGAACCTGACCAACCTGATGGAGAGAGCAGCCAAGACAGGTACTGTGTTCAACAATGACAAGTGCACAATCAAACAGACAAGCATCTCATTCTTTGGCAACCTGTACACAGACAAAGGTATCAAACCTGACCCAGCCAAAATCAGGGACATCCAGAAAATGCCGACACCCCAGAACAAAGATGAACTGAGCAGATTCTTGGGGATGCTGACCTACCTGTCACCCTACATCCCAAAGTTTGCAGACAAAGCACACACACTGAGGGTGCTGCTGAAAAGTGACGTGCCTTGGACATGGGACACTGACCACCAAAAGAGCTTTGAGGACCTGAAATCAGTTATCAACGAACATGACTGCCTGAAGTACCATGCTCCAAGCACACCTCTGACACTTGAGGTCGATGCATCACAGAAAGGACTGGGCGTGGCATTAGTGCAGAACAACAGACCCATAGCTTATGGCTCAAAGACACTGGACGACTGCCAATCCAGGTACAGCAACATAGAGCGAGAAATGCTGGCCATAGTCTATGGAATGCAGCGATACCATACCTACCTGTATGGGAAGTCATTCATTGTAGTTACAGACCACAAACCCCTCGTTACCATATGCACAAAGCCACTGCATGCCGCCCCGCCACGGCTTCAGCGAATGCTGATAAAAACACAAGGATACAACTACGAGATCACGTATCGACCAGGAAACCAGATGGTCCTGGCAGACACACTCAGCCGACTACCCAACCCTGAGAACAACAGCAACATCGAGCTGGACGAGCGCATTGATGGAATAGAGGCATCCAGAGATGCTCACTGTTGCAATGATAAACTTCTCTCCCGAGAAACAGGACGCACTCTGCACGGAAACCGCCAGCGACCCCAGACTCAATGCACTGAAAGAGCTGATCCACCAGGGATGGCCAGACAACTACGTGAGTACTGGTCATTCAGAGATGAGCTCGCAGTTGAAGCAGGAGTCATATTCAAAGGCAGACAGGTGCTCATCCCAGACTCCATGACTGATTCTATACTCGAACAGCTGCATGTAGGACACCAGGGCATCGAAAAGACACGGCGACTGGCGAGAGAAAGTGTCTACTGGATCAGAATGAACGATGACATCGAAAGAGTCTGCAGGTCATGTAGCGTATGCGTGGAACATCAGGATGCAAATCCAAAGCAACCTCTCAACCCACACAACACACCGTCAAAACCATGGCAATCCCTAGCTTCTGACTATTCAAGACCGATGGACATCAGTATTTACTGATTGTGGACAGATATTCTAAGTTCCCTCTAGTGGATGAAATGCCCATGCCTGTGTCCAGCCGGGCAGTTGCACAAAAAATGGAAATGTACATGTCTCTTTTTGGAAGGCCTGACGAGATACTTACAGATAATGGACCCCAGTACACAGGGCACGCGTTCCAGAAATTCATGGCTGACTGGGGAATCAGGCACGTGACAAGCTCACCCCACTATCCAAAAAGCAATGGATTCATTGAGAGGCATGTGCGACACATCAAATCCATTGTGAAGAAAACCATGAGACAAGGAGGTAACATACACGTGGCCTTACTACAGGTCAGAGCAACACCCATCGACAGTAAACTACCATCACCAGCAGAACTGATCTTCGGAAGGCCAGTCACCACCCTGCTGCCGAGTCGAGGGGACCCAGGCAAGGAGGAAAACCGACTCCACCTGGAGCAGAGAACAGCAGACATGAAGGAACATCATGACCGCAGCAGCGGCAGAGAACTACCTCCACTCGGTCCCGGACAGCACGTATCTGTCCTAAACAAGGAAAAAGGGACTTGGTATGCAGCCACCGTCGTACAAAAGTGCGATGAGCCAAGGAGCTACATTGTGCAAACATCAAATGGGAACAAACTCAGACGTGGCAGGAGCCACCTGCGGGAAATTCACCACCCCCATGCACTGAGGAGCGCAAGAACCCGCTTCATAGAACCTCAACGGGACACTCATGCAGCTGGAACTTCTTCCAGCCAAACCTGTGAAACACACAAGACAGTACGCACAAGATATGGAAGAGCTGTTTCCAAACCAGCTCACTACAAGGACTATGAGTAGAGACAATCACACACAAAACGAGGGCTCTGAATATGTTTGTATTTTGATACTGTAAAAATTGAAAACTAAACAGGGGGGATGTAGTGATATAACGCCATGTATATACACCGGAACTACACTAGGTGTTATGTACTACCCGGACTGTTATTATGGTTACACCACTACCATGTATGGTTATTACGTCTGCCTACTGAGCCACGATTAAACCTGAGTTCTATAACCCGGTGTGGTCATTGATCCTCGTCCAATACTACCCCAAGTATTACTTCAGGCAGGGTTACCAACTGTCCCGTATTAGCCGGCATGTCCCTTATATTGGGCCAGATTGATTTGCCCCATACGTGACCTCCCTTGTCCCGTTTATTGACTGCTACTCTACTCTAAACACCAGAGGACACTCTCACAATTGTATCAAATGTGATACTCTTTTTTTTTGTTAAACAAGTTGTATAGAAGATACGATAATCAGTATTGAAATATATCTGTCAAACAAGAACAACAAATACAATCAACAGAGTTGTTAATATAACCAACAGAAAAACAGAGAAAATTTAAATGGAGCCAGGGGGGACTCTTCAACTAGAGACATTAAATAGATTGCAAAATAGACAGTCTTCGCAGCTTCCTTATTTTTCGAGTCAGTGATGGTCTTAATGTATTGTTTGGTGTCATTTTCAAAAACTAAAAATAGGGGTTTAGAATGGCTAAGTTTTGACTTGTGAATATGATACTTTGCTAAAATAATCAATACATTTATGTTGTAGAATTCTTAACTTTTGTTACTATTATTAACGTGAATACCAAACAATACATTTTTCTAATAAAGAGAAAAGTTAGGGTCAACATTGCCAATAATATCGTGATAGGTCTTTCCAGAATTTGACAGCATAAGGACATTGCCAGAACAGGTGCAGCATAGTTTCAGGGTGTAATTCACATAAAGAGCATTTTACACACAAGTCTTTCTTAAACTTATGAACTAGATAGGCGTTTACAGGATAGAATCTATGTAACATTTAAAAGAAATTTGCCTTATTTTATTAGTAAGAAGATATTTGTATGGGAGACACCATATATTTTTCCAATTCAAGTTGCCAACAGAACTAGACCAGTATGAGAGAGCAGACGGTGTACAAGTAATGCCAGATTGAAATAAGGGACGAATATTAAAGGTGATTATTCCTTAAGGTGGTAGACAAGCAGACTTTACCCACGGAAGTTACCAAATCTGATACAACAGCAGTAGCAGCAGTGCTGATCACGACGGGAGAGAAGGATCACCTGTCATCCAATCACAGCCCCCCTCACGCGCATCAGTTGTACATGTACAGTAAATGCGCCAATTCCTTCGAAAACCGAAAAAGTTCCGGCAATGTCTGGTGCTGTTCAGTCGGGTTGGCATGTGGAAATATGCATTAACCTGCAAATACGGGTAAACCCGCAAAAAAGAAAAGACTGTGCAGCTACAATAAGCAATGGGAAGTAAAAAAAAGGGTTAAGCCCGTCAGCGGTGACTCGAGGAAAGCCTTCTGTACTTTATGTCGCAGGGAATATTCAGTTGGCCATGGAGGCTCCTGCAGAGCTGGCCAGCTCTCACCTCATACTTCAGGTCCCATTGGGGGAGACCGGTCCTGTGGCACCGAAGAGGGTTTTTGAGGACGAAGAAAAAAATAAAAGCTGGAGCTGCTGAGAATTATCCGTGTTTTTGACACACTCGTTAGAAGGCTGGAGGAAACAACGCTCTGCATCACAGATGTTGGCGAGGATGTTATGCTCGCGCACCAGAACCTGACCCGTGTGGCGAAACCCAAGACAGACAGACACGAGATAACTTCCAAAGGGAGGTTTTATTGTGGGAGGGAAATGTATGGTGAAAAAAGGCGTTCTGTTAGTGGGATGAGTGAGTAAACTAGGGAGGGGCAGGTCCCGGGCCAGGAGCCATACCCTCTGGCCAGGTCGATAAGCTGGGGCCGGCACTCTCCGCCGGTTGGCGCTGCGCCGGGCCCGCTCTGTAGCTCGCAACATAGCGGCCCGGGCGGTCTTCCAAACGCGCCGACATCGGCGGAGATGGGCCCTCGTGGACGGGACCGCCACCTCCAACTCCTGATGGGGGAACAGAGGGGGTTGATAGCCCAGGGAACACTCGAAGGGGGACAAACCGGTAGCCGAACTCTCCATGGAGTTGAGCGAGTACTCCACCCAGGGCAGGTACTTGCTCCAGGAGGCGGGGTTGCTGGTGGTAACGCAACGCAAAGCCGCCTCCAGGGCTTGATTGGCCCGCTCTGCCTGCCCATTGGTCTGGGGGTGATACCCGGAGGAGAGGCTGACCGTGGCCCCAATCCCCTTACAGAAGGCCTGCCATACCTTCGAAGTGAACTGGGGACCACGGTCAGAGACAATGTCCAGGGGAATCCCATGAGGTCGGACGACGTGGGAGACGAGAAGGTCCGCCGTCTCGGCTGCAGAGGGGAGTTTGGTGAGGGCAACAAAATGGACGGCCTTGGAAAACCGGTCGACAATGGTGTCATTGCCTTGGGACACGGGGAGGCCAGTTACGAAGTCCAAGGCAATGTGGGACCAAGGTCGGCCGGGGACAGGAAGGGGGCGCAGGAGACCTGCTGGAGGGCGATGGAGAGCCTTGCTGCGGGCGCAGGTGGTGCAGGCTGCCACGAAATCTCTGGTGTCTGCCTCCATGGTGGGCCACCAGAAACCCCTGCGGATGAAGGCCGCCGTTCGGTAGACACCGGGGTGGCAGGCAAGATGGCTGGAGTGGCCCCACTCCAGCACCTGGGGCCGGACAGAGGGAGGCACAAATAGCCGGTTCCGGGGTCCATTGCCTGGGTCGGGATGGGCGCGCTGGGCCCTTCTCACCACTGATTCGATGGCCCAGGTGACGGCACCCACCACCCGGGCCGGGGGAAGGATGGTGTCTGGGGCGTCAGGGGACCCCTCGGGAAACAGACGGGAGAGGGCGTCTGCCCTGACGTTCTTGGTGCCCGGGCGGTAGGTGAGGGTGAAGTCGAACCGGCTGAAGAAGAGAGCCCAGCGCGCCTGCCTGGGGTTGAGCCTCTTAGCCGTCCATACGTAGGTCAGGTTTTTGTGATCGGACCATACGATGAACGGCTGCCCTGCTCCCTCCAGCCAGTGTCTCCACTCCTCTAGGGCGGCGTGGACGGCCATCAACTCCCTGTTGCCGATGTCATAATTCTTCTCCGCAGGACTAAAACGCCGGGAGAAGAAGGCGCACGGGTGGATCTTCTGGTCCTCCTCCGACCGCTGGGAGAGGACGGCTCCGATGCCCGTGTCCGATGCGTCCACCTCCACGATGAACGGTCTGCACGGGTCCGGGTGGGCGAGCACCGGAGCCGTTGTGAACAGCCTCTTCAGGGCCAAGAAGGCGGCTTCCGCCTCCGAGGTCCAGGAGAAGGGGCGGAGGTTGGAGGTGAGTGCAGTGAGGGGGGCGGCCACACGGCTGAACCCGCTGATGAAGCGCCGGTAGAAGTTTGCAAACCCCAGGAAGCGCTGGAGTTGCGTCCTGTTGGTGGGCCGCGCCCACTCCTCCACCGCTCGGGTCTTCCTGGGGTCAGTGCGGACGAGCCCCTTCTCCACGATGTGGCCAAGGAACTCCACGGAGGCGGAGTGGAACACGCACTTCTCGGCTTTCACGAAGAGCCTGTTCTCCAGCAGCCGTTGGAGGACCAGGCGGACATGCTGGTGGTGTTCCTCCTCAGTCCTGGAGAACACGAGTATGTCATCCAGGAACACCACCGCGAACGTGTTCAGCATGTCCCGGAGCACGTCGTTGACCAATGCCTGGAAGACGGCCGGGGCGTTGGTGAGGCCGAAGGGCATAACGAGGTACTCGAAATGCCCTAGGTGGGTGTTGAAGGCCGTCTTCCATTCATCCCCTTCCCGGATGCGCACCAGGTGGTACACGCTGCGCAGGTCCAGCTTCGTGAGCACCGTGGCGTGAGTGAGTGGCTCGAACGTGGAACTCATAAGGGGGAGTGGGTATTTATTTTTCACCGTGATATTATTTAACATTCGATAATCTATGCAAGGCCTCAGGCTGCCCTCCTTCTTTGCCACAAAAAAGAAGCCCGCCGCCACCGGGGAAGACGAGGGCCTTATGATTCCTGAGGCCAGGGACTCTGTGATATAATTGCGCATAGCCTCCTTCTCTGGGACGGAGAGGTTATACAACCGACCGGTGGGAAGGGCGGCCCCGGGAAAGAGATCTATGGCACAATCATAGGGACGGTGAGGGGGGAGGGAAAGTGCACTCTCTGTACTAAATGCAGGGGCTAAATCGTGATAAATGGAAGGAACACCAGTGAGATCCGTGGGAGGAGGCACGGGTCTGAGGCCGCTGGACGGGGAGTGGGCGGAGCGAAGGCAGTTGGCATGACACGCAACGCTCCAACCCAAAATCCGCCCAGTAGACCAAGAGATGTAGGGATCGTGCCGTTCCAACCACGGTCTTCCTAACACCAGGGGCGCTGTGGGGGCGTGCAAAACCAAGAAACGGATAGCTTCCACGTGATTACCCGAAAGAGTGAGGGTGAGGGAAGCAGTGCTGTGTGTGATTTTACCAAGTGAACGTCCATCTAGGGATTTGGCTGTGAGGGGTGTGTCTAGGGGGACGAGTGGAATGGCGGCCTGCCGGGCCAGCGAGGTGTCCATCAAACACTCGTCCGCCCCCGAATCCAGGAGTGCACCAACAGACAGTGAGCGGTTACCCCAGGTGAGAGTGACTGGAAAAAGGTGGTTGTGCTCCTTCTTGGGCTGGGGCTGAGGAAGGGTCGTCAGGCTCACTAGGACACCCCTCACTAGTGAGCCGGGTCTTTTTGGGCGAGTCGGGCAGGCCTTGATATAGTGGCCCGACCTCCCGCAGTAGAGGCAGAGGTGGCCATGCATCCTCTGCTCCCTAACTTCCAGCGGGAGCCGTGACCGACCCAACTGCATGGGCTCCTCCTCCGGCCTGGATCCAGAAGCCACCCAGGGTTGCGAGGGGGAGTGTGAGGGTGGAGAGAGCCCACGGGACGCTGACCCAGGGAAGGCACCGGTAGGACGGACGGGGGTTGGTCTATGGGAGGGGCCAGCGCGCGGGGCGCGTTCCTGGCGCCGCTCCCGCAGCCGTTCGTCCATCTGGAGGGCGAGGGTGACGAGCTCGTTGAAGGAGGCAGGGCGGTCCCGAACGATAAGATCTTTGATGGGCTCGCTCAGCCCCCTCCTGTACGCGCTCTTGAGCGCAGTGTCATCCCACCCACTGTCTGCCGCGAGTATCCTTACCTCCAGGGAATAATCTGCCACCGACCTGGCTCCCTGTTGGATGGAATGGAGGCCGCCGGCAGCGTCCTGCCCGTCAGCTGGGTGGTCGAACACCAGATTGAACTCGCGGCGGAAGGCACCATAGTCCGAGGCGAGCTGCTCGGTATGGCCTACCGCCGCTATGGCCCAGCTGAGGGCTTTGCCGCTGAGGAGGGACATGACAAGGGCTACCTTGGTCTCTCCTGTCCTATACCTAGCTGGCTGGTGTTTGAACAGGAGCTCACACTGACCAAGGAAACCCCTGCACAGCTCGAACTCCCCACCGAAGGCCTTGGGGCAGGGAAGGTTAGGCTCGCACCGGGGGTCCAGTGGGGGTTGACTCGGAGGGGGAACGTCGGGACCAGGAACGGGGAAACCGGAGGCCGAGCTGGGGGCAGAGACCGAGGCCAGGGCAGGGTGGTCGCTCATCCTGGAGACCGCTGTGGAGAGTGCAGCGATCTGCGCGGTGAGGGTATCTAACGCGCTCGTCGCGGCCTGGGAGCCGGACTGAAGATCGCTGATCTCTCCGGTGACACGGGTGAAGGCAGTAGTAAGCTCTGAGCAGAGAGAGGCAAGTTGGCAACTGTGACTTCTTACTACTGCCTCTAGGGGGACGGAGCTCTGGGGCGTCACAGGGACCGTCCGCTCCTTGGGTTTGCCTGGGTCCATAATGGCTTCGACGTTCTGTTATGCTCGCGCACCAGAACCTGACCCGTGTGGCGAAACCCAAGACAGACAGATACGAGATAACTTCCAAAGGGAGGTTTTATTGTGGGAGGGAAATGTATGGTGAAAAAAGGCGTTCTGTTAGTGGGATGAGTGAGTAAACTATGTGTGGTGTCCCGTGGTTTGCGTGAATAACTATGTGTGTGTTTTTAGCCAATGTGTGGTCCGGTATGTAAATGACCAGGAGGTGTTGAAAAAATGTGCGTGCACCTGGCGAGAAAGTCCAGTCCGTGATCCAAGGGGGGTTGTCCGAGAAAGTCCAGGTCCGAGATCCGGGAAGTCGAGTCCGAAAGGAGGGGTCCAGATAGAGGGACAAGGGGGGAGATCGCAGGAGAGGTCCGGGGAGAAACGTGAAGGTCGCTGGGGACGAGGGAGACGCGGGGAGCCGTGGAAATCGCGGAGGGAGAGTCGCAGGGTTCAGTACGTCGAAGCACGGAGTGGTGTTCTGGGAGGCTTCTTGTAGAAGGCTGCCTGATTGCCACAGGTGTGCCTGATGGATGATGGCAAACACCTGGTGCAGTGCAGCGCTCGTCTCCTCAGAGCGCGAGCCGAGCGCTCGGATGTTTCCGGCACGTCCGAGCTGGGGGAGTGGCTTGAACGTGCCGGGGAGGCAGCTCGGGGCGGTGTAACCACAACAGAGGAGGTGGGAAAATTCAAAGTGAAGATGCTTCAGCGGAAACAAGACAGCTTTTTTTGCATATCAGACCAAGCAGCTGATGGACAAACAACAAGTGTCAGCACAAAGAGCAAAGCAGCAAAAAGGACTTTCTGAAGTTCTTTAACTCTGTCGTTGCATGCATTGACAAGTGGTTTGATTTCTCATCAGAAAATGTAATGATGAAACTGAAACCGATCGGCCTACATGAGGAGCTGTCCTTCACTGACCTGGAATAGGTGGTGGCTGCCCACAAAATGACAGACAGTCAGTATGAACCAAGTCTATGAAGAGTTTTGTGCTAGCAGTGAGGAACTACAGAAAGCCAGACAGGATGCCACAAAATCCACCAATGAGAAGTGGGTGGCAGTCTTCCATACCATAGTGAAAGCTTGTTTGATTCCTCTGCAAAACTACAGCATACAGGAGCGATTGTTACTTCTAGTTTGTCAGTTGTGGGAATAACAAGAAGGGGATAACGTTTTTCTATCCTACAGTGCAAGAGTCACAAGTGTTTTGACTTAGAGTAATAGTAAAGGTAATAGGTAATGGTTCAAATAAAGGACTGTATTGAAGGTACCTGCTGTAACTTAACAAACTATTATTAAACCTACCGTATGGTGCCAAGGCATGAGTTATGTATTGATCTTTAATTTGACTGTAAGAGATTAGCTATCATTATGACAAATGGTTTAAAACAATACATATTCACACAACAACGTACTACCCACACCGCCGCGACACGCCACCTTTTGTCCCTTACTTGGTAGTGAAAAGGTTGGCAACCCTACGACCGGGGGAGGCGGTCGCTCTGACTGTTGGCGGAGCTGCGCTGGGGAAGCGCAAGGACTCAGGGACTGTTTACTGTTCGAGTTGGGATTGTTGTTGATTGTGTTATATTTTTGCGTGTTCAGGTGGTGGGATGTATTGTTGTTTGGGTGCGTGACTGGGACTGGGTAGAGGACTGTTACTGACTGTGTATACGTCATGACGTGATCTGCGTGTTACGTGACGTACTGATAAATGCGGCTGGGGGAACCAGTCGCACGTGTGTTGGGAGTTACACAATAAATGGAGACTAACGGTTCCGTAAGTCGTCTCATATTATTTAACTGTCAGCAACAAAACGCGTCATGGTAGAAGGAGTTGTCAAACTCATGTTAGACTCGTGAACAGACGAGTTAAGTGGCCACAAAGTTGGAGGACGAACGGCAAATACTAACGTTACTTGCTAGTGCTATCAGTGTTAGCATATGCTAGTCAGGGCACGCGGGTGCGGAAAAACACGCCTGGTAAAGATGGAGCATCACTTAAAGCCTCCGACTGAACTAAAGTGGGCGAGGAACGTTGAAGAAAAATGGAGAAAGTTCAAGCAACAGGTCGACCTGTATGTGACTGCAATTGGGGTCGACAAAATGGAAGATGCACCAAAGGTTGCGTTGTTGCTAACGGTGGCTGGTGCAGACGCACTGGATGTCTTCAGCAGCATGCAGCTAACGGAGGAGGAACAGGTGGATTCTGATGTGGAGGTGGAGAGATATGCAGCCTTTTGCGTTCCAAAGAAAAATGAGACGTATGAAAGGTATGTTTTCAATAGCAGGTCACAGACCGAGTCAGACTGTTGAAGAATTTATTAGGGACGTTAAGTTGAAAATTCAGTCGTGCAATTTTGACGGTTTAGCTGACTCGCTGGTCCGTGACAGGATAGTGATGGGGGTGCGTGACAAGAGTCTGAGTAAAATTACCTGGAGAAGCTGACTTGACGCTAGAGAAAGGGATACAAGTTTGTCAGGCAAGAGAAGTGACACAGAGTAGACTGAAAAACATGGACTGTAGTCAGCTGGAAGACAGTCATGGAAATAGACTGTGCAACAAAGCAAAGCCGCAGAGTAGCGAATGGCACGAAAAGAGCAAGTAGCAGAGTGCTGAGACGAGGCACTGCTCACGCTGTGGTGGGGAACACAGACCACAACAATGTCCGGCGTTCAGAAAGGAATGTCGAAAATGTGACAGAAAGAACCACTTCGCCAGGGTATGCAAACAGATTCAGAGAATGAGCCACTGTATTGACAACGACTACAGTGACGCTGCATGTGACCTCTTCAATACTCCATTCGGAAGGTATTCTTTCAAAAGATAACCTTTGGGGCTGGCTTCTGCATCTGAGGTGTTTCACAGAACAATCCAACAGATTTTTGAGAGCATTCCAGGTGTCAAGATATACATTGATGACATATTGATATGGGGCAGTACAATTGAGGAGCCTGATCAGAGTTTGAAAATGGTACGACGCAGGCAGAATTAGTGGCTTGAAACTGGATGCAGACAAATGTCAGTACAGACAAACAAGAAATCACTTTTCTTGGTGTAAAGTTGAGACAAGATGGTGTAGAAATTGACCAAAGCCAACTCACAGCCATTAGGCATATGGCTGCACCAACCAACAAAGAGGGTGTTCAGAGATTTCTTGGTATGGTAAGCTACGTAGACAAGTTTATATCTACAGTTAAGGTCAAAATTATTAGCCCCCTTTTATGAAATCAAACAAAACCCTTAACTTTTCCATGGAAATGACCATAACCAAAATTGTTCATAGTTTAGTTGCTTCCAAAAGAACAAAGACAAAATCTCTACTAAGCTTGATTAAGATATTTTACCGATGCGCTGAGTTGAAACAAGAAAAAATATAAATGACAAGGCCAAAATTATTAGCCCTCTGACATTTAATAGTCAAGAGGAGAGGTGACGATTAGTGAGCAGCAGTATGGTTTCATGCCACGAAAGAGCACCACAGATGCGATGTTTGCTTTGAGAATGTTGATGAAGAAGTATAGAGAAGGCTAGAAGGAGTTATATTGTGTCTTTGTAGATTTAGAGAAAGCATATGACAGGGTGCCGAGAGAGGAGGTATGGTATTGTGTGAGGAAGTCGGGAGTTGCAGATGTAGGAGTGGTTCAGGATATGTATGAGGGAAGTGTGACAATGGTGAGGTGTGCGGTTGGAAGGTTGACGGACAAGATCAGGCAGGAGTCTCCATGGATGATGATGTTTGCGGCTGACATTGTGATCTGTAGCGAGAGTAGGGTGCAGGTTGAGGAGGGCCTGGAGAGTAGGAGGTATGCACTGGAGAGAAGAGGAATGAAAGTCAGTAGGAACAAGACGGAATACCTATGCGTGAGTGAGAGGGAGGACAGTGGAATGGTCAGGATGGAAGGAGTGGAGGTGACGAAGGCATATGAGTTTAAATACTTGGGGTCAATTGCCTAAAGTAACGGGGAGTGTAGGAGAGAGGTGAGGAAGAGAGTGCAGGCAGGGTGGAGAAGAATGTCAGGAGTGATCTGCGACAGAAGGGTACCAGCAAGAGATAAAGGGAAGGTTTACAAGATGGTTGTGAGACCAGCTATGTTATATGGTTTGGAGATAGTGGCACTGTCAAAGAGACAGGATGCGGAGCTGGAGGTTGCAGTGTTGAAGATGCTAAGATTTTCACTGGGAATGATGAAGAAGGAAAGGATTAGGAATGATTATATTAGAGGGACCGCTCAAGTTGGACGGTTTGCAGACAAAGCAAGAGAGGCAATCTTGAGATGGCTTGGACATGTGTGGAGGAGATGCTGGGTATATTGGGAGAAGGATGCTAAATATGGAGCTGCCAGGGAAGAGGAAAAGGCCAACAGCACTCCTTCTCGTGTGATATTGCTCAATTTTACTTAATGTTATATTAAAGTGGGTGTCTGAGTAGCATAGCGGTCTATTTCATATCTGCTAACATGGGGATTGCTGGTTCGAATCCCCGTGTTACCTCCGGCTTGGTCGGGCGTCCCTACAGACACAATTGGTTGTGTCTGCGGATGGGAAGCCAAATGTGGGTATGTGTGCTGGTCACTGCACCAGCGCCTCCTCTTTTTAGTCGGCGTGACTTTTCAGGGGAAAACAGGAAGGCCAAAGAGGAGGTTTATGGACGTGGTGAGGGAGGACATGCAGGTGGCTGGTGTGACAGAGGAAGATGCAGAGGACAGGAAGAAATGGAAACAGATGATCCGCTGTGGCGCCCCAAAATGGGAGCAGCCGAAAGTGATTGATATACTTTAATGAACCCCGTAGGGAAATTACACTCTACATTTAACACCTATTAGCTGTGTAGCTAGGAGCAGTGGGCAGCCACCGTGCAATGCCCGGTGTAGAAATAGTAGTAATAGGTATGATTTGTAGAACTTATTCAAACCATCCCCTACTCATATGGCACCAGCAGTACATCTGTTTTGACTAAGGTCTGTGCCAAATCCTTCAGAACTGTCATCACTTAATCTTCTTGCACCACAGGAAAAGATAAGTGACTATGCCAAATTTATTAAAATTAATTCTGTATTTTATGCTTAGCAACAGGCATGTGTGTAATTCAAGTCAGTTTTATTTGTATATCCCAGTATCACAAATTACAAATTTGCCTCAAAGGGCAAGTCCATGAATACTGTGATGGCATCCAGCACTTTACCTGTGCCCCCGTCCATAGGGTTAGTGGTTCAGTCAGGAATGGCATCTGACGTAAAATTTTGCCACATCAGTTTGCATTTGTGATTTTAAATTTGTAAATAGGTCTAGCTGAAGTATTTGTATGAATTCTGACTATGCTGTTTTCCACCAGTCACCGGGTATAAAACCACATATTTCACTAACTTAACCAACATAAAATCAAAAAGGGCATAAAGTTTCTGTTTGGGAGGTCAAAGGAGTCAAATGTATGTAGTCAAATTAGAAGGAAAAATTTGGGATTAAATGGATTAATTAGTATTTTTCCACTTGGAAAAATAGGTGTGCGGTCTCTTTAACTGGTACTTTTCCACTTGGAAAAATAGGTGTGCTGTCTCTTTAAATGGTATTTTTCCACTTGCAAAAATAGGTGTACTGTCTCTTTAACTGGTATTTTTCCACTTGCAAAAATAGGTGTACTGTCTCTTTAACTGGTATTTTTCCACTTGCAAAAATTGGTGTACTGTCTCTTTAATTGCTGTTCCATTCCATTCCATTATCGAAGCCGCTTACAGTATAAAAGGCCGTGCGCTCGGAACTCGCCCTCAGTATACTGCAAGACTTCTCTGAGAGAGCAACGTTAAGAGAGTTGAAGAGCTACGTTATAGATTTGAAGATCAGCGTTATAGATTTGAGGAGCAACGTTATAGATTTGAAGAGCATTTTATTGGCTACGAAATGGCGAATATTGTGGACAACACTTGTGTCAATTTGGTTGAACTCCATCAGATCATCCAACAGTTCGTTGACAACCTGACCCCAGAAGAATGGAGGATGATGGTATCACAAACAACAAACCCTGAAATGTTGGCCGACTTGGCGGGCTTGTCCATGGACATAGTCCAAGGAGCTGCCACAGCTATACTGGAGAATATCCTACCCAAGGTCCAGCAGTTCATTCAGGTGCATCGAAATGCCCCTTTCTTTGATGTGTCAAAGAGCGCCGCTGCATCGGGAAGCTCCCAGGATAGGACAAATGAGATAAATTATCTCACCGTTAAAGAAGAAAGTGTCCGGGAAAGCCTGGGAGGTCTTTTCATGCCTGTGGCTCTGTCTGATATTTGGCAGCTAGATGAGAAATGTAAAGCGTTGTCTGCTGAGGTAAACAAACTGGTTGCGAAAGCAGCAGCTGACAGGGTCAACTCAGTAATTTCTGAAGTCTTGCAGACACCGGAAATAGCGAAAGGTGTACCAGTTATTTATGTGAGTGGGTGCATCACGTGCCCATCCATACTCTGCAAAATGGCCACTGCGATGGGTGCCTTCCTGAAAATGTGCATTGGAAAGTCAAAGAAGTGGTTTACCAAAGGAGGCAGATCTACAGCCGCTTCTGCCTCAACAGAAGAACCCCTAATTACTGGACAAGGGGTTCTAACACCTGTCGATGAGGACATTGTGAGAGACGTGAACCAGCTACAGAGAGCCACCCACTTTTGTGTTGAGGAAAGTATGTCCTGCCACAGCAGCCTACACAACTCTTGCTTAGACACCGAGTGCTCGCTCTCTGCTCAATGGTGCAGCAAGTCAGACAGAGTAATGGTAGAGGCTGATTCCCAGCACTCTGTAATTAAGGAGAAATCAAAGAAGAACTTTTTGCAGTTTGCTAAAAAGACTTTTCGTCGCTTGGTAGAGGCCCTCTGCAGTTGCACTCAGGTGCCACCCAAAGACCATGAACAGACCTTCGGCCAACGCAAGGACTGTGTGATAGTGGGCACAACAAAGCGGTTTTCAGAGGCCATAGCCTATCTGAGCCAGTCACAGAGGCCACAAACAGCAAACGAGGAATGGGTGTCATCACTGAGCGTTGTACCTGGCTCATCTGAACTCCACCGTGGCAAATTTCAAGTCAGGTCCAAATCAGCCCCTGCTATAATGGCCTTTGATGAAAAATTAAAGGCTGTTGAGAAGCTTATCACCAGTCTGGTGGAGGAATGGCTGAACCTACACTATGGGTGTAAAATAACAATGCCCATCTCCAGCATTGAGCTCCACAATCTTTTTGAAGACCTCACTGGTGATATTTATGACCTCACCATCATGACTGACATGAAGTACCCGACTCCTGTGGTACCCTTCGGGAGGAGCATGTTGGACAGTGCCATTTTGCAGACATTGCAGAAAACAGAAGCTGCTGATCCAGGCTCCGTACCTCTATTGCTCTATGCTATAATAGAGGGAGCTGTACAGCGCTTCCTAAACCAAGCTGAAGTCTGGCTTGAGCAGGAGTGCCAGGGTCGTGATGAAGAGTTATCTCTGAACTATGAAGGTCTCGAACAAGACACAAAACCGGCCACTCCCCGATCTGAAGACGGCTTGGATGAGCGCTGCAACACAGAGGAGTTGTCGGCAATGCCGTCAGCAGGTGAGGTCAAAAAGCTGGAAAAGCCGAAGGCTGCGTGGGCTGATGATCCCAGCAAGTCCTCCTTTGACTTGGACGTTGTAACTAAGCCAACTTCCCCTGTGTTGGACATGAGAGGTGAGTCCTCTTCCTGCAACAGCAGCAGTGAGTCTCTGAGCTATATTATAGATCTGCTGCTCGTGAGGCTACTCAGTCAGGTCAACTCCACACACAGCACTGAATCCTTTGAAGAAATTAATCAGATGATTAAACATCTGTCTCAGAGGACAGTGGGGAAATTGAGCGACTCCACTGATGTCCAATTGTCAGATTGTGAAATGAAAAAAGTGTACAAGGCGGTACTGAAGGATCTGTTGGCTGGATTTGGGTCCGACAAAGTAATGCAGGCGGCCATGGCAACCAGAAACCATGCTTTCAATGAAGCCTTGGTGAGGGCTCTGAAGGCGCATTTGAAGATGGAGACACCTCCCAAACCAGAGTTGTCAACAAAGAAACCCAGCTTACTACAGCGCTTTAGGAAATTCTGCTGCAAATCAAAGAAACGAAGCTCCAAGGCCACCGGCAATGAAAGCGCCAGCATCACCTTTGAAGAGAAGTTGCCTTCTGAAGCCCCCAATGGCAACACAGAGAGAAGTTCCTCTTTTGACAAATCTGGCAAACGATGCCAAATGCTTCTGGTGAGCCTAATGCAGGTAAAGCGCGCTGTATTGAATTAAAAAAAAGATGTAGACAATCTCTCCTCAGCACACTTTTACCTGAGAATGCCACAGGTGCCTAGTCAATGCAGTCACTGAGAATGAAACTGAAATATCAATGACGATGATGATTGTTGTCCCAGCGAGAGCAGGAGAGGACCCAAATGTAGACAGCAAGTACAGGCTGGGCTTGAACAGACCACAACCACTTACAAACAGCAGGAACAGACAGCAGGTACAGACAGCGGGAAAGCTTACAAAATAACGTGGCAAACCAGCGACGTGGTAATCCGGGGCAGCTGCTCGAGGGACAGACTTTGGAGGCGGTGGGGCAGCCACTCGGGGGACAGGCTTCTGAGGCGGCAGGGCAGCCGCTCGGGGGACAGGCTTTGGATGCAGTAAAGAAGCCGCTTGGAGGACAGAGTTTGGAGGTAGCGGGTCAGCCGCTCAAGGGACAAGCTTTGGAGTTAGCCCAGCAGCCGCTTGGGGCGCAGAATTTTGAGGCGGCCTGGCAGCCATTCGTGGAGTGGGCTTCGGAGGCAGGCAGATGACAGCTGGCACGTGAGGCTCTGGGGCGCTGGGCAGCTGAATCTCTATCGTGCAGGGCTTGGAAGGAACCAGATTCAACTTTTATCTCTACCTGAAGAAAGACACTTCTTGGGCTCTGTGTGTGTGGGTCCTGCTTCCAGACTACGGTGAGAAGCTCAAAGAAGCCTGGCTCTTCGTTGAGAAAATTTTCCCTGCGCCCAATCTCCCTCCCCTTTCTCCAACTTGCCTTCCGGTTCCTGCCCTGACCTGCGCGCCTGCGCCCGAGCTCCCTGATTGCCCCCCCCCCCCGGATGTATATACCCCTTGGTTTCTCTGGCTCTTTGTCAGTTCGTTTCACTTGGTCAACAGATCGCCACGTCATTTTACAAGCTTTCCCGCTGTCATACCCAGCCTGTACTTGCTGTGTATTTGGGTCTTCTCCTGCTGTCGCCGTGACCAAACAAACCGACCAAATACGGCCCCAGCGGACCGCTTGCCGTATACGTGTGAGGATTTTGGTGCTAGGTTTCTTTGAGCTTCTCACCTTACTCTGGAAGCAGGACCCTGACTTAGCTCAGGAAGTGGCTTTCTTTAGGTGGAAATTCCAGGTGAATCCGGTTCCTCCCAAACCATGCAGGACAGTGTCTCAGCTGCGCAGCGTCCCAGAGCCTAAGCTGCCCAGCGCCACAGAGCCTAAACTGCCCAGCGCCCCTGAGCTTAAGCTGCCAGCGCCCAGAGCCTTAGCTGCTCAGTGCCCTAGAGTCCAAGTAGCCAAGTGCTACTGAGCCTCAGCTGTCCAGTGCACCCGATTCTATGCTGCCCAGCGTCCCCAAGTCTCAGCTGCCTGGCGCCCCAATTATCAGTTTCCCAGCGTCCCGGCCAACGTGCAGTCTGTTCCTGAGCCGTCGGCCACCCCGCCTCCGAAGCCTCCTCCCCAAGCGGCTGCCAGACCACATCCGAAGCCTGTGTCTCAAGCGGCTGCCCCACTGACTGTGAAGCCTTTCCTCGAGCTGCTGCCCCACCGCATCTGAAGCCTGTCCCCGGAGCAGCTGCCTCGCCTCCTCTGAAGCCTGTTACTGGAGTGGCTGCCCCGCCGCCTCCGAAGCTTGTCCCCTGAGCGGCCGTCCGCCGCCTCTGAAATCTGTTTCCTGAGCGGCAGTCCTGCCGCCTCCCGACGTTAGGTCCCCGAGCAGCCATCCCGCCACCTCCAAAGTCTGGTCCCCGAGCGGCCGTCTCGCCACCTCTTAAGTCTGTTTACCGAGCGGCTGTCCCGCCACCTCTGAAGTCTGTTCCCCGAGTGGCCGTCACGCTGCCTTGGTCCTGCTGTCCACCAACAGCTGTTCACCGAAATTAGGGGCGTGACGCGGGGCAACGTAAACTGTCTGTTTTTCTTTGCTGAATCACATTAGCAGCTGATGAGTGGGCGATGCATGAAACAAGCGTGTACTGCAATGTAATAAAATATTTTTTTTCCTACATCTATATCGATATTCCGCTCCTCATTTGTTGAGCACTTTTATCAACAAGATGGACGGTTTCCAAAAAATAAAAAAACAACTATATATATGTATATAGTTTACGAAATACTATATTCTACTATCACCTACTCCACATAAAAAAATCTTGTTTTATGATCACATGCTCTACATTATAATAATCTATTTTCTACTTCTACATCAAAGAGCCATACCCTGGTCTATCATGTTATACGAAATCCAGAGTGTTTTGGACCAGAAAATAAGTACTGTCCAGAAAATAAGTACCCAACTCCAGTTCCTGCACTGCACCAACAACTGTTGATGTACACATTATTTACTACATCTGCAGTTTTAAAATTGTTACGATTGTATTTTCATGTTACGTAAAGCACATTGAGTTGGCCATATATGAAATGTGCTGTATAAATATGTAGCAGAGTTGCCTGGCGCTGCCCGGGGAAAATTGTTCTCACCAAAACAACCAACACAATCAGATCTTAACGATATGATATGATAAATGAATATCGAATATACGAATGTTATTTACGAAAAATACCAAATGTCATAATTTTCAATCCATTCATCAAGCTTCTTTGCCAATATATGTATAAGTCGCTCGGTGCTCACTAACCTCAGAGTAAACCACGTTGCATGTCTTACTATTTTGCGCGAGAATAGAAAGCTTTTCTGCACTACCAGTTGTGGAGGCAGCTACACACAACTGGCTATGTGAGAAACCGTGTGAGAAACATGGAGCAGTAAGATTCACTCCAATATTTTTTAAGTCTATGTTGGTTTATGATAAACATCAACAATCAAATGTCCAGAGCTGTACCTGAGAGGAAACTCCCAGGCAGTCTGGCGGCGGCCTCGCCTAGCATCGACTGTGCAGTGTTTATGTCTGCGTCTGCGTCATCCTGTGGAGTGTGGAGGAGCTGTGTTGAAGGTGTCTGGCTGGGAGAGCTAGCGTTGGATCGGTTGAGGGAGCCTGGTCTGTTTCATCCAATGGGCCCAGGGTCGTGTCCTCTGGGCTAAAGAGGAAAAGGACCATCCAGATTGTTATCAATGCAAAGTTCAAAAGCCAGCATCTGTGACGGTATGGGGGTGTGTTAGTGCCCATGGCATGGGTAACTTGCACATCTGTGAAGGCACCATTAATGCTGAAAGGTACATACAGGTTTTGGAGCAACATATGCTGCCATCCAAGCGACGTCTTTTTCAGGGACGTCCCTGCTTATTTTAGCAAGACAATGCCAAGCCACGCTCTGCAAACAGGGTGGCTTCGTAGTACAAGAGTGCGGGTACTGGACTGGCCTGCCTGCAGTCCAGAGCTGTCTCCCATTGAAAATGTATGGCACATTATGAAGCGGAAAATACGACAATGGAGACACCAGACTGTTGAGTAACTGAAGTCGTACATCAAGCATGAATGGGAAAGAATTCCACCTACAAAGCTTCAACAATTAGTGTCCTCAGTTCCCAAACGCTTATTGAGTGTTGTTAAAAGGAAACGTGATGTAACACAGCGGTAAACATGCCCCTGTCCCAGCTTTTTTGGAACATGTTGCAGGCATCAAATTCAAAATGAGTGAATATTTGCAAAAAACAATAAAGTTTATCAGTTGGAGTTCTGCTCACCTCAGCAACGGGTCTGAACCAATGGTGTGGACCGACTTCCCCGACAATATGGCCCCTTTTTCTTTTAACATTTTGGGCACCTGCTGTTGAATTTTAAAATTTCAAATAAAATTGTTTAAAATAATCAAAGGTCAGACTGCTTGGCATCTTCCTCATCATATTTTTCATTCATTCATTCATCATCCAAACTGCTTATCCTTACTGATGGTCGCGGGGATGCTATATTATATTATTATTATTATTATTATTCATATACACTCACTGGCCACTTTATTAGGTACACCTTGCTAGTACCGGGTTTGACCCCCTTTTGCATTCAGAACTGCCTTAATCCTTCGTGGCATAGATTCAACAAGGTACTGGAAACATTCCTCAGAGAGTTTGGTCCATATTGACATGATAGCATCACGCAGTTGCTGCAGATTTTTCGGCTGCACATCCATGATGCGAATCTCCCGGTCCACCACATCCCAAAGGTGCTCTATTGGATTGAGATCTGGTGACTGTGGAGGCCATTTGAGTACAGTGAACTCATTGTCATGTTCAAGAAACCAGTCTGAGATGATTCGAGCTTTATGACATGGCGCGTTATCCTGCTGGAAGTAGCCATCAGAAGATGGGAACACTGTGGTCATAAAGGGATGGACATGGTCAGCAACAATACTCAGGTAGGCTGTGGCGTTGACACGATGCTCAATTGGTACTAAGGGGCCCAAAGTGTGCCAAGAAAATATCCCCCACACCATTACACCACCACCAGCAGCCTGAACCATTGATACAAGGCAGGATGGATTAATGCTTTCATGTTGTTGACACCAAATTCTGACCCTACCATCCGAATGTCGCAGCAGAAATCGAGACTCATCAGACCAGGCAACGTTTTTCCAATCTTCTATTGTCCAATTTTGGTGAGCCTGTGCGAATTGTAGCCTCAGTTTCCTGTTCTTAGCTGACAGGAGTGGCACCTGGTGTGGTCTTCTGCTGCTGTAGCCCATCTGCCTCAAGGTTCGACGTGTTGTGCGTTCAGAGATGCTCTTCTGCATACCTCGGTTGTAATGAGTGGTTATTTGAGTTACTGTTGCCTTTCTATCAGCTCGAACCAGTCTGGCCATTCTCCTCTGACCTCTGGCATCAACAAGGCATTTTCACCCACAGAACTGCCGCTCACTGGATATTTTCTCTTTTTCGGACCATTCTCTGTAAACCCTGGAGATGGTTGTGCGTGAAAATCCCAGTAGATCAGCAGTTTCTGAAATACTCAGACCAGCCCGTCTGGCACCAACAACCACGCCTTGTTCAAGTCACTTAAATCACCTTTCTTCCCCATTCTGATGCTCGGTTTGAACTGCAGCAGATCGTCTTGACCATGTCTACATGCCTAAATGCATTGAGTTGCTGCCATGTGATTGGCTGATTAGAAATGTGCGTTAACGAGCAGTTGGACAGGTGTGCCTAATAAAGTGGCCGGTGAGTGTATTTTACAATTCTGTTATCCTCTTTTAATGTTGTATTGTGTAAACTGTGTAAACACAAAATCCATTGCATGTTGTCCATCATGGGAGAGAGATCCCTCCTCTGTTGCTCTCCCTGAGGTTTCTTCCTAGTTTTTCTCCCTGTTATAGTCGAGCAGGAGTAATGGGTTCCCGTGTACCCGTGTGGCATTTTGTTTTTGTAACGTGTTTTTTAGGATCCTAATGGTGTCTAGTTAAGAATTTTTGATGTTGCCAAGGTCAACTGATGGCCCAAGGGGATCGTTTGACGGCCATCTTGAATTGATGCCCAAGCGAGGGGCAAAAAAACGTCGATCTTCACAACTCCCGAACCAGACAACATACAAAGACCATGAACCCACTTTTTCATATAATGTTGACACCAGGAATCTAATGGAAAGGTCATTGACATGGTACAGCCACTCTTTATTGGTGAAAAACAGGCAAATAAGAAATTTTAGGCTCCTAACAATATAACAAGACCAGCTGTTAAAACCGTCCAAATTTGGAGTGAGGAAGCCACCTCACGACTGCAGGACTGCTTTGGAAGCACATACTGAGGAGTGTTGCACAGGGAGCAGACTTATAGGAATACACTTCAGCCATCTTGGCCTACATTTATTTCTGTACCGAGACAGTACTAACCACCAAAACCAGCCAGGTGTTTCCGAACGAACCAGAAGCCATGGCTGGACAGGAATGTGCGGTCTCTGCTCAGGGTTCGAGGTGCTGCCTTCAGGACAGTTGACATGCTGGCCTACGAAAATGTCCAGATGGACTTGAAAAAGGACATTAGAGAGGCTAAACACAGGTACAAACAGTGCATTGAGGGACACTTCACACATAACAACAACCCCCAGAGCATGTGGAGAGGTATTAAAAACATAACGGATTGGAAATGCAGCACCCCACACATTACCCGTGACAGCACACTCCCCGACATGCTTAACCAGTTCTTTGCACGCTTTGAAATGCAGCTCAGCGAAGTGAGGGCCCAAATGACCCTGCTCAAGGAGGGGCAAGCACTCGTCCTACAGCACCATAAGGTGAAATCCAATCTGAGCAGAATCGATATCTCCAAAGCGGCAGGACCAGACAGAGTGTTGGGCCGCGCACTGAAGACATGCGCTGACCAACCAACGGGTGTTCACCGATATCTTCAACCTCTCCTTACGACAGGTTGTTGTCCCCACCTGCCTTAAATCCACCACCATTGTACCTGCACCCAAGAAGACAGCAGTCAACTGCTTCAATGACTATCGCCCAGTTGCCCTGACCCCAATGACTATGAAGTGCTTTGAGAGGATTATACTCTCTCACATCATCCCCACAGATCTGGACAGCCACCAATTTGCATAATATTTTATATTAAAAAAAGAATTTGCTTCATGTAAAGATATTACTATCACACACATTGCACCCAGGGGTGTAGTGGAGGGTAAACTCCCACTGTGAAAGGTACAGAGATCGAAAAGATAACCACCTGTGCAAAGTGCAAGAACCATTTCCACTACGAATGTGCAAAAATCAAACGAAAGGTTGTAGATTGGTATTGTGAACAGTGCAAAAAATGAAGTCTAAAAGATGTACTGTGAAACAAATAATTTAATGCAGTAATAAATTGGCATTGACTGTAGTTGTATCTTACATTAAAACAATTGAATGTTGAATTAATCTCAATAATAACATTTTTTCCAATAAATGTGCATCTTGCAAAAAAAAACTGCCTCATGTCACTGCTGCTGTATTTGCACATAAACGTATGACTAACAAAAACCTTGAACCTTGAAATTTATCTTTGACTCTACATACTGAAAAATGTCAATTATAATTTCATGGCTGATTCATCAAAACATTGACAAGTTTTTTTCCAGGGACTATACATTTACAAATGTCTGTTAATGCTGCACATACAACGACCATGTCATCTAAGAGGTCTACCTGTGTGAGTGGAGTAACAGTTGTCAGAATTTTGAAATTCTTCCATCTACCTGTTACTCTTCCAATGTGTATTCTCACGCTAGACAAACGCCTTGCTGTTTCCACTTCTTGAGCAGAGAGCTGCTTTTTACCTTTGGTAAAGTGAGGGATTCTAAGGGTGGCACCGCCTACGGCAAGCTCATCTCTGATGGTAAAACCACGATCTGCAAGTGTCTCATCATTTACTTCTAGAAGGTCATAAAATCCAGACTCAGCTGTAAGTTGCTTATCAGAAACACGCCCACCCCAACCTGCGGACAGGAAAGTGATGACTCCTGCAGGTGACATGCCAACCAAATACTTAACTGTGTTGTGGCGCTTATCATTCGAATATGTTTGGGCTCTGGAGGTTAGATTCGTGGGTCTGTTAATAACAATTTCAGTGCAGTCAATAATTCATCTGCAGCGCGTGTATTTAGCTTTAAAACATTTGGGCATATTCCTTAATATTGCATGCTTGCTTGGCCGCTTGATGAGAGGTTTTTGCACTTTTCTAAAACAATGCCACAAAGTGCTTCACCAAAAAATAAATAAATACAACCAGACAGCTAAAACAAATACAACACAACGGGGTAAACATAAACATTTAACTGCTATATACAGATATAGATGTTTATAAAATGTATATTCTAAAAAGAATGACGTTATAACAGGATGACAATAGTTCAGTGGTGGGGAGTGTAAAGCTCTTGAAATAAATACTTTAGCGACTGGGCAGGGTTACCAACTGTCCCGTATTAGCCGGCATGTCCCTTATATTGGGCCAGATTGATTTGCCCCATACGTGACCTCCCTTGTCCCGTTTATTGACTGCTACTCTACTCTAACCACCAGAGGGCACTCTCACAATTGTATCAAATGTGATACTCTTTTTTTTTTATTAAACAAGTTGTATAGAAGATACAATTATCAGTATTGAAATATATCTGTCAAACAAGAACAACAGAGTTGTTAATATAACCAACAGAAAAACAGAGAAAAAAACCCAATTTAAATGGAGCCGGCGGGGACTCTTCAAACAAAGACATTAAATAGACTGCAAAAATAGACAGTCTTCGCAGCTTCCTTATTTTTCGAGTCAGTGATGGTCTTAATGTATTGTTTGGTGTCATTTTCAAAAACTAAAAATAGGGGTTTAGAATGGCTAAGTTTTGACTTGTGAATATGATACTTTGCTAAAATAATCAATAAATTTATGTTGTAGAATTCTTTACTTTTGTTACTATTATTAACATGAATACCAAACAATACATTTTTCCAATAAAGAGAAAAGTCAGGGTCAACATTGCCAATAATATCGTGATAGGTCTTTCCAGAATTTGACAGCATAAGGACAATGCCAGAACAGGTGCAGCATAGTTTCAGGGTGCAATTCACATAAAAGAGCATTTTACACACAAGTCTTTCTTAAACTTATGAACTAGATAGGCGTTTACAGGATAGAATCTATGTAACATTTAAAAGAAATTTGCCTTATTTTATTAGGAAGAAGATATTTGTATGGGAGACACCATATGTTTTTCCAATTCAAGTTGCCAACAAAACTAGACCAGTATAAGAGAGCACAAGGTGTACAAGTAATGCCACATTGAAATAAGGAACGAATATTAAGGTGATTATTCCTTAAGGTGGTAGACAGGCAGACTTTACCCACGGAAGTTACCAAATCTGATACAACAGCAGTAGCAGCAGTGCTGATCACGACGGGAGAGAAGGATCACCTGTCATCCAATCACAGCCCCCCTCACGCGCATCA
Organism: Lampris incognitus; assembly: GCF_029633865.1. NCBI lineage: Eukaryota > Metazoa > Chordata > Actinopteri > Lampriformes > Lampridae > Lampris > Lampris incognitus. The sequence goes on from NC_079212.1 coordinate 43,464,019, forward strand.
GTTGTACATGTACAGTAAATGCGCCAATTCCTTCGAAAACCGAAAAAGTTGCGGCAATGTCTGGTGCTGTTCAGTCGGGTTTGGCATGTGGAAATATGCATTGACCTGCAAATATGGGTAAACCCGCAAAAAAGAAAAGACTGTGCAGCTACAATAAGCAATGGGAAGTAAAAAAAAAAATAAAGTCGTGGGTTAAGCCCGTCAGCGGTGACTCGAGGAAAGCCTTCTGTACTTTATGTCGCAGGGAATATTCAGTTGGCCATGGAGGCTCCTGCAGAGCTGGCCAGCTCTCACCTCATACTTCAGGTCCCATTGGGGAGACCTGTCCTGTGGCACCGAAGAGGGTTTTTGAGGACGAAGAAAAAAATAAAAGCTGGAGCTGCTGAGATTTATCCGTGTTTTTTCCACAAAGTGGGGTGTGTTTCTGACACACTCGTTAGAAGGCTGGAGGAAACAACGCTCTGCATCACAGATGTTGGCGAGGAGGTGGGAAAATTCAAAGTGAAGATGCTTCAGCGGAAACAAGACAGCTTTTTTTGCATATCAGACCAAGCAGCTGATGGACAAAAAACAAGTGTCAGCACAAAGAGCAAAGCAGCAAAAAGGACTTTCTGAAGTTCTTTAACTCTGTCGTTGCATGCATTGACAAGTGGTTTGATTTCTCATCAGAAAATGTAATGATGAAACTGAAACCGATCGGCCTACATGAGGAGCTGTCCTTCACTGACCTGGAGCAGGTGGTGGCTGCCGACAAAATGACAGACAATCAGTATGGACCAACTCTATGAAGAGTTTTGTGCTAGCAGTGAGGAAATACAGAAAGCCAGACAGGATGCCACAAAATCCACCAATGAGAAGTGGGTGGCAGTTTTCCATACCATAGTGAAAGCTTGTTTGATTCCTCTGCAAAACTACAGCATACAGGAGCGATTGTTACTTCTAGTTTGTCAGTTGTGGGAATAACAAGAAGGGGATAACTTTTTTCTATCCTACAGTGTAGGAGTCACAAGTGTTTTGACTTAGAGTAATAGTAAAGGTAATAGGTAATGGTTCAAATAAAGGACTGTGTTAAAGGTACCTGCTGTGACTTAACAAACTATTATTAAACCTACCGTATGGTGCCAAGTCATGAGTTATGTATTGATCTTTAATTTGACTGTAAGAGATTAGCTATCATTATGACAAATGGTTTAAAACAATACATGTTCACGCAACAACGTACTACCCACACCGCCGCGGCACGCCACCTTTTGTCCCTTACTTGGTAGTGAAAAGGTTGGCAACCCTACGACCGGGGGAGGCGGTCGGTCTGACTTGGCGGAGCTGTGCTGGGGAAGCGCAAGGACTCAGGGACTGTTTTCTGTTCGAGTTGGGATTGTTGTTGATTGTGTTATATTTTTGCGTGTTCAGGTGGTGGGATGTATTGTTGTTTGGGTGCTTGACTGGGACTGGGTAGAGGACCGTTACTGACTGTGTATACGTCATGACGTGATCTGACTTATCACGTGACGCACTGATAAATGCGACTGGGGGAACCAGTCGCACGTGTGTTGTGAGTTGCACAATAAATGGAGACTAACGGTTCCGTAAGTCGTCTCATATTATTTAATTGTCAGCAACAAAACGCGACATGGTAGAAGGAGTTGTCGAACTCATGTTAGACTCATGAACAGACGAGTTAAGTGGCCACAAAGTTGGATGACGAACGGCAAGTACTAGCGTTAGTTGCTAGTGCTATCAGTGTTAGCATATGCTAGTCAGGGCACGCGGGTGCGGAAAAACACGCCTGGTAAAGATGGAGCATCACTTAAAGCCTCCGACTGAACTAAAGTGGGCGAGGAACGTTGAAGAAAAATGGAGAAAGTTCAAGCAACAGGTCGACCTGTATGTGACTGCAATTGGGGGCGGCAAAATGGAAGATGCACCAAAGGTTGCGTTGTTGCTAACGGTGGCTGGCGTAGACGCACTGGATGTCTTCAGCAGCATGCAGCTAACGGAGGAGGAACAGGTGGATTCTGATGTGGAGGTGGAGAGATATGCAGCCTTTTGCGTTCCAAAGAAAAATGAGACGTATGAAAGGTATGTTTTCAATAGCAGGTCACAGACCGAGTCAGACTGTTGAAGAATTTATTAGGGACGTTAAGTTGAAAAGTCAGTCGTGCAATTTTGACGGTTTAGCTGACTCGCTGGTCCGTGACAGGATAGTGATGGGGGTGCGTGACAAGAGTCTGAGTAAAATTACTTGGAGAAGCTGACTTGACGCTAGAGAAAGGGATACAAGTTTGTCAGGCAAGAGAAGTGACACAGAATAGACTGAAAAACATGGACTGTAGTCAGCTGGAAGACACAGTCATGGAAATAGACTGTGCAACAAAGCAAAGCAACACAGTGGCGAAAAGGGCGAAAGGAGCAAGTGGCAGAGTGCTGAGACGAGGCACTGTTCGCGCTCTGGTGGGGAACACAGACCACAACAATGTCCGGCGTTCAGAAAGGAATGTCGAAAGTGTGACAGAAAGAACCACTTCGCCAGGGTCTGCAAACAGATCCAGAGAAAGAGCCACTGTATTGACAACGACTACAGTGACACTGCATGTGACCTCTTCAATACTCCATTCGGAAGGTATTCTTTCAAAAGATAACCTTTGGGGCTGGCTTCTGCACCTGAGGTGTTTCGTAGAACAATCCAACAGATTTTTGAGAGCATTCCAGGTGTCATGATATACATTGATGACATATTGATATGGGGCAGTACAATTGAGGAGCCTGACCAGAGGTTGAAAATGGTACGACGCAGCCAGAATTAGTGGCTTGAAACTGGATGCAGGCAAATGTCAGTACAGACAAACAAGAAATCACTTTTCTTGGTGTAAAGTTGAGACAAGATGGTGTAGAAATTGACCAAAGCCAACTCACAGCCATTAGGCATATGGCTGCACCAACCAACAAAGAGGATGTTCAGAGATTTCTTGGTATGGTAAGCTACGTAGACAAGTTTATATCTACAGTTAAGGTCAAAATTATTAGCCCCGTTTATGAAATCAAACAAAACCCTTAACTTTTCCATGGAAATGACCATAACCAAAATTGTTTACAGTTTAATTGCTTCCAAAAGAACAAAGACAAAATCTCCACTATGCTTGATTAAGATATTTTACCGATGCGCTGAGTTGAAACAAGAAAAAATATAAATGACAAGGCCAAAATTATTAGCCCTCTGACAATTAATAGTCAAGAGGAGAGGTGGCGATTAATGAGCAGCAGTATGGTTTCATGCCACGAAAGAGCACCACAGATGCGATGTTTGCTTTGAGAATGTTGACGAAGAAGTATAGAGAAGGCTAGAAGAAGGCTAGAATATTGTGTCTTTGTAGATTTAGAGAAAGCATATGACAGGGTGCCGAGAGAGGAGGTATGGTATTGTGTGAGGAAGTCGGGAGTTGCAGATGTAGGAGTGGTGCAGGATATGTATGAGGGAAGTGTGACAATGGTGAGGTGTGCGGTTGGAGGTTGACGGACAAGATCAGGCAGGAGTCTCCATGGATGATGATGTTCGCGGATGACATTGTGATCTGTAGCGAGAGTAGGGTGCAGGTTGAGGAGGGCCTGGAGAGTAGGAGGTATGCACTGGAGAGAAGAGGAATGAAAGTCAGTAGGAGCAAGACGGAATACCTATGCGTGAGTGAGAGGGAGGACAGTGGAATGGCCATGATGGAAGGAGTGGAGGTGACGAAGGCATATGAGTTTAAATACTTGGGGTCAATTGTCTAAAGTAACGGGGAGTGTAGGAGAGAGGTGAAGAAGAGAGTGCAGGCAGGGTGGAGGAGAGTGTCAGGAGTGATCTGCGACAGAAGGGTACCAGCAAGAGATAAAGGGAAGGTTTACCAGATGGTTGTGAGACCAGCTATGTTATATGGTTTGGAGATAGTGGCACTGTCGAAGAGACAGGATGCGGAGCTGGAGGTGGCAGCGTTGAAGATGCTAAGATTTTCACTGGGAATGATGAAGAAGGAAAGGATTAGGAATGATTATATTAGAGGGACCGCTCAAGTTGGACGGTTTGCAGACAAAGCAAGAGAGGCAATCTTGAGATGGCTTGGACATGTGTGGAGGAGATGCTGGGTATATTGGGAGAAAGATGCTAAATATGGAGCTGCCAGGGAAGAGGAAAAATTCAACAGCACTCCTTCTCGTGTGATATTGCTCAATTTTACTTAATGTTATCATAAAGTGGGTATCTGAGTAGCATAGCGGTCTATTCCATATCTGCTAACATGGGGATTGCTGGTTCGAATCCCCGTGTTACCTCGGGCTTGGTCGGGCGTCCCTACAGACACAGTTGGTTGTGTCTGCGGATGGGAAGCCGAATGTGGGTATGTGTGCTGGTCACTGCACCAGCGCTTCCTCTTTTTGGTCGGGGTGACTTTTCAGGGGAAAACAGGAAGGCCAAAGAGGAGATTTATTGATGTGGTGAGGGAGGACATGCAGGTGGCTGGTGTGACAGAGGAAGATGCAGAGGACAGGAAGAAATGGAAACAGATGATCCGCTGTGGCGCCCCCAAATGAGAGCAGCCGAAAGTGATTGATATACTTTAATGAACCCCGAAGGGAAATTACACTCTACATTTAACCCATCCTAGCTGTGTAGCTAGGAGCACTGGGCAGCCACCGTGCAGTGCCCGGTGTGGAAATAGTAGTAATAGGTATGATTTGTAGAACTTATTCAAACCATCCCCTACTCGTATGGCACCAGCAGTACATCTGTTTTGACTAAGGTCTGTGCCAAATCCTTCAGAACTGTCATCACTTAATCTTCTTGCACCACAGGAAAAGATAAGTGACTATGCCAAATTTATTAAAATTAATTCTGTATTTTATGCTTAGCAACAGGCATGGGCGTAATTCAAGTCAGTTTTATTTGTATATCCCAGTATCACAAATTACAAATTTGCCTCAAAGGGCAAGTCCATGAATACTGTGATGGCATTCAGCACTTTACCTGTGCCCCCGTCCATAGGGTTAGTGGTTCAGTCAGGAATGGCATCTGACGTAAAATTTTGCCACATCAGTTTGCATTTGTGATTTTAAATTTGTAAATAGGTCTAACTGAAGTATTTGTATGAATTCTGACTATGCTGTTTTCCACCGGTCACCGGGTATAAAACCAAATATCCACTAACTTAACCAACATAAAATCAAAAAGGGCATAAAGTTTCTGTTTGGGAGGTCAAAGGAGTCAAATGTATGTACTCAAATTGCAAGGAAAAATTTGGGATTAAATGGATTAATTAGTATTTTTCCACTTGGAAAAATAGGTGTGCTGTCTCTTTAACTGGTATTTTTCCACTTGCAAAAATAGGTGTACTGTCTCTTTAACTGGTATTTTTCCACTTGCAAAAATAGATGTACTGTCTCTTTAACTTGTATTTTTCCACTTGCAAAAATTGGTGTACTGTCTCTTTAATTGCTGTTCCATTTCATTCCATTATCGAAGCCGCTTACAGTATAAAAGGCTGTGCGCTCGGAACTCGCCCTCTGCAAGACTTCTCTGAGAGAGCAACGTTAAGAGAGTTGAAGAGCTACGTTATAGATTTGAAGATCAGCGTTATAGATTTGAAGAGCAACGTTATAGATTTGAAGTGCATTTTATTGACTACGAAATGGCGAATATTGTGGACAACACTAGTGTCAATTTGGTTGAACTGCATCAGATCATCCAACAGTTCGTTGACAACCTGACCCCAGAAGAATGGAGGATGATGGTATCACAAACAACAAACCCTGAAATGTTGGCCGACTTGGCGGGCTTGTCCATGGACATAGTCCAAGGAGCTGCCACAGCTATACTGGAGAATATCCTACCCAAGGTCCAGCAGTTCATTCAGGTGCATCGAAATGCCCCTTTCTTTGATGTGTCAAAGAGCGCCGCTGCATCAGGAAGCTCCCAGGATAGGACAAATGAGATTAATTATCTCACCGTTAAAGAAGAAAGTGTCCGGGAAAGGCTGGGAGGTCTTTTCATGCCTGTGGCTCTCTCTGATATTTGGCAGCTAGATGGGAAATTTAAAGCGTTGTCTGCTGAGGTAAACAAACTGGTTGCGAAAGCAGCAGCTGACAGGGTCAACTCAGTAATTTCTGAAGTCTTGCAGACACCAGAAATAGTGAAAGGTGTACCAGTTATTTATGTGAGTGGGTGCATCACGTGCCCATCCATGCTCTGCAAAATGGCCACTGCGATGGGTGCCTTCCTGAAAATGTGCATTGGAAAGTCAAAGAAGTGGTTTACCAAAGGAGGCAGATCTACAGCCGCTTCTGCCTCAACAGAAGAACCCCTAATTACTGGACAAGGGGTTCTAACACCTGTCGATGAGGACATTGTGAGAGACATGAACCAGCTACAGAGAGCCACCCACCTTTGTGTTGAGGAAAGTATGTCCTGCCACAGCAGCCTACACAACTCTTGCTTAGACACCGAGTACTCGCTCTCTGCTCAATGGTGCAGCACATCAGACAGAGTAATGGTAGAGGCTGATTCCCAGCACTCTGTAATTAAGGAGAAATCAAAGAAGAACTTTTTGCAGTTTGCTAAAAAGACTTTTCGTCGCTTGGTAGAGGCCCTCTGCAGTTGCACTCAGGTGCCACCCAAAGACCATGAACAGACCTTCGGCCAACGCAAGGACTGTGTGATAGTGGGCACAACGAAGCGGTTTTCAGAGGCCATAGGCTATCTGAGCCAGTCACAGAGGCCACAAACAGCAAATGAGGAATGGGTGTCATCACTGAGCGTTGTACCTGGCTCATCTGAACTCCACCGTGGCAAATTTCAAGTCAGGTCCAAATCAGCCCCTGCTATAATGGCCTTTGATGAAAAATTAAAGGCTGTTGAGAAGCTTATCACCAGTCTGGTGGAGGAATGGCTGAACCTAAACTATGGGTGTAAAATAACAATACCCATCTCCAGCATTGAGCTCCACAATCTTTTTGAAGACCTCACTGGTGATATTTATGACCTCACCATCATGACTGACATGAAGTACCCGACTCCTGTGGTACCCTTCGGGAGGAGCATGCTGGACAGTGCCATTTTGCAGACATTGCAGAGAACAGAAGCTGCTGATCCAGGCTCCGTACCTCTATTGCTCTATGCTATAATAGAGGGAGCTGTACAGCGCTTCCTAAACCAAGCTGAAGTCTGGCTTGAGCAGGAGTGCCAGGGGCGTGATGAAGAGTTATCTCTGAACTATGAAGGTCCCGAACAAGACACAAAACCGGCCACTCCCCGATCTGAAGACGGCTTGGATGAGCGCTGCAACGCAGAGGAGTTGTCGGCAATGCCACCAGCAGGTGAGGTCAAAAAGCTGGAAAAGCTGAAGGCTGCGTGGGCTGATGATCCCAGCAAGTCCTCCTTTGACTTGGACGTTGTAACTAAGCCAACTTCCCCTGTGTTGGACATGAGAGGTGAGTCCTCTTCCTCCAACAGCAGCAGTGAGTCTCTGAGCTATATTATAGATCTGCTGCTCGTGAGGCTACTCAGTCAGGTCAACTCCACACACAGCACTGAATCCTTTGAAGAAATTAATCAGATGATTAAACATCTGTCTCAGAGGACAGTGGGGAAATTGAACCACTCCACTGATGCCCAATTGTCAGATTGTGAAATGAAAAAAGTGTACAAGGCGGTGCTGAAGGATCTGTTGGCTGAATTTGGGTCCGACAAAGTAATGCAGGCGGCCATGGCGACCAGAAACCATGCTTTCAATGAAGCCTTGGTGAGGGCTCTTAAGGCGCATTTGAAGTTGGAGACACCTCCCAAACCAGAGTTGTCAACAAAGAAACCCAGCTTACTACAGCGCTTTAGGAAATTCTGCCGCAAATCAAAGAAACGAAGCTCCAAGGCCACCGGCAATGAAAGCGCCAGCATCACCTTTGAAGAGAAGTTGCCTTCTGAAGCCCCCAATGGCAACACAGAGAGAAGTTCCTCTTTTGACAAATCTGGCAAACGATGCAGGAGGCCTCGCATCTTCGGTAGGCTCGTCATTGCCATTGCTAAATGCTTCTTGTGAGCCTAATACAGTTAAAGCGCACTGCATTGAATTTAAAAAAAATGTAGATAATCTGTTCTCAGCTCAATTTTACCTGAGAATGCCACAGGTGCCTAGTCAACGCAGTTACTGAGAATGAAACTGAAATATCAATGACGATGATGATTGTTGTCACAGCGAGAGCAGGAGAGGACCTAAATGCAGACAGCAAGGACAGGCTGGGCTTGAACAAACCTTTAATAACACATCCACTTACAAACAGCAGGTACAGACAGCAGGTACAGACAGCAGGAAAGCTTACAAACTTACGTGGCAAACCAGCGACGTGGTAATCCGGGGCAGCTGGTCGAGGGACAGACTTTGGAGGCGGCGGGGCAGCCGCTCGGAGGACAGGCTTCGGATGCAGTAAAGAAGCTGCTTGGAGGACAGAGTTTGGAGGCGGCCTGGCAGCCGCTCAAGGGACAGGCTTTGGAAGCAGCCCAGCAGCCGCTCGGGAAGCACAATTTGGAGGCGGCCTGGCAGCCATTCGTGGAGTGGGCTTCGGAGGCGGGGCGGATGACAGCTGGCAGCTGAGGCTCTGGGGCTCTGGGCACGTGAGGCTCTGGGGCGCTGGGCAGCTGAATCTCTGTCGTGCAGGGCTTGGAAGGAACCAGATTCAACTTTTATCTCCACCTGAAGAAAGAAACTTCTTGGGCTCTGTGTGTGTGTGGGTCCTGCTTCCAGAGTACGGTGAGAAGCTCAAAGAAGCCTGGCTCTTCGTTGAGAAAAGAGATGCCCAACTGTCAGATTGTGAAATGAAAAAAGTGTACAAGGCGGTGCCGAAGGATTTGTTGGCTGAATTTGGGTCCGACAAAGTAATGCAGGCGGCCATGGCGACCAGAAACCATGCTTTCAATGAAGCCTTGGTGAGGGCTCTGAATTCGCATTTGAAGATGGAGACACCTCCCAAACCAGAGTTGTCAACAAAGAAACCCAGCTTACTACAGCGCTTTAGGAAATTCTGCCGCAAATCAAAGAAACGAAGCTCCAAGGCCACCGGCAATGAAAGCGCCAGCATCACCTTTGAAGAGAAGTTGCCTTCTGAAGCCCCCAATGGCAACACAGAGAGAAGTTCCTCTTTTGACAAATCTGGCAAACGATGCAGGAGGCCTCGCATCTTCGGTAGGCTCGTCATTGCCATTGCTAAATGCTTCTTGTGAGCCTAATACAGTTAAAGCGCACTGGATTGAATTTAAAAAAAATGTAGATAATCTGTTCTCAGCTCAATTTTACCTGAGAATGCCACAGGTGCCTAGTCAACGCAGTTACTGAGAATGAAACTGAAATATCAATGACGATGATGATTGTTGTCACAGCGAGAGCAGGAGAGGACCTAAATGCAGACAGCAAGGACAGGCTGGGCTTGAACAAACCTTTAATAACACATCCACTTACAAACAGCAGGAACAGACAGCAGGTACAGACAGCAGGAAAGCTTACAAACTTACGTGGCAAACCAGCGACGTGGTAATCCGGGGCAGCTGGTCAAGGGACAGACTTTGGAGGCGGCGGGGCAGCCGCTCGGAGGACAGGCTTCGGATGCAGTAAAGAGGCTGCTTGGAGGACAAAGTTTGGAGGCGGCCTGGCAGCCGCTCAAGGGACAAGCTTTGGAAGCAGCCCAGCAGCCGCTCGGGAAGCAGAATTTGGAGGCGGCCTGGCAGCCATTCGTGGAGTGGGCTTCGGAGGCGGGGCGGATGACAGCTGGCAGCTGAGGCTCTGGGGCTCTGGGCACGTGAGGCTCTGGGGCGCTGGGCAGCTGAATCTCTGTCGTGCAGGGCTTGGAAGGAACCAGATTCAACTTTTATCTCCACCTGAAGAAAGAAACTTCTTGGGCTCTGTGTGTGTGTGGGTCCTGCTTCCAGAGTACGGTGAGAAGCTCAAAGAAGCCTGGCTCTTCGTTGAGAAAAGAGATGCCCAACTGTCAGATTGTGAAATGAAAAAAGTGTACAAGGCGGTGCCGAGGGATTTGTTGGCTGAATTTGGGTCCGACAAAGTAATGCAGGCGGCCATGGCGACCAGAAACCATGCTTTCAATGAAGCCTTGGTGAGGGCTCTGAAGGCGCATTTGAAGATGGAGACACCTCCCAAACCAGAGTTGTCAACAAAGAAACCCAGCTTACTACAGCGCTTTAGGAAATTCTGCTGCAAATCAAAGAAACGAAGCTCCAAGGCCACCGGCAATGAAAGCACCAGCATCACCTTTGAAGAGAAGTTGCCTTCTGAAGCCCCCAATGGCAACACAGAGAGAAGTTCCTCTTTTGTTTAATCTGGCAAACGATGCCAAATGCTTCTGGTGAGCCTAATGCAGTTAAAGCGCGCTGGATTGAATTAAAAAAAAAAAGATGTAGACAATCTCTCCTTAGCTCACTTTTACCTGAGAATGCCACAGGTGCCTAGTCAATGCAGTCATTGAGAATGAAACTGAAATATCAATGACGATGATGATTGTTGTCCCAGCGAGAGCAGGAGAGGACCCAAATGCAGACAGCAAGGACATGCTGGGCTTGAACAAACCTTTAATAACACAACCACTTACAAACAGCAGGAACAGACAGCAGGTACAGACAGCGGGAAAGCTTACAAAATAACGTGGCAAACCAGCGACGTGGTAATCCGGGGCAGCTGCTCGAGGGACAGACTTTGGAGGTGGCGGGGCAGCCCCTCGGGGGACAGGCTTCTGAGGCTGCAGGGCATCCGCTCGGGGTACAGGCTTCGGATGCAGTAAAGAAGCCGCTTGGAGGACAGAGTTTGGAGGTGGCGGGGCAGCCGCTCAAGGGACAGGCTTTGGAGGCAGCCCGGCAGCTGCTCGGGGAGCAGAATTTTGAGGCGGCCTGGCAGCCATTCGTGGAGTGGTCTTCGGAGGCGGGGCGGATGACAGCTGGCAGCTGAGGCTCTGGGGCGTTGGGCACGTGAGGCTCTGGGGCACTGGGCAGCTGAATCTCTATCGTGCAGGGCTTGGAAGGAACCAGATTCAACTTTTATCTCTACCTGAAGAAAGACACTTCTTGGGCTCTGTGTGTGTGGGTCCTGCTTGCAGACTACGGTGAGAAGCTCAAAGAAGCCTGGCTCTTTGTTGAGAAAAGTGTCACTGCGCCCAATCTCCCTCCCCTTTCTCCGACTTGCTTTCCGGTTCCTGCCCTGTCCTGCGCACCTGCGCCCGAGCTCCCCCCCCGGGTGTCAATACCACTTGGTTGCTCTGGCTCTTTGTCAGTTCGTTTCACTTGGTCAACAGATCACCACATCATTTTGCGAGCTTTCCCACTGTCATGCCCAGCCTGTACTTGCTGTGTGTATTTGGGTCTTCTCCTGCTGTCGCCGTGACCGAACAAACCGACCAAATACGGCCCCAGCAGACCTGCTCAGCTTGCCGTATACGTGTGAGGATTTTGGTGCCAGGCTTCTTTTAGCTACTGACCTTACTCTGGAAGCAGGACCCTGACTTAGCTCAAGAAGTGGCTTTCTTTAGGTGGAAATTCCGGGTGAATCCGGTTCCTCCCAAACCATGCAGGACAGTGTCTCAGCTGCGCAGTGTCCCAGAGCCTAAGCTGCCCGGCGCCCCAGAGCCTAAGCTGCCCATCGCCCCTGAGCTTAAGCTGCCAGCGCCCAGAGCCTTAGCTGCTCAGTGCCCTAGAGTCCAAGTAGCCAAGTGCTACTGAGCCTCAGCTGTCCAGTGCACCCGATTCTATGCTGCCCAGCGTCCCCAAGTCTCAGCTGCCCGGCGCCCCAATTATCAGTTTCCCAGCGTCCCCGAGTCTCAGCTGTCCAGTGTCCCCGAGTCTCAGCTGCCCAGCGTCCCCAAATCTCAGCTGCTCAGCATCCCTGAGTCTTAGCTGCCCAGCGTCCCTGAGACTCAGCTGCTCAGCATCCCCAAGTCTCAGCTGCTCAGCATCCCCGAGTCTCAGCTGCCCAGCGTCCCAAAGCCTCAGCTGCCCAGCGTCCCAGAGCCTCAGCTGCCCACCGTCCCCAAGTTCCAGAATGGTCGGTCTGATCCTGAGCTATTGGTCGCCCCGTCCAGCGTGCAGTCTGTTGCTGTGCCATCGGCCGTCTTTGCCGACCAAATATGGACCCAGCAAACCTGCTCAGCCTGCCATATACGTGTCAGGATTTTAGTGTGTCGAGGGATGCTTTGCTCAATGAAGAGCCGGGCTTCTTTGAGCTTTTCACCGTACTCTGGAAGAAGGAACCCGACTTAGCTGATGAAGTGACTTTCTTCAGCTGGAAATTCCAGCGGAATCCAGTTCTTCCCAAACAATGCACGACATCATCTCAGCTGCCCAGCATCCCAACGCCTCAGCTGCCCAGCACCACAGAGCCTAAGCTTGCCAGCACCCCAGAGCCCAAGCTGCCCAGCTCCCCAGAGCCCAAGCTGCCCAGCGCCCTAGAGCCAGAGCTGTTCAGTGCCCTACAGTCTCAGTTGCCCAGCGTCCCCAAGTCTCCGCTGCCAAGTGTCCCAGAGCATCAGCTGCCCTGCGTCTCAGAGCGTCAACTGCCCAGCGTCCCAGAGTACCAGCTGCCCAGTATCCCAGAGCATCAGCTGCCCAGCTTCCCAGAGCCTCAGCTGCCCAGCACCACTGAGTTCCAGAATGGTTGGTCTGTTCCTGCGCCCTTGGCCGCTCCATCCAGCGTGCGGTCTGTTCCTATGCCGCCAGCCATCTTTGCCAACGTGCGGTCAGTTCCTGTTCCATCGGCCGTCTTTGCTGATGGGCGGTCTGTTCCTGTGCCTTTGGCCATCTTTGACAACGGGCAGTCAGTTCCTTTGATGTCGGCCATCTTTGCTGATGTGCGATCTGTTCCTGAGCCGTTGGCTGCCCCAGCCAACGTGCAGTCTGTTCCTGAGCCGTCGGCCGCCCCGCCTCCGAAGCCTCCTCCCCGAGCGGCTGCCAGACCACATCCGAAGCCTTTCTCTCAAGCGGCTGCCCCACTGACTGAAGCTCATCCTGGAGCTGCTGCCCCGCCGCATCTGAAGCCCGTCCCCCGAGCGGCTACCTCGCCTCCTCCGAAGCCTGTTACTGGAGTGGCTGCCCCGCCGCCTCCGAAGCTTGTCCCCTGAGCAGCCGTCCGCCGCTTCTGAAATCTGTTTCCTGAGTGGCAGTCCCGCCCCCTCCGAAATCAGGTCCCCGAGCAGCCGTCCCGCCCCCTCCGACATCTGGTCCCCGAGCGGCTGTCTCGCCACCACTGAACTCTGTTTCCCAAGCGGCTGTCCCGCTACCTCTGAAGTATGTTCCCCGAATGGCCATCACGCCGTCCTGAAGTCTGTTCCCCGAGTGGCCGTCACGCTGCCTTGGTCCTGCTGTCCACCAACAGCTGTTCACCGAAATTAGGGGCGTGACGCGGGGCAACACAAACTGTCTGTTTTTCTTTGCTGAATCACATTAGCAGCTGATGAGTGGGCGATGCATGAAACAAGCGTGTACTGCAATGTAATAGAATATTTTTTTTCCTACATCTATATTGATATTCCGCTCCTCATTTGTTGAGCACTTTTATCAACACCATTGACGGTTTCCAAAAAATAAAAAAACAACTATATATATATATATATATATATATATATATAGTTTATGAAATACTATATTCTACTATCAACTACTCCACATAAAAAAATCTTATTTTACGATCACATGCTCTACATTATAATAATACTTCCACATCAAAGAGCCATACCCTGGTCTTACATGTTATACGAAATCCAGAGTGTTTTGGACAAGAAAATAAGTACTGTCCAGAAAATAAGTACCCAACTCCACTTCCTGCACTGCACCAACAACTGTTGATGTACACATTATTTTCTACATCTGCAGTTTTAAAATTGTTACGATTGTATTTTCATGTTATGTAAAGCACATTGAGTTGGCCATATATGAAATGTGCTGTATAAATATGTAGCAGAGTTGCCTGGCGCTGCCCGAGGAAAATGTTCTCACCAAAACAACCAACACAATCAGATCTTAACGATATAATCGATGATGAAATATAGGATAATTTGTGATATGATACATGAGATAAACGAATATCGAAAATACGAATGTTATTTACGAAAAATACCAAATGTCATAATTTTCAATCCATTCATCAAGCTTCTTTGCCAATATGTGTATAAGTCGCTCGGTGCTCACTAACCTCAGAGTAAACCACTTTGCGTGTCTTACTATTTTGCGTGAGGATAGAAAGCTTTTCTGCACTACCAGTTGTGGAGGCAGCTACACACAACTGGCTGTGTGAGAAACATGGAGCAGTAAGATTCACTTCAATTGTTTTTAAGTCTATGTTGGTTTATGATAAACATCAACAATCAAATGTCCAGAGCTGTACCTGAGAGGAAACTCCCAGGCAGTCTGGCGGCGGCCTCGCCTAGCATCGACTGTGCAGTGTTTATGTCTGCGTCTGCGTCATCCTGTGGAGGGCGGAGGAGCTGTGTTGAAGGTGTCTGGCTGGGAGAGCTAGCGTTGGATCGGCTGAGGGAGCCTGGTCTGTTTCATCCAATGGGCTCAGGTTCCACGGGCCCTGCCTGGAGCTGCGCCCGGGGAGGAAACACCGAGGGCAGTCTGGCAGTCTGGCAGTCTGGCACCCACACTCAGGATGTGCGCTGAGGACGTGCGCCAGCTCTTATAGAGACAGAAGACCAGGAAGTCACCGGGCCCGAATGGCGTGTCATCCTTTTTTCTCCCTAATTGTACTTGGCATATGACCCTATTTTCCGAGTTGTCCCAGTCATTCCTCCTCCCCCTTTTCTGACCGGGGAAGTCTGCAGACTACCACATGCTTCCTCCGATACATGTGGATTCGCCAGCCGCTTCTTTTCACCTGACAGTGAAGAGTTTCGCCAGGGGGATGTAGCGCACGGGAGGATTATGCTATTACCCCAGTTCCCCCAACCCCCTGAACAGGCATCCTGACTGACCAGAGGAGGCGCTAGTGCAGCGACCAGGACACATTTCTTCATCCAGCTTCCCACCCGCAGACACGGCCAATTGTGTCTGTAGGGACGGCCGACCAAGCTGGAGATAACACGGGAATTCAAACAGGTGATCCCTGTGTTGGTAGGCAAATAAACAGACTGCTACATTACCCGGACGCCCTCACCCTCCTGTCTTAAAGTGTGTACTGACCGGCTGCCCCCATTTTCACACCGATCTTCAGCAGATCACTGGAGCTGTATGAAGTCCCTTCCTGTTTCAAAAGCTCCACTATCATCTGGGTCCCCAAGAAACCTCGTATCACAGGATTAAATGACTACAGGCCCATTGCCCTAATGTCCATGGTCATGAAATCTTTTGAGAGACTGCTGTTGGCCCACCTGAAGGAAATCACAGGCCCCCTGCTCGACCCCCTGCAGTTTGCCTACCAAGCAAACAGGTCAGCGGATGCTGCAGTCAACATGGGATTTCACTACATCTTCCAACACCTCGACTCCACAGTGACATACGCAAGGGTCCTGTGTGTGTACTTCAGCTCAGCATTCAACACCATTTTCCTAGATATCCTCAACTCCAAAGTCACCAGGCTCACTGTGCCATTCCCCATCTGCCAGTGCATTAAAAATTTCCTGACAGACAGGAGGAAGCTGGTGAGGCTGGGGAAAATCACATTCATTACCCGGACAATCAGCACTGGCGCCGATGTGTGCTCTCCCCTCTACTCTTCTCCCTCTACATAAAAGACTGCACCACAGGGCATCATGGCAGCGTAGCGATCTATACCGTTGCCTACCAACACGGGGATCACAGGTTCAAATCCCCGTGTTACCTCCGGCTTGGTCAGGCGTCCCTACACACTCAATTGGCCATGTCTGCGGGTGGGAAGCCAGATGTGGGTATGTGTCCTGGTCGCTGCACTAGCACCTCCTCTGGTTGGTCAGAGCGCCTGTTCGGGGGGGAGGGGGAACTAGGGGGAATGGTGTGATTCTCCCACGTGCTAAGTCCCCCTGCCGAAACTCCTCACTGTCAGGTGAAAAGAAACGGCTGGCGATCCCACATGTATGGGAGGAGGCATGTGGTAGCCTGTAGCCCTCCCCAGATCCGCAGAGGGAGTGGAGCAGCGACCGGGACGGCTCAGAAGAGTGGGGTAATTAGGCGGATACAATTTGGGAGAAAAAGGGGGAAACCCCCCTCCCCAAAAAAAGTATACCGAGTTATAAAAAAAAACTGACAGAGTGTAATTGGTTTTTGTTTTATTTTAACCATTTAAGCAATTTATAGCATGTCTAGATCTGACCCTGGTGATAATCATCACAATCATTTCCTTTACATACTTTTAAAGATTCAAGCCCCAAACCGGCACGTGCTGGTTGCACACCAGCCCCAGAAGTGCCTACAGAGCAGCACAGTGTTTCTGTGGAGCAAGGAGCAACATTCATAAGATCACTTTTTCTGTGTGAGCATGGTTAGTAAGAATTTATCTTTTCTGGTCATTTCTTTTGAAGAGAAGCCTGTTAACAAGCCTAGCTTCACTTTGACTATAGGGAGGGTTAAAAACAACTTTGACAGGGCGTCCAGGTAGCGTAGCAGCCTATTCCGTTGCCTACCAACACGGGATTCGCCGGTTCTCTTACAGACACAACTGGCAGTGTCTGCGGGTGGGAAGCCGGATGTGGGTGTGTGCTGGTCGCTGCACTAGCGCCTCCTCTGGTTGGTCGTGATGCCTGTTCAGGGGGAGGGGGAACTGGGGGGAATAGCATGAACCTCCCATGTGCTGCGTGCCCCTGGCGAAACTCCTCACTGTCAGGTGAAATGAAGCAGCTGGCGACTCCACATGTATCAGGGGAGGAGGCATGTGGTAGTCTGGAGCCCTCCCCAGATCAGCAGAGGGGATGGAGCACCGATCGGGACAGCTCGGAAGAAGGGGGTAATTGGCTGGATACAGTTGGGGAGAAAAAGTGGGGAAAATCCCCCCCCAAAAAAAGACAGCTTTGTCAGATTGGTGTTTATGTTGAATTGTTTTTTTGGGTTTTTTTTATTCTTTTAATCATTCCTAATTTTTATAGAATATCTGTGAGATACTCAACGAAACACCTGATGGGAAATGCTTGGTTGGCAGTCTTCAGGAAAACCACTACATTTCGATAACCGAAAGAAGGTCCATGGTACGGAGTATCGTGTCCCACCAGATGGAGCGCTTTAGAGAGAAGTGAGTATTTCTCACACACAGATGATGCCTATTTTTGACTAATGTGGGAACTGTATCAGGGTTCCGAACCGTACTCATCTCATCCAGGTTATCCGGGGTGTGGTACCACAATCTGGCTTTTAAAAGCTTTACTGTTTTTTTATAAGGACTGTACTGTCAATATTTTAGGTTGTTTGGTAGCGTTAACAAATACAAATAAAAGGCCTCTTGTTATAAAGTCCAACTTCAGGTACGAAGGTAATGCTGGAGTCATCGATAGTAGATCAGTCTCCATGTCTGAGGGACTCTCATGGCACAGGCTACTAACCAGTTACTAACCACACTACAATGTGTGTTACTAACCACACTACAATGAACCAACACAAAGTAAATGTGACAACCCTCACACAGCAGTCAGCTTCTTTGTCACACAGTGTATCATACTGTATGTCGCTGTCGTCACTATAACAGAAGTGCATGACTGAACTTCCAGTCTTTGAAGATGGTACCAGTATGTAGACAGATGGTTACAGTCTGATGCAAATATAGTCACCAGCAGGTGGCGTATGAAGGCTTAGATCACTTTGTGAGAACTGAATATTTTGCACTAAACTGTCAGCTGATGGCTCCATCGTCAGCTCAGCTGAATCCTAATGTTGACCATTATTCAGGCGTGCAAACTTGTCGCCTTTTGGCGAAATTCGCCGTTTTGAATCTAAAATAGGTCACCTACGTGACTCATGCAGATCTGACGAGTTCTTGAAATTAGTGTGTGTGTGTGGGGGGGGGGGCAAAGCAGGGAATGAAAACAAAATCAACGTTAACATTCTGCCTCTCGTTCTGATCTCTCTCTCCATCTCTCTCTCTCGGTCTCTGTCTCTTTCTCAAAATATAACATTTGTTATGCATATTGTGTCTTTGTTTTGTTTGAACTCATTGCACTTAATAACATTTTCGACCTGCACTCTTGACTGACGTCCCCCTTACATTACTTTTGCAGCAGTAAGATTACATTCAATTCAATTCCTTTCAATTCAATTCAATTCAATTTATTGTCATTAAAAACAATGTGCAGGCACATGTTAAAAATGAAATGAGGGCTGTGGCTTCACCAAACAGTGCAAGACAGACACAGACAAACACAGCAAACACAGTGGAAGATATACACACATGAAGACCAAAAGCTAAAATAAGTTAAAAAAGAGCTGGAGTACAAAATATTTAAAAAATATCTACAGACATTCAGAGGGTGGCCAGGTTCAGGTGGGCAACAGCTTGTGGAAAGCAGCTATTTTTGAGCCTGGTAGTGTGGGCTCTGAGGCTCCTTTAACGCCTCCCAGAGCGCTGGGAGGAGAACAGTCCATGGTTGGGGTCTCTGCTGATGCTCAGACCCCTCTGAAGGCAGTGTTTGTGATAAATGTCTTTTATGGCTGGGAGCTGGGTACCGGTGACATGCTGGGCCGCCTTGACGACCCGCTGCAGAGCTTTCTGGTCTACTGAGGTGCAGTTGCCATACCACACTGAGATGGAGCTGGACAGGATGCTCTTTATGGTGCAATGGTAGAAGTTGGTGAGAATTTTGGGGGATAGACGGGCACTCCTCAGCCTCCTCAGGAAATGCAGGCATTGTTGGGCCTTTTTCACAAGGGCCTGGGTGTTTGATGTCCAGGAAAGTTTCTCGCTGATGTGGACTCCAAGGAATTTAAAGCTGGAAACACGCACCACTTCTACCCCATTGACGTGTATGGGGGAGTGGCTGCAGCTTCTAAACCTCCTGAAGTCCACAATCAGCTCCTTCATCTTCTACACATTGAGGACAAGATTGTTGGTAGTACACCATGATGTGAGGTGCTGAATCTCGTCCCTGTAGGCCGTCTCGTCATTGTTGGTGATACGGCCAATGACTGTGGTGTCATCTGCAAACGTAACTATAACATTTGAAGGGTGAGTTGGCAGGCAGTCGTGGGTAAAGAAGAAGAAAAGGAAGGGGCTCAGAACACAGCCTTGAGGGGCACCTGTGCTGAGGGTCAGAGTGGAGGAGGTGTGGTCACCTAACCTAACAGACTGAGGTCTGTTGGTCAGGAAGTCCAGGGTCCAGTTACAGAGGGAGGGGTTGAGGCCAAGGGAGATGAGTTTGGTGGGGATGATAGTGTTGAAGGCAGTGCTATAATCTATTAACAGAATCCGGATGTATGTGTTGTTAAGTTCAAGGTGGGTCAGAGCAAAGTGCAGGGCAGTGGCAATGGCATCCTCAGCAGATCTTTTGGGACGGTGGGCGAACTGATGTGGGTCGAATGTGGGGGGGATAATGTTTTTGATGTGAGCCAGAACCAGTCTCTCAAAACACTTCATGGCAATGGGGGTGAGTGCTATGGGTCGCTAGTCATTCAGACATGTGGATGTTGGTTTCTTGGGGACAGGAATGATAGAAGTGGTCTTAAAGCATGCCAGGACTATGGATTGGGACAGTGAGAGGTTAAATATAGTTGTGAAGACCTCCTCCAGCTGGTCGGCACATTCCCGGAGGACCCGACTCAGTATGCCGTCCGGTCCGGCAGCCTTCCATGTGTTCACTCTGCGCAGAGATTCTCTGACCTTCAGCGATCGATAGGCGGAGCACCTGGTTTTCTGCGTGGCTGGGGATTTTTGTGGCTAGGTCAGTATTGTCCTTGTCGAAGCCGGGTTTAGAAATGATTTCACTTGTTTGGCAGGGAGGCATCATGGACAGTGGGACTGCTAATTCTAGGGTGAGTTTTTCCCCCTATATCCTCACGGTAAAGGCGACCGTAAGCCCACATTTTAAAGCTTATATTTTTTTTTAAAAAATGTCTTCCCAAGGGGGCATGCCACTTAATCCCCCCTAGAGGGTTTGCGTCTTTGTCACCTTTTTCACCCCTGATGAGTTTGTGTGCCTGATTATTGACAACTCTTAATTTCAGGGTTGATGCTGGTTCTGTTATTTCCTGTGTTTCATTATTCTTTTCTGTTTACTCTCTAAACTTTAGCATGCATGGTTCACCCCAGGGAGGAGGCATAAGCCTGCAACAGGGTTCCTGGAGGAGCGCCTCCACAATGTCTGGAAAAGGCTCCGCTGCCGCAGCTAAGTGAATTCAACAGCACAAGTGCCACATGAAACCAGTCATTTTGCCAGGTACAAGAAGATGTCTTCCCCTTCCATCTCAGTCCAGTTCATATCAATGCATTTAGGAGTGGATGTGACTCCTTCTCTAGGCTGTTTGCAATAAACTAAACTCTTCTTACTTGAACTCTACATTATAAAGTGAACTCCTCTCTTGTAAAGTCAACTCCTCTCGTGAGTAAGTCAAGGCAAACCCCTCACCGAACCTAGTTAGATGTTAGCACCTTTACTGCTACCCCTAGTTTGCACTGGAGGCGCTACAAGGGCGCTACAAGAATTTTCATGTTGCCAAGGTCAACTAATGGCCCAAGGGGGTCGTTTGGCGGCCATCTTGAATTGATGTCCACGTGAGGGGCAAAAAAATTTCGATTTTCACAACTCCTGAACCAGACAACATACAAAGACAATGAACCCACTTTCTGATATAATTTTGACACTAGAAATCAGATGGAAAGGCCTTTGACATGGTACAACCACTCTTTATTTGTGAAAAACAGGTAAATAAGAAATTTTAGGCTCCTAACAATAAAGCAAGACCAGCTGTTAAAACCGTCCCAAGTTTGGAGTGAGGAAGCCACCTCACGACTGCAGGACTGCTTTGGAAGCACAGACTGGGGAGTGTTGCACAGGGAGCAGACGTAGAGCAGACTTAGAGGAATACACTTCAGCCATCCTGGCCTACATTAATTTCTGTACTGAGACAGTACTAACCACCAAAACCATCAAGGTATTTCCAAACCAGAAGCCATGGCTGGACAGGAATGTGCGGTCTCTGCTCAGGGCTCAAGATGCTGCCTTCAGGCCAGTTACATGCTGGCCTACAAAAATGCCCAGAGGGACTTGAAAAAGGGCATTAGAGAGGCTAAACGCAGGTACAAGCAGTGCATTGAGGGACACTTCACACATAACAACAGCCCCCGGAACATGTGGCGAGGTATTAAAAACATAATGGATTACAAATGCAGCACCCCACATATCACCTGTGACAGTGCATGCTTTGAAACGCAGCTCAGAAGAGTTAGGGCCCAAATGACCCTGCCTAAGGAGGGGCAAGCACTCGTCCTACAGCACCATCAGGTGAAATCCAGTCTGAGCAGAATCGATATCTCCAAAGCGGCAGGACCAGACAGAGTGTTGGGCCGCACACTGAAGCTATGCGCTGACCAACTAACAGGGGTGTTCACCGACATCTTCAACCTCTCCTTATGACAGGCTGTTGTCCCCACCTGCCTTAAGTCCACCACCATTGTACCTGTACCCAAGAAGACAGCAGTCAGCTGCCTCAATGGCTATCGCCCAGCTGCCCTGACCCCAATTATTATGAAGTGCTTTGAGAGGATTATACTCTCTCACATCAAGGACATCATCCCATCCCCACAGATCTGGACAGCCTCCAATTTGCCTATCGGGGGAACAGATCTATGGAGGACGCAGTCTCAATTACACGTCATTCAGCCCTGTCCCACCTGGAGCATCCAATCACGTCAGGATGCTTTTTATTGACTTCAGCTCCGCTTTCAATACAATAATCCCCTATAAACTGGTACACAAACTCAGCAAAATAGGATTAACCACCTCACTCTGTTCATGGATTATGGACTTCCTCACTCACAGACCTCTAAATGACAGGATAGGTAACCATACATCTTCAACCCTCATCCTGAACACAGGTGTGCCGCAGGGCTGTGTGCTCAGTCCAACTCTCTTCACCCTGTTCACCCACGATTGTACCCCATTCACTCCTCCAACACTATAGTGACGTTTGCTGATGACACCACTATAGTGGGACTCATAACCAACAACGAGGAGACACACTACAGAGAGGAGGTCCAACATCTGGCTGGGTGGTGTTCAGACAATAACCGGGTCCTGAACACCAGTAAAACAAAGGAGATCATTGTGGACTTTAGGAGATCCAGGAAGACCACCCCACTCCCACTGCACATAAACGGTGAAGAGGTGCATATTGTGGACAACATCAAATTCCTGGGGATCCACATAACCAAAGAACTCACATGGTCACTCAACACCTCCCACCTGGTGAAGAAAGCACAACAGAGGCTTTTCTTCCTCAGGAAACTTAAAAAACCGGTCTCCCTTCTCAGCTGCTGGTCAACTTTTACAGAAGCACTACAGAAACCATCTTCTGTCAATGTGTCACAATGTGGTATGCCAGTTGCACAACAGAGAACAGGAAGGACTTGGCCTGGGTGGTAAAGACAGCACAGAGGATTGTGGGAGCTGTGATCCCGAACCTGGATGCTTTGTATGCTGGCTGCCTACAGAGGAAAGCCATCAACATCAGCAAGACGCAACACAACCAGGTCACAGTCTGTTTGTTTCCTTGCCATTAGGGAAAAGATACTGCACCATCAAAACCCGGACTAACAGGCTGAGGAACAGCTTCTTCCCCAGAGCTGTAGCCTCCATTGCCCCCCCCCCCACACACACACACACATCTGCCTATAGCTGCTGAGAACTAACTGGTGCTAAAGCCGCTGCAATATGGGCAATTATGTGCAATAACCCCATGCACTATTTTGAAATTTAAAAGCCGCTGCTATTTTTTATTGTCTTATTGTCATTTTTGCTACCTCACTTATTTTTACTTCCTCACTTATTTATACTAAATGTTGTTTGACTTGTTTTTATCTTGGGTTTTTCTTTTTTTTTTAATCATTTACCTTGTCTAGTGTTGCTGGTCTGAGAGTCACCAAACGAAATGTCGTTGTGTGTACACAATGACAATAAAGTATCTTATCTTATCTTTTGCTATTTTTTTCGGAGTAGTTTCCTGCAATAGCCAAATTAAACTACTTTATTTTCTTATATCAGTTGCAAGGTTATTAAATGGATGGCAATCACTCTAACTGACATAGATGGCAATCTGATAATACTAGCTAATTGAATGCAAAAGTCATCAAAACCCCATTTCACTGGTCATCGTCATTGTCCATCTCATCATCAATCCCCACTTCATCCTTTCCCCCCTCATCATCACTACAGACGACCCCAGCAGCCAACAGGTCAAAGACAGATGGGGGCAAAATTGGTCCACAAGACCAGACAGGTTCCAAAATCCTTCCCTCTTTCTTCTCCCACCCCTGACCTCGTCATATGGTTTATGCCTCCACAAGATCGGTTCAGCTGCATACTTGTAACAGGCCACTCTATAGTTCACCCGTTGGATGCGGGGAATGAGTGAGTCTTGGTGGGGGGGGGGAGCAAAATCGACTCTCGACTTGCTGCTGAGTGTCTCGTCTTCTCCCACAATCTTCTTGAGCATCTTGCTCCTGACCAGGTTGACTGATGTCTCACGTGCTTGACTGTACATCGCACATGTGAAGCCCTCCAGCTGCTCCTGCATTTCCAGCTTCACCTTCCACTCATCGCCCAGCTGACTGTAAAAAGATTGTTGGAATATTTTTGCTAAGTTTGCTCTTTCCAAATCTTGCATTCTATTCAATATACATAACATGCTAAATTATCTAAAAATTCATTCACCAACCTGAAAGCCTTTTGAAATTTGGCGTCCTTCTGGAGCTTTTTGAGCGATGCCACCTTACCCTTGCCCTTAAAGGTGCTGGTACAGTCCTCGCCACTGAATACATAGTAGCCGAGCAGGGTGCTGCAGTGCAGATGCCCAAGAGAGGTGGCCAGCTCCGTGACATTGACCAGCTGACGGTTCCTGCCTGTGCCAGTGTCAAGATAGATGACAAGGTTGATGGTGTCAGCGTGATGCAGGAGGATGATGCAGATATCGGTGTCCGGAGTCCTTCCTATTGCCACCTTGAAGCCCAGCTTGATGGCATGATGCAGGTGGAGCACAACCCAGCTGTCTGTCTCCTCCTGGTCTGACTGGAGGGCATGGATGTGAGTGACCTCAACCTGAAATGGCACAAAACACCCTAATGCATGGTAGCTTGAGTCCTCACGTTCGGTGTGGGAAGATGGTGGCACGAACTCGCATTTGTGGCAGCCTCACCCAGTGCCAACTATGCTGTGTCTTTGTCCACGTCTGTGTCTAAGTTTGTATCTTTGTGTGAAGTTTTTTATTTTGTTCGTTGATTTTTTTTTTTCATTTAATGGCTAGGAGAGCTGGCGTTGGATCGGCTGAGAGAGTTTACGGCCCTTTCCGGAGCTGTACAGCCCTGCCCGGAGCTGTACCTGAGAGGAAACACCAAGGCGGTCTTGCAGTGGCCTCGCCTAGCGTGGACTGTGCAGTGTTTTTCTCTGCGTCTGCGTCGTCATGTGGGGGAGGTGTGTCGAAGGTGTCTGGCTGGGAGAGCTAGTGTTGGATCTGCTGAGGGAGCCTGGTTTGTTTCATCCGATGGGCCCTGGGTCCACGGACCCTGCCAGGAGCTGCGCCCAGGGAGGAAACACAGAGGGCGGTCTGGCAGTCTGGCACCCACACTCAGGATCTGCGTTGAGGACGTGAACCAGCTCTTCCAGAGACAGAAGACCAGGAAGTCACCGGGCCCAGATGGCATGTCACCCTCCTGTCTGCCCCCCCCCTTTTTCTCCTTATTGTACTTGGCAAATTACCCTATTTTCCGAGCTGTTGCTGTTGCTCCACCCCCTCTGCTGATCCGGGGAGGGCTGCAGACTATCACATGCTTCCTCCCATACATGTGGAGTCGCCAGCCGCTTCTTTTCACATGACTGTGAAGAGTTTCAACAGGGGGACGTAGCACACAGGAGGATCACGCTATTCCCCCCAGTTCCCTCTACTCCCTGAACAGGCGCCCCGACTGACCAGAGGAGGCGCTAGTGCAGCGACCAGGAGGACACATATCTACATCGATTTTCCAACCCGCAGACATGGCCAATTGTGTCTGTAGGGACGGTTGACTAAGCTGGAAATAACACGGGGATTCAAACAAGCAATCCCTGTTTTTGTAGGCATCTAAATAGACCGCTACGCTACCTGGATGCCCTCACCCTCCTGTCTTAAAGTCTGTACTGACCTCACCCTCCTGTCTTAAAGTCTGTACTGTCCATTTTCACACTGATCTTCAGCAGATCACTGGAGCCGTGTGAAGCCCCCCCCTGCTTCAAGAGCTCCACTATCATCTCGGTCCCCAAGAAACCTCGTATTACAGGTACAGGCCCATTGCCCTGATGTCCATGGTCATGAAATCTTTCGAGAGACTGGTGTTGACCCGCCTGAAGGAAATCACAGATCCCCTGCTTGACCCCCTGCAGTTTGCCTACCGAGTAAACAGATCAGTGGATGATGCAGTCAACATGGGATTGCACTACATCTTCCAACACCTTTACTGCCCTGGAACATACGCAACAGTCCTGTTTGTGGACTTCAGCTCAGTGTTCGACACCATCGTCCTAGATATCCTCAACTCCAAATTCACCTGGCTCGCTGTACCAGCCCCCACCTGCCAGTGGATTAAAAACTTCCTGACAGACAGGAGGCAGCTGGTGAGACGGGGAAAATCACATCCAGCACCAGGACAATCAGCACTGGCACCCCCCAGGGATGTGTGCTCTCCCCTCTACTCTTCTCCCTCTATACAAATGACTGCACCGCAGGGTGTAGCAGTCTGTTCCATTGCTTACCAACATGGGGATTGCTGGTTCGAATCCCCGTATTACCTCCAGCTTGGACAGGCGTCCCTAAAGACACAATTGACCGTGTCTGCGGGTAGGAAGCTGGATGGGGGTATGTGTCCTGGTCGCTGCACTAGCGCCTCCTCTGGTCGGTCGGGGCACCTGTTCGGGGGGGGGGACTGGGGGGAATAGCATGATCCTCCCATGTGCTACGTCCCCCTGCCGAAACTCCTCACTGTCAGGTGAAAAGAAGCGGCTGGCGACGCCAGTGGCTGTTGCAGCTAGAAAAGCGCTATATAAAATGCAGCTTCATTGATTGATTGATTGATAGTCTGCAGCCCTCCCCGGATCGGCAGAGGAGGTGGCGCAGCTGGCCCTCTGGTGCGGCCATAACAACCTGGAGCTGAATATGCTCAAAACAGTGGAGACGACAGTGGACTTCTGGAAGAGTCCCCCAACACTGCCCCCCCCACCATACTCAACAGCACGGTGTCTATGGTGAAAATGTACAGATTTCTGGATTCCTCAATCTTCCAGGGCCTAAGTTGGGCATCCGACACAGACTCAATCATCAAAAAGGCCCAGCAGAGGATGTACTTTCTCCGCCAGCTCAAGAAATTCAACCTGCTTCAGGAACTGCTGATTCAGTTCTACACTGCAATAATCCAGTCTGTCCTCTGCACATCCATCACTGTCTAGTTTGGTTTGGCCACCAAACAGGACAGGGACAGACTACAACAGACAGTTAGGTCTGCAGAGAAAATCATTGCTGCCAACCTGCCCTCCATTCAGGATTTATACACCTCCAGACTCAGGAAACGGGCAGGCAACATTACTGCAGACCCATCACACCCTGGTCAAAACCTGTTCCAACTCTTCCCCTCTGGCAGGCGCTACAGAGCACTTGCGCCTCAAAACAACCAGATATATAAACAGTTTCTTTCCACGGGTTGTCATTCAAATGAACACTTAACACTCAAATAAATCCAACCAATTTGTACATACTGTACTGTACATTGTACGTATGATTGAGTATACTCTGTCATGTCCATCTACCTCAGGCATGTATGTAAGTAACCTGCTAACATCTATTTCAGCATCTCTGATACGAACCGCCGAGCCCCGTGTTGGTAGGCAACAGAATAGACCACTATGCTACCCGGACGCCATCAGCATCTCTGATATATTCTCTGCACCACTGCACTTTATCACCTCTGATGCTACCCTACAGGGCAGTGAAAGGAACAGCTCCTTCCTATCTCCAGGCCATGGTCAAGCCCTACACCCCCGCCCGACCACTTCTCTCTGCTGCCTCAGGACGCCTGGTTGCCCCATCGCTCAGAGGCCCTTGCTGCCGATCAACCCGGTCATGGCTCTTTTCTGTCCTGGCCCCACAGTGGTGGAATGAACTCCCCATTGATGCCAGGACAGCGGAGTCGCTACCCATCTTTCGGCGCAGGTTGAAAACCCACCTCTTCAAGAACTACTACCCTGTTACTTGTTCTTAGCACTTATGGTATTCACTCTTTAAAAAAAGTTAAAAAAATCTAATTCTTGCACTTTTACTTTAGCACTGGTTTTGCTCTTAGATGCTTGTTTAGATGCACTTATGACCTCTGATGACTAGTAGTTCTCCTGATTTTCTACATTAAATGATGCACTTATTGTAAGTCGCTTTGGATAAAAGCGTCGGCTAAATGACTGTAATGTAATGTATTTCACCTGTATAAGTCAATCCTTGTGTATCTTTATCTGCAGATTGTTGTGTTGTAGTGTTGTTATTCTATGTTTAAGTATGTTAAGAGCCACGAAGCAAGAGTCAAATTCCATGTAGTGTAAACCTACATGGCCAATAAACATAATTCTGATTTTGAGTCTGACCTTCCTTCTCTCTATCATATCAGCCAGCTCTCTCCTTTTACCAGTCATAGTGCCAACATTCAAATTTCCCACTCTCACCTCCACACTCCTACCCTTCCTCCTCTGCCGCTGCCTCTGGACATGCCTTCCCCCTCCTTCTCCTTCGTTCAAAAGTAGCATAGTTTCCATTGGCATCCTGCTGGACAACAGTACCTGTGGTGGTCATTGGTAATCCAGGCCTCGACCGATCCGGTATGGAAATCTGATATATGACCCTCATATTTTATTTGGCAAAAGTTTTATGCCGGGTGCCCTTCCATACACAACCCTCACTATTTATTCGGGCTTGGGACCGACACTAAGAACACACTGGCTTGTGCATCCTCAGTGGCTGGGTTTGGGGGTGACTACATTAATCTATTCAAACACACAACAGCATTAGGCCGACAAGTGAAGTCCTTCATCAACACCTCTCTCTTTTTTGGGGGGGAGTTCCCCCTTTATCTCCCCAAATGTGCTTGGCCAATTATCCGCTCTTCCAAGTGGTCCCGGTGGCTGCTCCACCCCCTCTGCCGATCCGGGGAGGGCTGCAGAAGCGGCTTCTTTTCACCTGACAGCGAGGAGCTTCGCCAGGGGGGTGTAGCGCGTGGGAGGATCCCGCTATTCCCCCCAGTTCCCCCTCCCCCCCTTGAACAGGCGCCCCCGACCAACCAGAGGAGGCGCTAGGACACGTACCCACATCCGGCTTCCCGCCAGCAGACACGGCCAATTGTGTCTGTAGGGACGCCCGACCAAGGCGGAGGGTAACACGGTGAGATTTGAACCCGCGATCCTCGTGTTGGTAGGCAACGGAAAATACCGCTACGCTACCCGGATGCCCCCCCCCCCCACCCACCCAACAACCCACCCAACACTCTTCCTGAAATGATTGACAAGGTACACTTCTGTCGTCGCTCCTCTGATGCCAACCTCGTCTCCACCACACAGGACCAAGCACCATGCCCCCCTCCCTCTGCAACTCCCTCCCCCAAATACGTCAGAGAGCGCGCCGATCTGTCCACGTTCAAATCATTAATCAAAACTCACCTTTTAATGTGTGATTAGTGGTGTCTGTTATGTTTTGTTTTTGTTGGTCATTTTACGTTATGTAAAGCGTATTTGAATACCCGGAAAAGCGCTCTATAAATTCAATGGATAATAATAATTATTATTATTTTATTATTATTACTGCTACTACCAAGATGAGGGAAGCAATCCTTTTTCCTCCGACTTGAAAGACGGTTATTTATTAAAATGTAGGGAGACTATATGGGCACAATCTGGGCAATTTCCCCGTCCAACCAGCAGTAGCACCACATTAGGGGGCGTCAACCAGCGGAATTTGTTTCCCCTCCTACAGCTAGCCGAAAGCTCTCCGTAAACCCTGCCGCATTACTCCAGCCTTGACGATGGGAAGATGGAGTCTGTCGTGATCTAAACGGTGATACGTGGACAAGCACAATTTAGGATTATTATAGCCTTGTTATGGTAACAGTTCCAGTCGGTTCAGGTAAAATTCTTGGTTACTTGGGTAGCTAGCTAACGCTAGCTTCGTTGCTATGTCAGCTAGTCCAGATGACAGCCAGTTTTGCTAAGCTAATGTCAGCGGACGAGCGTTAGCGACACCGAATCGCCCGTAACGTAGTTGGTATCAACTTTAATGGCATATGCGTTCCCCTCTCGCTGTTCTTTGTGTTTGACCACCGTTTTCCATTTTGGCCAGGTAGTCAGCCTGTTAAACTGTAAGCCAGTCAGCCGTCAATTTTGGCTAACGTCATTAGCCGAAGGGAAAGCTGTGATGATCTCGGCGATAGCTAGTGACCGCTAGCTTACGTTAGCGTTCTAATAGCCATTTCCTGGTTGTGATCCCAGAGGTCTTATTGACCTTACTTTTCAGCGACATTGTGCCTGGTTGACTGTTTTGCCAGACACGTTAAATCTTAAACAGAATAAAGCCGGGTACGGGGAAACAACGTAGTTAAAGCGCTGCTTTGAGCCTGCTTTAAGACAAACTGGATTTGTTTGTATGTCTCTGCAGGGGGAGGCAGGTGGTGTGAGTAGGGAGTGCAGCAAACATCAGCAGCATGTACTCTGAGTGGCGCTCGTTGCACCTGGTGGTGCAAAGTGACCAGGGCCACATTAGTGTCCTTCACACCTATCCTGCAGGTGTGGGCATGGAGGTGGCCAATGCTGTAGTCAAGCCACTGGGTACGGCTGTTAGCCCTGTGGCCACGGAAAACATCCTAAAGACAGACAAGGAGGTAAAGATGACAACCACTTTAATGTATTGTAATTGAAGTCCATGCGTGTATTGCAGCTTCTTAATGCCATGACATGAGGAAAGAGCACAGAGAGATTATTAACAAGGACAGGCAGTGCACATAGTTTGTTGTTGTCACTCGGTTAACATTCTCACTACCAGACATTTACTTGTAAAGACATGTCTTAAAATCATTGTTGTAAACAGTAGAAAGCACACAATCAGTATGAAATGCTCTCCTACAGCTATATGCCATACAACATTTTTTAACTCCTAATACACCTGAAACTCTCTTCGATTGATTTTATGCTCGTTATTTTTCTAGGTGAAGTGGACCATGGAGGTGCTGTGTTACGGGCTCACTCTACCCTTAGAGGGGGACACTGTTAAGCTGTGTGTGGATGTGTACACAGACTGGATGATGGCTCTGGTGTCTCCCAGGGACTCTATGCCTCTGCCCGTGGTCAAGGAACCCAATTTGTATGTTCAGACCATCCTCAAACATCTCTACAATGTCTTCCTACCCAGGTATGACAGATACAGAAAGAATATCTCTGACTGTTAATTAGCTAACTGATTCTGGGTTGTTCAGTTGGGTGGTTGTATAACATTATTTACTTAGTTATTTCATTAGCCTTGGTTTCCCTTCCCAGCCATTTTGCTGCTATTGTGTTTCTTATCTGTTGGTGGGTTTTAGTTCTACCTTTTTAAACGTCTTTACTTGTGCCTTTCACAATTGGACCCTTTAAGCCCTTACCCACTGTTGGAAGTTAACCGGCTTGAACTTAAGTTTTGCATTCTAATTTTGTTTCCGTTGGTGACAGCCTTGTCTTGGAGATAGTTCCTAGATCCTTTTAAAAGCAGCGGCAGGAGAACTAGTATTGTTTACTGTGCACAACAGTGCGACATGACAAGTGACATGGTTAAGGTGACTGTCACTTTTTGTGTCATATTTCCCAAGCTTTGTGGTTCTTGAAATACAATGGAAATAAAAAGAAAAACCTATACCAGAATTTCCACACGTTCTTAAATGTTCTAGATGCAGAAAGTTCCAGATTATGGTTAAGTTCTGACAGTGGGTAAGGGCTTTCTCTCTTACCCTCCAACCACCCTTTGGTGTATGTCATAGTTTCTGCCTTTCACTTTCATTCTCTTTTATCCCTTCTCTCTCCCCCTGTCCTTTGTTGTCGCTACCTTTCCACCACTCAATTGCCCCCTTTCTCACTCTAGGCCTGAGATGCACAGTTTGAACCACATCAGGCTGTGCCAGCAAGTTCTGACAGCAGTCCAGAAGCTGGCGAGAGAGTCAGTTTCCATGGTGAGGGAGACCTGGGAGGTGCTGCTGCTCTTCCTGCTCCGTGTTAATGACACACTACTAGCTCCACCGTCTATTGGAGGTAAGCCCACCTTGTAGGCCACAACCCCACTTTCTAAATTGATAATAATGGCTCTTTAACACGAACGATTTTCAAAGTTTAATAACTTTAAAAAAAAGAAAAGAAAAAAAGATACAGATCTGCCACTCCCTGAATGCTCCTAAAATTGCATATATTTGCATTAAAGTGAATTTTAGATCAATTGCAAAAAAAAAAGTTGTGATAAGATGTACCTAAAACAACCATGCGCGTCATGTCACTATTTATGACGTGTGTTGGTCGCATCATTTCCTTTGCCAAGTTCATTGCTCTGTCCTAGAAACACACTAGTGTTCTCCAGTGCAGAGAAATAGTCTAAACTTGATTTTTGGTGATTGCCAACATTTCTGGTTATAGATGCTATTTCAGATGAACCATGACTACCACCGAGGCATTGCAGTATTTACAGGCGTTGGACAGCGGCGGTTTTAAATTGTTTGAAAAATAGTATTAAAGTTGTTAAAATGTTAATGTTGGTGTCAGTTGTTTCTTAACAGACGTACTAACATATGTAATGCATTAATATCTCAACTGGGTATTTATCTTGACAGAATATGGAGTTTAAAAACCATGGGCGTTCTAGTGGTTTTTAAGTTCCGGTTGTTGTTTTGGACCGTTTCAATATTTATTTTTGGTTCTTTTTTTACATTTCACATTTTATAGGCCTTGTTACGTTTGTTAGATTAGCAATATGTGTTTTCTGTTCTGTTTTTCAGGTAATATTTTCACTTTTTCAGTTTTGCTATTCAAGTTCGACCATGTCTCTCGGAAGTTTAAATTGTTTAAAATAGTATTGTAGTTGTTAAAATATTATGTTTGGTGTCAGTCATTTCCTAACAGACATACTATCTATCATACGCAATGCATTAATATCTCAGTTGGGTATTTATCTTGACAGAATATAGTTTTAAAAACTGGCGGTCATGTTGACTGCCCATAGTCGTTTTAGGTAGGGGTGAAATCCCAGTCGTTCTAGTTTAAAAAGTATTCATGGTTAGGTGATTAGTTTTGGCTCCACCCTTCAAAACAGACTGAGATCTGTCTCATGTCATGAACAATCGCAAAATATGCCCACCATCAGGTTTATTTACTTCTTCTTAGCGATGGCTCTGATAAGAGTTGCATGATCATGTGACTAACTTCAGTCTTTTTTGTACAGACTTTTGTTAGTAGTTCTCCTGGTAACTGAATCTGTTGTGACAAAGGCATTTTTGCTCACAACATCAATCTATCTCAGTGACCAGTGTAGAATTTTTTTCAATGATGTTCAATGGACAATTGATATGTTTACTTTTTACACCCACCTGCTAACACTAATATGTTTCCCTGTGGTCAGTTGGGGTGGCAGAGAAACTGGCAGAGAAGCTGATGGCAGTATTGTTCGAGGTGTGGCTACTGGCATGTGCCCGCTGCTTCCCCACCCCACCATACTGGAAGACAGCGCGTGAGATGCTGGCAAATTGGAGACACCACCCTCCTGTGGTGGAGCAGTGGAGCAGAGTGGCTTGTGCCCTCACCTCCAGGTATTGATGACACTGGATGGCTCTGTGAAAAATTTTTTTTTTTTTATCTCTTATAATGCTCATCAGCTCAAAACTTTGGCTTCAAATTTTACATACAGACCACTTGAAAATTTTGATCGAGTTAGTGTTTGAAAAATATCTGGTAAAAGCTGATAGAGTATCTGGTGAAACAAGACTAGGTCAAAACCTAGTATATGGCTGGACTATGTATGGTCAGTGTTCGAAATTGTGGCCAATTTGATACAGGGATAGTCAGTAGTAATGTGTATAATGGGAATTCCTGGATATTAAATGTTCATCTGCAATTTTCTGTAGTGGTCCCAGTAATATTTGTTGTTAAAGTGTACTAAAGTAGCATATCACTTGACATGGTTAAGCTACATTCGAGTAATTAAAAAAAAAAGAAGGTATAAATGCAGATGAGAAAAAGAGAACAAATCTCTCTGACCAAGGCACTCCGTGTAATTAAAAATGTCTTTATTGAAACTTAGACATATCCAAAAAGGACCTATAAATGCAGTTGCAAGAAGAACAATACTTTCCACTAATATCTTGGGATGTTTGATTTAAAAGAGAACTGAGAACTTAATTACAATAGTTGTAGTTACAATTAAATTATCTGTTAACTCCCCTTCCTCTTTCATCTGTTTCTACCTGCGGATGTCTCTCGTTAAGAATCATTCTGTATTGACAGGCGAATGCACAAAAAATGGATTGTGGCCACTAATGGCACCATGAATTGCGCATCATTTGCAACTGCTATCTGCCCCATCTCCAGGTCTGATTCACCAAAGATATTGTGCTAATGATGTTACAGTACAAACATGGGCATTAAGTTTTGCAGCCGAGTGGAATTTGCCCTTGTTTTGCATCTGACTGCAATTATCTATGTGGCAAAGTATAAATGTTGGCTTTGCATCAAGAACACAGGAGGCAGGTTCAATGTCGCCCTCGATGTCATCAAGTATAGCAAGAATTGTTTGACCTGGCTACCTGTATCTGCGAATGATTTTGGTCTTGGTTAAATCAAAAAGTGATATTCTCCTTTGAAATAGCTGCTCAAGAGCACGCCTGGCATGACGATGCCTTTGCCTGGCTGCAATCGATGCTGCCATGATCACTGGAAAGACTGGGCGTGACACCCCTTATAAATGTGCTTCAGTTACCACCAACTCTCTGAAGACGCTAATAATTTTCACTCTTAACTGCATGTGGCTTTTAGCACTGGTGTTTGTGAATGGGACTTTTTTTTCTTTTTTTTTTTGCAGTGAAGCTCATTTGCATAGAAAATGGCCAATTTTGCGCCATATGTATGCATATTCCTAATTTAGATACGTGCAAATAGCACCAGAGCACCAAGACGCTATTTGCTTGGCAAAGCAGTTAAGAGTGCGTTTCAGTCTTTGCGGCTGCTTTGAGAACAACTCGGTTTCTTTTTTGTCTTATTTGTGCAGGTTTAGTGGACACAAAATACACGCAATCCTTTTGTGAATTTGCCAGTGAGTGTTTTGTCAAGAGTGGTTGTTATTTGGGGTGCTTTAGCTGTGCGTTCTCCCTCATGCCGCTCAGTGCTTGGCTGACCTATCGTGTAACTTCAGTGACGTTGTTGGTCACCTGATCCAGCAGCCCAATCATGTCAACATGATCACTCAGTCAGTCAGTAAGTCAGTCACCCAGCCAGTCAGTGACATTTGCGTTTGTAGGGCTGGCCCGCTGGCTGGTCCAGCCAAAAAAATAATTAGGTTAATACTTGAAATGCCTAAAAACAGGACTCTAGCAAGATTACTTGTCAATCAAAACTCTTCCTGAACTAATGTGTCGTTTCTGAACTGTTCCTTCCCAGCCATCCTTATATTAATTTTAAAGGACCTGTTTATCAGTTAAGGGTCTTTAAGGTCCAAAAATATCCAAGTATGATAATGTTTCACTATGTGTGTCTTTTCTTTCAATCCAGGCTGTTGCGTTTCACCCATGGCCCCTCCTTCCCTCCTTTTAAAGTTCCCGATGAAGATGCCAATTTGATCCCAGTGGAGATGGACAATGATTGTGTGGCACAGACTTGGTACCGCTTCCTCCACATGCTCAGGTATAGAGAGCGACAGTAATGTAGCAGTTTGGAGTCTTGTTACTTGCAGGGTTCATACAGTCATGAAAAACCCAGAAAAGTAAGTACATTTGAAAATACAGTTTCCAGGTCCTGGGAATCCGAGTAAAGCAGCAACATCTTTATTAAAAGTACAGTACAAAATATGACTTGCAAAAAAATTTGAGTTGCTTGTATGCGGTATTTGAAAATATGACCGACTTCTACATCATATTGTGCTAAAACGCACCTTTTAATTGGCAGTTCTAAAAATAGTTGCTATTGGCGATGGAAATCAAGCTAAAACTTATGGAGTAGTCATGGAAAAGTTCCATTAGTATAGGAATATATTAACTGAACTTGAAATTGAAGATAATCTAGCTCCAATCTTGTTCATCCTCATGGGCTGGATAAGCGTTTAGTATTTAAAGCATCGGAATAAGAAGTCCCTGGAGAGAGTTCATCTCATTCCCCGTCCAACTTTGATTGAAATTAAGTCTATGAACTCAAATCTTTTATCAACGCAAGAATATCACTTCAGGACAACGGCCCAATATAGTTTAAGAACTGAGAACCCCTGCAAGCTTTTAGATAGAAGCCACCTGGATCTTCTGTTGTGTTTTGTTGTTCAGGGTGGCACAGTGGCTCAGTGGTTAGCGTTGTTGCCTCACAGCAAGAAGGTCCTGGGTTCAAACCCCAGGCCGTCCCAGGTCCTTTCTGTGTGGAGTTTGCATGTTCTCCCCGTATCTGCGTGGGTTTCATCCTGGTACTCTGGTTTCCTCTCACCATCAAGACATGCATGTTAGGGTTAATACTCCTGTCTGTGCCCCTGAGCAAGGCAGTGGAAAGAAGAAATGGGAGTTTGTCCCCGAGTGCTGCAGCTGCCCACTGCTCCTGTACAATAGGATAGGTTAAATGCAGAGAACAAATCCATTGTAAGAATACAATTTGTTGTAAGAATACAATGTCAACTAAAGTGGCTTTCATTTTCTGATTTCGTTTTCTGCAGCAACCCGGTAGACCTGAGCAACCCGGCGATAGTGAGCACCACCCCAAAGTTCCAGGAGCAGTTCCTTAACTCCAGTGGCATCACCCATGAGGTGGTGCTCCACCCTTGTCTAAAGCAACTGCCGCAGATCTTCTTCAGGGCCATGAGGGGCATCAGCTGTCTAGTGGATGCCTTCTTGGGTAAGAGCATGTAGGGGTTAGAACTCAGTGGCGGGTCTTTTGGGAGGGATGTATTAGGAGTTATATTTATCCAGGTGCTATAGACCTAGAACATGTTTGAAAGCCAAGGATGGATCAGATTGAAATGGTAAAGCACATATTTAATGTTTGTGGTAGTGCCAGGAATCGGGTTCTCTGCTACAGCTGTCAGCTGCAGAAAGCAAAGTAGTGGATGCCTGTCAGGAGTATCTGCTCAATTATTTGATTAGAAACATGTCCTTGCATATTTTTTTCTGTACTTTATAGGTGTCTTTGTTGAAAAGAGAGACGTACGAGAGAAGGTGTTCTCTTTTTGTCCGGTGCTACTCTCTCATGGTACAAAGCCTCAGTCGACTCCCGTTATAAAAAGATTGGCATGTGGGACAGACTTTGCTTCTTGGTGGTGATGATGCCTAACACGTGGTGTTAAATTCTGATCTCAAACCAACCTCAAATTTATCAGATTTGCACACAAGTTAAATGTCAATTTATCAACAAGGTATCTGCAGCAGGCACTAATTTTAGGTATCTGAACAAAGTGGATAAATATGGGTGATTCATGTCTAACCTTGGTTGTGCAAAATTGCTGTGTGAAAGCTCTTGTGTGATTCTCATCAAAAATCTGAAATCGCCTTTTTTCCATCTCTCCTTTTTAACATTACAAATGGCAAAATATTCTACTCACCAAACCACAGTAATAAGTTCTTGCCTCTGAATGAGAGAGGGGGAAATCTGTTTTATTTATTCTTCATTGATTGTTTTCTAAGGTTGATCAATTCTTTTATTCCACCGAGGGAAAGAAACCATGTTGGAGAGATCTTGAGGGTGAACCTCAACTGGACAAATCCCACCACTGTCTGCCTTTTGCACTGTTGCCTCCAGTACATCTCATTTCACTCTCCTCTCAATAGGTATATCACGCCCCAGAGCTGACAGCGCCCCACCCACCCCAGTCAATAGACTGAGCATGTCCCCACCTCCCTCTGTCAACAACACCACACCCCCTCATAACCGCAAGCAAAGACACACTGTGGTCACCAAAACCACCAGCAAGAGTTCAACTGTGAGTTCCTGCGGGAAATGCAATAATCACTTTCAAAAATGCAAAATTAAGAACAGGTTTTAGTTCGGTCCTCTTCTAATATGGCCAAATGGAAACAATTTCCAGGTATTCGGGTGGCGTAGCGGTCTATTCCGTTGCCTACCAACATGGGGATCACCAGTTTGAATCCCCGTGTTACCCGCGGCTTGGTCGGGCGTCCCTACAGACACAATTTGCCGTGTTTGCGGGTGGGAAGCTGGATGTGCGTATGTGTCCTGGTCGTTGCACTGGCACTTGCTCTGGTCAGTCGGGGCGCCTGTTCAGGGGGGAGGGGGAACTGGGGGGAATAGCGTGAGCCTCCCATGCGCTACGTCCCCCTGGTGAAACTCCTCACAGTCAGGTGAAAAGAAGCGGCTGTCGACTCCAGATGTATCGGAGGAGGCATGTGGTAGTCTGAAGCCCTCCCCGGATCGGCAGAGTGGGGTGGAGCAGTGACTGGGACAGCGCCTAAGAGTGGGGTAATTGGCCAAGTGCAATTTGGGAGAAAAGGGGGGGAAAATCCAAAAAAGAAAAAGCTCTCCAGCTATCGCTTTATTTTTTGGACTAATACTCTGTAGGCCGTAAAGCATAGTTCATACTATTTATGTCTCCAGCCAAATTAAAAGTCATTTATTTATTCAGTTGTTTACCTCAACCCTATAGGGCAGTGGTGGGCAACCAACCAAGGGGTCCCAGCAGCAGCAACAGCAGCAGACGTCATCTTCCCCAACCCTACTCTCGAGCCCCAACCAGAGCAGCTGGGAGTCTCGGCCCCTGCCGGCCCCAGCCAGGCCAAAAGTCAACAGCATTCTAAACCTGTTTGGACAGTGGCTCTTTGACGCTGCTCTGGTCCACTGTAAGCTCCACAGTGGTCTCAGCCGAGACCCCAGCATGACTGGTAATGAGATAGCCTTAACCTGTCATTTAACAGCTCAGTTGCTATAATATTTTAGGCCAACATTTCATTTTTGCATGGGCGGGTGGGTGTTTGTTTTTGTGTTCATTAGTGTTTTATTAGTGTATTTGTGGAATGTGGAGTTATGTATGTTCACAGTGCCTGTGTTCTTTTGCTGTGTGATGTTCAGGATATCCTTTCATTTTTCTTTCTTTTCTTTTTTTTTTTACTTTGCTGTGCCTTTGTGGGAGTGGAGGGCTTGGTTAGAAGTGGGCTGGTGTGAGATATCAGTCTGATTCAGAAGTCAGTGACATTTGCCCAGTATTTAAACTCCGCTCGTACCACATAGAAGCTATAAATATGTGGTCTGCATAGTGAATAGGAGTCCCAAGATTTCACACAGCTTATTTTATTGACTTTATAACCATAGAATGCCTTGAAATGTAATATTGTCTGTAGAGGTGCTTAATGAAAACGTGGCATTTGGAAAGAAATTGGGCATATACGTATCACAGGCTTTCCATTTATTTTGTCTGTTATTGGTGTGGTGTCTTGCATGTGTTCGCCATGTCTGAGTGCTGTTCCAGTGGTTGAAGTGGGTTGAAGGTCATCCATTGAGGAGAACGAACAAAAAAAAAAATAACAGAAAACACACACACACACAATTCATGCCTTATATGAATTGACCCCACAAATATTGGATCTGCTTTGATTTTGTCTCTCTCCACTATTTCTGTTATCTTGCAGCCTCTTTTATCCAAATTCTCCTTTCTTATAAATCTTGTAAGTAGGAACGTCAGCTTTTTTTCCTCACTTGATTAGCAGTCGGTTCTTGACAAATTCCTGCTTTTCAGTTCATTTTCTTCATGATCATGATCATTGTCATTGTTATTTTTCTTCTTTTTATTCTGTACCAACCCCCTGTCATACAAACGTGTACCAGCGTCCTCTCAGCGATCTCTGATGGTGATGGAATGGAGTCACCAAGTCACCACTTGTCTTGACCATAACGTTTCAAATTTTTTCATTTATTTTATTTTTTTTGTTTTTGTCACACTAATCCTTATTATTTACCCCAGACCCTGCCCCCCCCCCCCCAAGTTCAGCATTGGTGTTTTGTTCCCTGTAATTTCCTTATGTTTTGTCAGTTCACTTGAGTTTGGATTTCATTGGTTTGGTGCCTCAATGCATGAAGTGAATGGTATGTACCTTGAGTGACAGTGATCTTATCACAACAGCGAGGGGGCTGACACAGGGATTTTGCATTGTGGTCTTGCATCTGGGAATGACTGTCACGGTTTTGATATAAACACATTATCCTTGCTGCGCTTTGTGTCAGTTATAGCTAGTGGCAAACTCTTTGTGTCAGAGGTCCCTTCTTTGTATGCTTGTTAATTGGTGTGAGTGTGCGTTTGCTGTCATTTAAGTCCTCGTCGTTCTTTGGTTTGAGCGTTGTTGTTTTTTTTTGTCTGCCTTATGATCTAATTATGTTTAAGGTCTTTTTACTTTGTTGCAACAGTGTGCATATACTGAAAATGTCTGAAAATGCCTCTGATTTTATACGTGCACACATACACGCTTCAATTCACGGTCCTTTCATTCTCTGTCTCTTCCTGCTTTCTTCAGCCATAGCCACTCAGGTGGGTCTGGAGCTCAGGAGGAAGGGCTCCCAGATGTCCACGGACTCCATGGTGTCCAACCCCATGTTTGATGCCAATGAGTTCCCAGAAAGCTACGAGGCAGGTCGAGCTGAGGCTTGTGGGACTCTCTGTCGCATCTTCTGCAGCAAGAAAACGGGGGAAGAAATTCTCCCTGTGTACCTGTCCAGGTAATGTGACTAAGCCAGTGTTTCCCACAGGATCTTTTATTTTTCTGGGGAAAGTTCCAACACAGGCATAAAGTTTTACTGATAAAACGCATGTAACATATCGCTTTTTGTCTGCCGACAAGATTTCCAGGAAAGGTAAAATAATAGTTGTAACCAGTCAGTTTTAGAGGGTCAGAGATGAAAATAGGCAGAATCACTGAGTTATCATACATTGTGAATGGGTGAATTTAGTCTTGTAGCATCTGAACACATGTATGAAATGGAAAATATGGTGCCATTTATTCATTAAAACTCTACATTCTGCAGCTTTAAGAGCAGAGTTGTTATTTCTTTTGAAAGAAGTCAACTTTATTTTGCCTGCTTTTTTTTTAGCTTTTACTCAGCAAGCTTAGTACTTCATTTTTACACACACACACACACACACGTCTCTTGGTGTCTCCATTCTAAGCTAGTGAAGCAAGCGTCAAAGCATCAGCTAAATTTCCACTGCAATTTGACACTCTTGTACTCCAATCTAATTGTTACTGGTTTATAAAAGTTGATGAACTATAAAATGAAAATAATTTATAGACTATGTTTGAAACTTTGCTCCTCATTGGCAACTTTCTGTAAATGCTTTTATTAATTTTCCATTGTGGTAAAAAGAGTTATTCTCCTTATTTGTGCAGGTTCTACATGGTCCTTATTCAGGGCCTGCAGATCTCTGAGTTCATTTGCAGACCGGTCCTGGCTTCCATCATCCTCAACTCTTCCTCTCTCTTCTGCTCTGATCTAAAAGGCATCAATGTTGTGGTGCCCTACTTCATAGCTGCTCTGGAGACCATTCTGCCAGATAGGTTAGGTTAAAATCCTGTTCTATCCTATTCACTAACACACATAGGCACAGTTTAAGTGTATTTGTAGCATTGTACAAAACCCATATAATGTCAAGGCATGAGTTGCCATACTTAGAAAAACTTCCTGTTCATTCAAGCTCTTCTTCCTCTTACAGAGAGCTCTCCAAGTTCAAGATGTATGTAAACCCCACTGACCTGAGGAGAGCCTCCATAAACATCCTGCTGGCCATGCTGCCCTTGCCACACCACTTTGGCAACATCAAATCAGAGGTTTTTACAGCTTTGCATCCCACCCTTCTTGTGATTAACAAAGTTTCAGATCCCATTGCAATGTTTTGATAATTAAATAACATTTTTTTTCTGCTATACCCTCATCTGTACAGGCAGTCCAGGTAATAGATAATGGATTGAAATGATGACTGTCACCTAGCGTGGAAGACATGTAATTTTATTTCTGCAGCCGTTAAAACTAAATTATGTTATTACAATGATTAGTCAATAACCTTATATCCCCATTGAATTTTTTGGCCTATGTTTGATCACAACAATGTCAGAGGTCTGGGTCTTATTGTTCTCATTTTCCATACAATAATAATTATTCTTTATATGTATGGCAGGAAGGAGTTACATTGTGTCTTTTTGGCTTTAGAGCAGTGTTTCCCAACCCAGTCCTCAAGGACCCCCTATCCTGCAGATTTTCTTTGCAACCCTGAATAGGTACCTGTTTGTAGTTATTCAACCAATCAGCAATGAATTATGCCAGATGTTGCACACCTTGCATAATTAAGTGCTGTGAGATGATTGGTTGAGTAAGTACAAGCAGGGCTACCTATGCAGGGTTACAATGAAAATCTGCAAGATAGGGGTTCCTTGAGGACTGGGTTGGGACACGCTGCTTTAGAGAAAGCATATGACAGGGTGCCAAGAGGAGGTGTGGTATTGTATGAGAAAGTCAAGAGTGGCAGAGAAGTATGTAGGAGTGGTGCAGGATATGTATGAGGGCAGTGTGACAGTGGTGAGGTGTGTAGTTGGAACAACAGATGGGTTCGAGGTGGGATTACATCAAGGATCGGCTCTGAGCCCTTTCTTGTTTGCGATAGTGATGGGCTGTTTGATGGACGACATCAGGCAGGAGTTTCTGTGGACTACGATGTTCACGGATGACATTGTGATCTGTAGCAAGAGTAGGGTGCAGGTTGAGGAGAGCCTGGAGAGGTGGAGGTATGCACTGGAGAGAAGAGGAATGAAAGTCAGTAGAAGCAAGATGGGATACCTATGCGTGAATGAGAGGGAGGACAGTGGAATGGTCAGGATGCAAGGAGTGGAGGTGACGAAGGCATATGAGTTTAAATATTTGGGGTCAACTGTTCAGAGTAACGGGGAGTACAGAAGAGAGGTGAAGAAGAGAGTGCAGGCAGGGTGGAGTGGGTGGAGAAGAGTGTCAGGAGTGATTTGCGACAAGGTACCAGCAAGAGTTGAAGGGAGAGTTTACAAGATGGTAGTGAGACCAGCTATGTTGTATGGTTTGGAGATGGTGGCACTGACGAAAAGACAGGAGGTGGAGCTGGAGGTGGCAGAGTTGAAGATGCTAAGATTTTCATCGGGAGTGACGAAGAAGGACAGGATTAGGAACGATTATATTAAGAGGGACAGCTCAGGTTGGACGGTTTGGATACAAAGCAAGAGAGGCAAGATTGAGATGGTTTGGACATGTCCAGAGGAGAGATGCTGGGTATATTGGGAGAAAGATGCTGAATATGGAGCTGCCAGGGAAAAGGAAAAGAGGAAGGCCAAAGAGGAGGTTTATGAATGTGGGGAGGGAGGACATGCAGGTGGCTGGCGTGACAGAGGAAGATGCAGAGGACAGGAAGAGATGGAAACGGATGATCTGCTGTGGCAACCCCCAATGGGAGCAGCCAAAAGTAGTAGTAGAAGTTGTAGTAGATATGTATGTATGGCAGGAAGGAGGTGAGTTGGAAAAAGCTCAATTTGGGCAACTGAAGCCAGTTAATCACTCAGCTATCTCTTAGCACGTCTTTATTTTGTAAACTAGTTATAGTTAACAGAATAGTTACAGTATCTTGGTTCAGTCAGACTTTTCCACACCTGTTGAACTCCAAGTTAGCCCCTCTGTTTTTCCACTGAGCACTTAAAAAGCTATGCCTCAACAATTTCATGCTAATCATTTTGTATATCTAAGACCTCTGAAGAATGTCCACACATGTCTAGGTTGTAGATTGGCAGGATGATTGGTGGTGGCGTGTCAACTTTTTGTCGGTATCATGAACATCTAAACTCGTACTTAAAGTTTGTAAACAGCTGGGGTGTTCACATTGTTTGGTGTTGTATGTTTTAGGTTTTGCTGGAAGGGAAATTCAAT
The DNA here is from genome assembly GCF_029633865.1 of Lampris incognitus. Taxonomy (NCBI): domain Eukaryota; kingdom Metazoa; phylum Chordata; class Actinopteri; order Lampriformes; family Lampridae; genus Lampris; species Lampris incognitus. Next base: position 43,507,312 of record NC_079212.1, read on the forward strand.
GAGGAAGACGGGTGTCCTCATGACCAGCCTGTGTCCTTCCTGTCTCTGAGACTACGTTTGGTCAACGTCTTAATAGGAGCCCTGCAGACTGAAACTGACCCCACCAACACACAACTCATCCTTGGTACCAACTTATGTGTTCTATTCATTTGTTTAATATTCATCACAGCTTGCCATTTTTGCTGACAAAGGCATGTTGAAGTCTCAGTGATGTCTAAAGTCTCTCAATGATAAAGTCTCTCAATGATGTACATCCTTTTCTTCCTTTTAGGGGCGATGCTGAATATCGTCCAGGACTCAGCGCTGTTGGAGTCCATAGGTGCACAGACTGAAACGGTAAGTCTTACATCATTGTTTAAACACACCCAACCCTAATTTTACTCCTCTCACTGCAGTAGGAGAGGGTGGACATCAAAATTGTCATGTTTTTTTGGCATTAGGGTAGTATAGATGGGAGTCACATGACTGTGAGGAGCCAGAACCATAGCCGTACCAGCAGTGGCATCAGTTTCACTAGTGGTGGCAGCACTGAGGCCACCAGCCCAGACTCTGAGCGTCCTGCCCAGGCTCTGCTTCGAGACTATGGTAAAAACACACAGGAAACTCACTAAGGCCTCAGCTGTTACACACTAACAAATGCTAGTGCTTTTTACTTAAGAACTTTTGAGCATCAATAACCCACTTTGATCAGACCAGGTAAAATAGTCTTGCTGGAAGATTCTTTGAAATAATTTCACAAGAATGAATATTTCACTGGAAGTGTGTGCAGAAAATATAACTAATCGAATGAATAAATGTGTTTTTCATAGCCAACGTGGTTAAAGTGGTATGCAAAGTTAAGAAGCGTTGGGTAAAATGTCTCTGTAGGTGATAGAAAAGCTTCAGAGGTTTGCTGTGATGCTGTGCCTTTGGATGCTAGTTTACCAGTGGGTAAAACTGGTCTTCTCGTTTGACTTTTCTAACTGATTTGTAGCAAGAGAAGTGTTGCCAAAATTAAAGTTAGTTCCTTATTCAATCACTGATTTACATACTTTTGTAATCTTTCATTGGATTGTTTTCATTTTGTGTGGTGATGAATTCCATTTCCATTCCTCTTCACATGCATGTACTAATTGCATGACAACTGTAGTAAAGAGCAACAGGGTTAGTGCACACATCTGGCAACCAAGATCCTAACAGCTGTCAGTACCCTAGCTCTGATGTTCTAGTCTTGTGTCCTCTGTCTTGCTCTGCTCTTTTCTTTGCGGTGGTTGGTATTTCGGGGTGTTATATGCTCTAGGTCTTTCAGATACAGCGGCAGGCCTGTTGGTGCGCAGCATCCACCTGGTCACCCAGAGGCTGAACTCCCAGTGGAGGCAGGACATGAGCATTTCACTGGCTGCTCTCGAGCTGCTGGCCGGACTGGCCAAGGTAAGGATACAGTGTCCAGATGCCTTCAAGACTCGTGTATCATATCTATATGTTCAGTCTTCACTAACTGGCTGACCTAGGCAAGATGAAACTACCAGCCCTCCATATCACTTAGCAAAAGCTAAGGTAATGGTAACAACAATATGTCAGCTTCTCTTAATACTACCTTTTGAGACCTGCCCAAGAATCCCTGGCGTTTTCTTTTTTAAAGGAGAGTGGGTAGTTCACTCAGCTTAATTTTTCTTTTTCCTTTTTTTTTTTTTAAATTAAGACAGTTGGAAAGCTGAGAGGGAGACATAATAGGAGATGGCTCCTGGATTTGATCCATGGCCAGCAGTTAACGTGTGTGACTTCAAAAGGGGTGGACAGTACCACATGACTGTCTCCAAGCATAGCAATGCAGGATTAGTCCAACCTATCACCTAGGCTTTGAGGAATCCTACCAAAATGGACATGATCTAGAGTTTCATATGAATGACCCATTTGGTAAAGGTTCTTTGCACTTGCGTGTTTCTCAGGTGAAGGCTGGTGTGGAATCTGCTGACCGCAAGCGTGCCGTCGGCTCTATATGTGGTTACATTGTGTACCAGTGTAGCCGCCCGGCTCCTCTCCAGTCCAGAGACCTCCACTCCATGATCGTTGCTGCCTTCCAGTTTCTTTGTGTGTGGCTCACAGAACATCCTGACATGCTGGATGAGAAAGTAAGTCCAAAATGTCAGTGTAAAGACTGATTTTTTTTCCCCTTCAATCAGGAACTCACCACATTGAGTTGGTTTCCTATAACCCTAAACACTGCTTATTAGTATTGGCGGCATTCCTCGTTGAAGCTGCTTGAAGCCACAAGGTTACCACAAATCACAATGTCATGTTCTACCTTGCAGCAAGGTGTTTTGTTTTTGTTAGAGTCATGAAATACTAAGTCACATAGGGCAGAAAGGTAGTGTTGCACTGGCCACTTAAGTTTGAAGCTTGAGGTTACACTGCTAACTATACCTCATGATGTAATAGTAAGGATTTTCCACGGGTGTCAGTGGGGAAAAAAACTTGACTATTACATCATGACTGGGATGTGGCCAGCAGTGCAACCTATTTGAAAGTTTCAACCAGAAGATGCCTGTGCAACACTATTTTTTTAGCCATTGTGTACACTCTTTAAAGGTACATTCAGTAAAAAGTTTTTCTTGTTACCACTATCAGCGACCAGAGGGAATTGTAACGTCAGCAAATTTATGCCCAGTCCCTTTAAGCAACATTGGCCCACAAATGACACAACTAATACTAATAAGATTTCACACTTTTATTAAGTTAACTAATGCAGAGATCCTGTAAAAATGTCAAGTGAAGAGATGATCTTGTTGTAAAATACTGATCAGTTTTAATAACGTATCACACATGGCTATGTATTTAATGACAATGCTGCTTAGCTATCCAACTTTTGCGTGGCCAGCTCGGCATTGGTTTCTATACCTTTTTTTTGTGCCACAGTTTTCATCCCCTCTCAAAGGTGATACCAGTGTCCAGGTAGCGTAGCAGTCTATTCCGTTGCCGGATCGAATCCCCGTTACCTCCAGCTTGGTTGGGCGTCTCTACAGACACAATTGGCCGTGTCTGCAAGTGGGAATCTGGATGTGGGTGTGTGTCCTGGTTGCCTCCTCTGGTTGGTCAGGGCACCTGTTCAGGGGGGAGGGGGAACTGGGGGGAATAGCATGATCCTCCCACGTGCTACATCCCCCTGGTGAAACTCCTCACTGTCAGGTGAAAAGAAGCGGCTGGCGGCTCCACATGTATCAAAGGAGACGTGTGGTAGTCTGCAGCCCTCCCCGGCTCGGCAGAGGGGGTGGAGCAGTGACCAGGACAGCTCAGAAGAGTATGGTAATTGGCCGGATACAATTGGAGAGAAAAGGGGGGGGGGTGATACCTGTATTTATTTAACTTTTGCAGTGTCATTCATGTAATTTTTTGCAGGATGACAAGGCTTTTTGATTCTTAGAGTTGTATTGCAAAGCTGGCTCCTCCACATTGGTATGTTGAAGCATACCAGTTAGATGAATGTCTGGGGACCCGTAGTTGTGTGGTGGAGGTCATTTGATTTCTAAAGGGCCCAGAGCCCTCGAGTGGTTTGTTTACCAAAATAAAGACTCTGTGCTGGAACGCAGGTTTTGAATGCTAGAAACCTCAGCACCTAGCAAAGCTATTTTTTGCAATTGGTATTCATCGACAACTCTTCCCAACCCCTTGATACATGATTGTCATTTTAATGCAGTGCTTCAAAATTTTACTAGAAGTGCCTATAACTTAAAAGTAGATACAGGAGGACTTCCGGTAAGATGGCGACTTGAATAGCAGCACAACTTTCTGCCTCGCAAGTTGGCTAAAATAAATCCTCTAAAACACTAAACTCGACGCAAAAAAAGGAGAAATGAGAAGAGGAGGTAATTCGAATAAAGGTAGCCGTACAATCCAAAAGGGTAACGCACCAGATACACAGGGAGCGAAGAAACAGTCGGAGCAAGGTAATAGCAAACACGAGGTAGAAGAAGCTACAATGGCGGCGGCCACAGCTGAGACATTGCGTGCCGGATTAGCAGCTATCGCTAAAGAGATACAAGAATTCAAACAAGAGCTACGAGGGTAAATTTGCCAGACTCAAAGATGAGGTGAAAAGGGAAGTGAAGGAAGAGATTGCTTGCTTCCGAGAAGAGAGGACACAGAAGTTTGCAGAGAGCAACGGCGAAATACAGGCGCAGAAAGCGCACATGCGTGAAGCCCAGAAGCGCATAGCCGAGCTAGAGGAATGGCAGGCGGACTCGACAGAACTGCTGATGGACATGTCGACCCAAACGTGCAAGATGCAAGAAAAAATAATGGACCTGGAAGGGAGGTCAAGGAGGAACAATATTCGAATCTTTGGTGTGCCAGAGGAGACGGAGGGAGGCTCCATTACCCAGTACGTGGAACAACTCTTGAATACTCAACTTGACTTAGAAGAAGGGACCAATCTCCAGATACAAAGAGCTCACAGAGCCCTCGCTCAAAAAACCCCTCCGACAGCTCCCCCCAGGTCAATAGTGGTGAACTTTCAACAGTTTGATATAAAAGAAATGATTCTCAAGAAAGCATGGAAAAAGAATAAGATAGAGATAGGGGACAAACGTATTTACTTTGATCACGATTACGCAGCTGAAGTGGTCCGGAAAAGAAAATCATATTTGGGCATTAAGAAAGTGCTCAAGGGTAAAGGAATTCGTTTCCAGACACCCCTCGCCAAAATAAGGATCCACTGGAACAACGGAACGAAGACATACGACAATGCCAGGGAAGCTGCGATGGACATGAAGACGAGAGGCTGCGACATCGAGATACCAGACGATGACACGGCAACCACGGCCACAGAGCAGGTGGAGGCGACTGGGACGCGAGCAGGGTGGCAACGAGTCCAAGGCGCGAAAGGAAGACGTGAAGCTGCACAGCGAGCGAAAGAGAAGCTCCAGGCCTATCAGAGAAAGTAGGATTGGTATCGTTCTGACTGAGTTGAGCTCCATTATATTGGACATGCCTAGACAAGGCTGTAGGCTTATCCCATGTGATGGGCAAAATGTCAAGTCTAGAGTGGGGCCCTTTCTGAAAAGGATTTCCCCTTCACCTACCAACGGGGACTCGGGGTGGTTAGGCCCCTTTAGTTGGAAGTTATTTTTGTTGTTGATTAATGTGTTTTATATTTGTAGTTTTTTTGTATGGAGCTCTGTGGGAATATATGGAAAAAGAGTATCAAGATGTCTAGATGGTTCACACTACTAAAATAATGTCGCTGAATGTTAATGGTCTAAATATGTTAAAGAAGAGGGAAAAGGTTATGATTAAGCTAAAAAAGGAGGATGTACAAATCATATTCCTCCAAGAGACCCATTTAACACAGATAGAGCATGGGAAACTTAAGAAATATGGGTACAGACATTCATATTATAGCTCCTACAAGGAAGGGCGCAGGAGAGGTGTTGCAATTTTAATATCAAACAAAACTCAATTCGATTATGATAGGGAGATTGGAGACAAGGAGGGGAGATATATTATAGTGAAGGGGAGGTTAGAGAACAAACCAGTGACATTGGTAAATATATACGCTCCTCCTGAAAGTGATAAAAGATTTTTTTAAATCTTTGTTTGATGAGATAGCAAACGAGTCAGAGGGGGTCTTAATTTGTGGGGGAGATTTGAATGTCGTTTTGAATCACAAAATGGATACGACCAGTATCAAAAGGACTAAAACACAGGTCACTCGATTTGTAAATATATCACTGGAAGAGATGGGGATGGATGATGTGTGGAGACAATTACACCCTCAGGAAAAAGACTATACACATTACCCAGCTGTACATAAAGTTCATTCAAGGATAGACTATTTCCTTATGAGCAAAGACGATATTTACAGAGTAAAGGAGTGTGGGATTGGAGGGGCGGATATCTCAGATCACAATCCAGTATATTTAGAAATTAATTTGAATTGTAGAAAGCGAAATACGGTTTGGAGGTTTAATGTGGGTCTACTGAATAGTGAGCAGAGTAAGATTATGTTAAAGGCGGATATTCGGACATATCTTGAAGAAAACAGCAATGGGGAAGTAGACCCAACGATATTTTGGGATGCCATGAAGGCGGTCATCAGGGGAAAGTTAATAGCGCATTCAGCATTGATCAAAAAGGCAAGATCAATTATATCCAGAAAGAATACGGACAGGTTAAGAGAAATGGAGAGGGAATACCATACTGCGGGAAACCCCGTGGTGTTGGAGCAAATCAAATTGGCTAAGTCAGACATTAATAAAGAACTGTTAGATGAAGTTAAGAAAAAAAGCTTGTTTCTCAAACAAAGATATTATGAAACAGGCCCGCGCGCAACTAAACTGTTGGCAAAACGTATTCGCAAACAGCAAGCAGTTGGCCATATACATAAGATCAGAGACCCCCATTCAAATGAGTTAACGAATATACCAGAAAGCATAGAGGACATATTTTTGGGATATTATAAAGAGTTATATTCACAACCCACACCTGCATCCGAAGCGGAAATTAATACCTTTTTGAATTCATTAGATTTACCCTCAATTGGACGGCTCCAAAATGACAAATTAACAGCTGACATCAAGATGGAAGAGGTGATAGATGCAATAAATTCTTTGAAAAACAATAGAAGCCCGGGCAGCGATGGATACCCTGCAGAATGGTACAAAGTGTTTAGGGAAGAGCTGGCATCGATACTTCTGAGATCCTTCAATTGGACACTTCACAATAATAAGATACCACCATCATGGTCAGAGGCAATAATCACAGTCATTCCAAAACCGGGAAAGGATAAAGAATATTGTGGGAGCTACAGACCTATTTCATTATTAAATGTAGATTATAAAATATATACGACAATTATCTCCAAAAGGTTAAACTCATTCATAGGTGATTTGATAGATGAAGATCAAACAGGATTCATGAGAGAAAGACAAACGCATGATAATATCAGAAGGACATTGCATATTGTTGATCAAGCGAGTAAGAGAAAACAAGCTACACTATTAGTAAGTTTAGATGCAGAAAAAGCATTCGATCGGGTGTCTTGGAATTTTTTGTATGCAGTATTGGAACGACTAGGGTTCAGCAATAAGTCAATACAGTGTATTAAAACATTATATCAACAACCTAATGCTCGGATTAAAATAAACGGGAGTTTAACGAACAAGTTCATTTTGCAGAGGTCGACAAGACAAGGATGCTGTTTGTCTCCGACACTTCGCGTTATTCATTGAGCCTTTAGCGGAGGCCATTCGCCAAAATGAAGGAATTAATGGAGTGACAGTGAATGGCACTGTCCACAAGGTGGGGCTATTTGCTGATGATGTCACAGCCTATCTTGAGCAACCACATGCATCACTCCCTCAACTAATGAAGCTACTAGAACTATATGGCCATTTATCTGGATATAAAATTAACATCTCAAAAACACAGGTGCTAGTTCTCAATTATACTCCAACCACAGAATTCAAGGGAAAATTTGACTTTAATTGCAATCTAAACAAAATCAAATATTTGGGAATTTACATTACCAAGGAATTGTCTAAATTACATAAAGCAAATTACGGCAAGATCAACGATGTGATGCAAAACGATATTGATAGATGGCCCACTCTGCCACTTGACTTCAGCTCAAGAATTGAGACAGTTAGAATGAATATTCTACCAAGGCTTCTTTACCTATTCCAATCGTTGCCTGTAGAGGTGACTCAAGCTCAATTTGATAGGTGGGATAGGACAATATCTAGATTTATTTGGGGAGGGAAGAAGCCCAGAGTAAGGTATGAAACTCTCCAACTCTCAAAGGAAAAGGGAGGTATGGGTTTACCAAATCTAAAAGAATATTTCAAAGCTGCCCAGCTGAGATATGCTGTTGACTGGTGTAGGCAAGATTACATGGCCAAGTGGAAAGTCATGGAAAGGGAATATGGTGGGTACCCTATCCAGAATATTTTAGGGGATAAAGAAGTATACAAGAAAACAAAAACCCACATGGATTCAGTCACATTATTTACACTGGAGTTATGGTTTAAATTGATTAAAATCAACAAATTACAAGATGAGATACAGTTATTGAGATGGGTAGCATATGATGGAGACTTTACTCCAGCGAGGCATGACACAGTTTTTAAACTGTGGGTTAACTGGGGAATCACTGCATGGTGCACTCTAGAGGAAAAAGGGGAGATGGAGAGTTTTCAGGGTATGAAAGACAAGTTTGATTTGGAAAATCATGACTTCTTTAGATATTTACAATTAAGGGATTATTACAACAAACGTATCAGGAGAGGACCCTCCATGGAGGTGAACAGTGTGATTCAAATTATAATCAACGCATATAAAGGGAGAAAATCTAGGACTATATCTGTACTATATCAAGCTCTCACAACTAATAAACACTCAACTACATATATAAAAGAAAAATGGGAATTAGAATTTGGCACAGAAATTACAGAGGAGGACTGGCAGAATATGTGGAAAGTTCATCAATCCTCCACTAGTTCGCGGGTATGGAGGGAATTCTCCTGGAAAAATCTGATACGTTTTTTTACTACACCAAAAATCAAAAATAGATACTCCAGCACCAAACTGTCATGCTGGAGGAAATGTGGAACAGAGGATGTAGACCACTCGCATATATTTTGGAAATGTAATAAGCTAGCGATGTTTTGGGAGATGGTTCATGATGTAATACAAAAGGTACTTGGATATGACTTCCCTAAGAGCTATATGACCCTCTATTTCTGTAATTTTAAAAACGACGATATAGGGTCAAGTGATAGATGTTTGGTTAAGATACTGCTGATTGCAGCTAAGAAGGCAATCACAAGAAAATGGTGCCAGGTGGACGCCCCCACACAAGGACAATGGATGGAAATAGTGGAAGACATTCATACAATGGAAAAACTGACTCATCGATTGAGACTTACAGTACCTCGGAAGGAAGACCAGTGGAAGAAATGGACATGGTTTAAGGAGCAAACACGCGACAACATAATTCATGACAACACTTAAGACTGGAAAGTTAGACCCACAGGAAGCTCATGTAGTTCATTTTTTTGTGTGTTTTTTTTGTTTGTTTGTTTTGAGTTGCCCTGTTGGGCTTGTGTGCAAGTAAATGTAGATAATTCAATGTTTACTTCTGAATACGGATGCCATGTTTGTATTGACCTAAAAACTTCAATAAAAACTAAAGTGATAAAAAAAGTAGATACAGGAGCATTTCCCTAGCGTTATGAAAAAATGCCTTTTAGAAGAAAAGACAGAATCAGATTTTAAGGTGAAGGACTTTCTTACATAAGAACAAACAAAAATCTGGTTTCGTTTTTGAGATATTCATGATTTTGTTGCAAATAAGAGGCTAGAGTCATATGGTTGATCACTGTATCCTGGTTATTTGTTTTTTTTTCATCAGGACTGTTTAGTAGAGGTGTTGGAGATCGTGGAGCTGGGAATTTCAGGTAGCAAGTCCCGACAAGAACAGGAAGTCCGGCATAAAGGTGAGAAGGAGCACAACCCAGCCTCCATGAGGGTGAAGGATGCTGCTGAGGCCACGCTATCCTGGTGAGTTTCATAATTTCATTCAAAATGTGACACTCTTGTGGCGTTTTGAATGACATAGTTTACATGTGCAGACGTTTACTTCAGTATTGGGGACCAGACCAAAACGTTATCATGTAAGCACAGGAGTCGGGTATGGGGCACTTTTAAAAGTAGATGTAAATGGGTGGAAAAAAACCCCAAAACAAAACAGGATATAGGCAAAAAATCAGAACATCAAGATCTGCAGTGTAAACTGCAGATTTTGTTCAGGTGCAGCCCATCTGAACAAGATCTGCTTGTTCAGATGGGCCCATGTTCAGATGCAGCCCAAGAATATGTCCCACTTTTGTATCACATCAGTACCTCCCCATTTTGGGGCACTTCCTTCCTGTCCCATAAAATCCAAATTCAGCCGTTAACTGTTTGGATCAATATGCTCTTTTATACTACCAGTTGCAAGTACACAAAAAGTGCTGACTGTCAAGGGAGCCACAATATATGAAAATGTTATGACTTGATGCATGCTCAATAATCCAGGTAAGGAAATCCCAGAAAGTTGAGTCAATTCATCTGGACACAACGTTTAGTGGGAGAAACGTTTCATCACTCATCTAAGTGACTTGGTCAGTCTCGGCTGACTGCGGGTATCTCCACCCTTACAAACGGCACAGTTGCATAATGACCAAAACCAGCACAGTTGCATCACAACCGAAACTAGCGAATATATGCAAATTGCCGTGACCATTAATTAGAGTTAAAATGGCCACATGTACAATTCCCTGATTGTACACTCAGCCATTTTAACTCTAATTAATTGTCACGGCAATTTGCATATGATACTGATAGTTGGTTTTGGTCATTACGCAATTGTGCTGTTTATAAGGGTGGGGGTACCTGCAGTCAGCTGAGACTGACGAAGTCACTTAGATTAGTGATGAAACAGTTCTCCAACTAAACGTTGTGTCCAGATCAGCTGATTAAATGAATGGATGGAACAGGCTCACAGAATTGCAATAAGTAGTTTAACAAATGTGATGCTGATAAACACACAACTACATTTCCTTGCCTTCCTGAAATAGAGATTTGCAGGGGGAAGAAGTAATTTTGTAATGCATAGATTTAGTCACTACAGTATCAAATGTCTACTTGTCATTCCCCCGATTTTACCTGCCAGTGGTGAAATATGCCTCCAACTACAGGTGAAAGGGTGTTGTTGTTTCGACACGACTTTGACAGTGGCTTTCATTCCTATGACGCTTTTGAGAAACAGTTCTCCTGCTAAAGGAAGTTCTACCAGTGGTACTTATGACCATAGTTAGACAGCAGTGCTTTGGGGAGTGTACTCCTGGGTTCCTGGTGGTAACATGTCATTAGTGAGTTAGCATGAGCGCATTGCCACCGCAGCAAGTAGTCAGCAGAGAGTGATATTTGCAGCTCTGCTGCTATAAACTGGGTAGATAGGTTATACCCACTGGCCCACTTTCTGTACATTAATGTCCCTACTTCTATCCCTGTGATGTTCCTTAGTATTATGCAGGTGTTGGGGGCCTTCCCATCCCCCAGTGGGCCAGCCTCCACCTGCAGCCTGCTGAATGAGGACACCCTCATTCGCTATGCAAGGCTCAGCTCCACAGGCGCTAGCAACTTCCGCTACTTTGTCCTGGACAACTCCGTTATCCTGGCCATGTTGGAGCAGCCACTAGGCAATGAGCAGAGTGAGTGTAGCACTTTCAGATCCTTCTTTTGTTCTACTTAATTTTATCAGATTATGAGAGTTGTAACTGAAGTGCCTTAGCTGAAGTTACACCAAACCCGCCTCCAAATTTGACATTCAATTCCCTTTGTACTAACAGACCTGAGCCTTGAGATAAGACTGTGATGCCTCTCTTCTTTGCAGATCCCAGTCCGTCAGTGACAGTTCTGATCCGTGGGACGGCTGGCAGACATGCCTGGACAATGCAGCTCTTCCACCAACCCAGAGGCGCACGGGCTAACCAAAGGGTTAGATCACATAGACTAAAGTCCTACATCAACAAAAGCCCTAACATTTGAATAATATAGTTTCAGAAGTGTTAAGAAATAGATGTTGGCTCTGTAGGCCCTCACAGCATGTGACTTCATGTCCTTCTGCTCACCGACACTAAACTCTTTCATTTTCTGCCCTCTTTCCTCCTCCCATACAGCAGGTGTTTGTTCCTGAGGGCCGCCCGGCGCCCAACAACGAGGTGGGAATCAAGTACAACGTCAAGCAGAGGCCTTTCCCTGAAGAGGTGGATAAGATCCCCCTGGTTAAAGCTGACGTCAGTATCCCTGACTTGGATGACATTGTCAACAAGGAGGTCAGGATTATTATTTCTCATTAACCCCCTCACGAGGTGACTCTTATATTCCCAATATTCCTCTAACTTTGCAGTTAAACTCCTACAGGGTTGTACTGGAAGAAGATTGATTTCACAGTCTGAAATAGGGTCAAGCATTAAATGTATTATTCACGTAAATTCAGGTGTGTTGTATGGGCTGGCGGGATGAAGCAAAAGCTACACACACACTGAAGTGTAATGACCCATACGTGAGTTTTTGAAGAAGTCACTTGGGTGTCTACTTGAAAAAGGGTTTCCATCAAATAACTCATCTCAAATAACCACAAACATTTCTATTTTTCAAAAAAAAATTTTTTGGGGTTATCAATGTTGGGGTTATCACTGGGGCCTGACCGATACATATAATTTGGGTCCAATATCAAATAATATAGATTTACTCATTACAGTTTTATTCATCCATCTAGACTTTTTGGGATAGCATTAAAAAACAGTTTAAAAAAGAGAGATGAAGATGAAGTCGCTCCGATTGACAATTTCTTTTTTGAACAGCAACCTTTTTGGGCTGTTTTGTTAACCAGCATGACAATTAACACTTTCTTTGTGGATTAACTATCATACCTATGCACCAGTAACGTGAATATGATGTGTTACGGATATTAAGCTTATTAAGTGAAGAACTTTGTGAATATTGGCTATATATTGATTTAAAGATGCATCTGTCTGGCCCTAGTTTGCTACAAAAATTTGGTGTCAACCTCTGAAATATGGGTACTGATAGTACAGTAACAAAGACTGTTACTGTACTATGATATGAAATAATATGAAAGCTCTATTAACTCGTAACTCAATTGTGGGAGAAGGTGAGCTTACCATTCTTAAATTGGGAAAGTAATTTGGGGTTTTTTTTGTGTGTGTGTTAAGAGTTCTTAAAGGTCTACACAACACTAAAACAATGTATTTTCACTGAATACTGATGTACTTGGTTGGACACAAGTCAGAGACATCGACCCTGCTGCTTATCTGAACATTTTAGCGTAATCTATACGATCTATACACAAAACAGTGAATTTCAGCTAAGTGCTGCTTCTTTGGTTATAACCGTGTAATTACAACCATGGATTGTCATAGGCTTGGCAATGTGATGTGATACGAGTCACAACCCCCCCGCCCCCAGCTACACCCTTCCACCTTCTATTATAAATTTTTAAAAATTCTCTCCTCAACAAAAGAATTTGAGAGAGGGAGAGAGAATACAGTAATCGAGAGATACTAGTTACATATTTTTACATTTTTCAGTACTAATTTGAGTTTTTTTATGTAGTATTTGTTTGATTTTCTGTAGTTTTATATATAGTTATATCATTATATATAGTCCCCCCCCCCTTTTTTTTTTCTCCCTAATTGTATTTGGCCAATTACCCTATTTTCCAAGCCGTCCCAGTCGCTGCTCCACCCCCCTCTGCTGATGCGGGGAGGGCTGCAGACTACCACATGTCTCCTCCGATACATGTGGAGTTGCCAGCCACTTCTTTTCACCTGACAGTGAGGAGTTTTGCCAGGGGGACGTAGCGCATGGTAGGATCACGCTATTTCCCCCCCAGTTCCCTCTTTCCCATGAACGGGCGCCCCAACTGACCAGAGGAGGCGCTAGTGCAGTGACCAGGACACATACCCACATCCGGCTTCCCACCCACAGACACAGCCAATTGTGTCTGTAGGTACGCTCGACCAAGCCGGAGGTAACACGGGGATTCGATCCTGGCGAGCCCCATGTTGGTAGGCAACGGAATAGACCGCTATGCTACCCAGATGCCCCCCATCATATATAGTTTTAATAGTTAGTTTATAGAATTAGCACTCTTGCTTCCCTTTTGTCTAGAGTAGATTGAGCTATCCCCAAAGGTAAAAAGAAAACTGAGGGCTGTGGTTTGATACCTGTAGCCCATCCCAGCATTTTACCCAGATTATGGCCTTTTTTAAATCTCAGATGGGGCGGCGTTCTATCTCAACCGGGGTGTTTTGTTAACCTTTAAGTAACTCCTGCATCCTCTGAAATTCTGAGAAAGCATTTCTGTTTTCTGCTCCATTCAGCTGGAGATACAGCATGACAGGCTGCGTAGCATGATGTCCAAACAGATCGAGTATGAGAATGCCCTGGAGCGCCACACGGAGGATCTTTGGCGATCTAAACCTTTCCCCGACCCCCAGACCGACTGTAAACCCCCTCCACCCTCCCAAGAGTTCCAGACGGCACGCCTTTTCCTGTCCCACTTTGGCTTCCTTTCTCTGGAGGCACTTAAGGTTGGGGATTGTAGTTTGTCAACTGGGGTGGTTTAATACTGTGGTTTTTCTCACGCAGACACACACACAGACACACACATACACACAGAAAACAATGGTGTTTTATGTGATTTCTGTATAGGAACCTAACAACAGCCGGCTACCTCCTCATCTCATTGGCCTGGAGTCCTCCCTACCAGGATTTTTTGATGACATCAGCTACTTGGACCTGCTGCCTTGCCGACCCTTTGACACTGTATTTGTGTTCTACGTGAGGGCAGGACAGAAAAGCAGCCATGAGGTAAGGAAATGCAGCGTGACTGGTTACAGCATAACACTATGAATTTATTATAAAATATGGTAATTCATAAGTAGATTATTTGAATGAACATTAAAGTAAAATGTTCCATGCCATTTTCAGAATGAATAAGTGTTTGAAAGTGTTGCCTGAGTTGCATGTATAAAAGTTTTGTATGTCCTTATGTACTCATGTGTTGATCATGGCTGGAGACACACCAGCATGCACACGAGTGTGCACACAAAAGGAACAACGCATATAACAAACGTTTGCTGACTTTTCTAAAATTTGTAGGGTCTATGCTATTTATTTATTATTGCCTAAACAAGCCAAATTTGGGGGCGGCACGGTGGCGCAGTGGTTGGCGCAGTTGCCTCACAGCAAGAAGGTCCTGGGTTCGAGCCCCGGGTTTGTCCAACCTTGGGGGTCATCCCAGGTCGTCCTCTGTGTGGAGTTTGCATGTTCTTCGCGTGTCTACGTGGGTTTCCTCCAGGTTCTCCGGTTTCCTCCCACAATCCAAAGACATGTAGGTCAGGTGAATCGGCCATACTAAATTGTCCCTAGGTGTGAATGTGTGTGTGTGTGTGTGTATCGGCCCTGTGGTGGACTGGCGGCCTTTCCAGGGTGTCTCCCCGCCTGCCGCCCAGTGACTGCAGGGATAGGCTCCAGCATCCCTACGACCTTGAGCAGGATAAGCCGTTTGGATAATGGATGGAAGCCAAATTTGGCTCCTCGCCTCCAGTGTTGTTTTGATTAGTTTCACATGTAATTGCATAAAGTTCCCGTGAGACTGGAGTCCCTGACATCCGTGAGGTGTCAGAAATCCGTAAGATTGGTTATGTTGTTAAGTATATGATATCCTGTCTTTCCTTTGCCTTGTGAGGGCATTAATTACTATGAAGCAACAAAAACAAAAAAAAAAACTATGAAATCCTCCACAATGTGTGTGATACAGCCCAATCCCTTTTCCAAATAGGTTAGATTTTTATAGTTCCGCTAGTGTGTCCCATAATCACTTGTATAGAGGAAAGTCTCTGAACAAGTATAGATGAGTATTACATCTGTCCTCGGGTTACTCAGATTCTGAGGAATGTGGAGTCGGCGTCTAGTGTTCAGCCTCACTTCCTGGAATTCCTGCTGTCTCTGGGCTGGCCCGTGGACGTAGGACACCACCCTGGCTGGACAGGACACCTGGATACCAGCTGGTCCCTCAACTCCTGCATTGACAGCAACGATGTACAGCAAATGGGTAAGCTATTAGAGCTAATCGAAGAATGATCTGTGAAAATCCCTGTCCTTTTTGGCCCACAAGGACCGATCTGTGAAAGTTCTAGGAAAATATAGCCTCAGGGCATATTCTCCTGAAGACACTTTTCAGCTTATGTTGCCACGCTTTCTTAACGTCTCAAGGGTTAGAGTGAAAATTTGCCAAAAGCTGTTCTCACTTACGCTTACTGCATATGTTCTTTGTGTTAATGTTGAATAAAATATGTGTACTTAATCACTGTAGAAGAGGCAACTACTCCTGAGGACACAGGTGGTTCAGTGTTCAATGGGGAGAAGAAAGTTCTGTACTACGCTGATGCTCTGACAGAGATCGCCTTTGTTGTCCCATCACTTACTGAGAACTCTGGTCAGTATTTGAATTTTCTGAACATCAACTTTAGTTAAATTTTCAATACGAATAAAATCTTGTCATTGGGCTTGCAGTTTCCAAAGTAGCTTTGTTTCCCCCTACTTTGTTTTTCTAGAGGACTCATCGGTGCACAGTGACTCTACAGCGGAGGCAGATACCAACACTGACCTCATGCCTAGCTTGCTGAAACAACCCAATCTCACACTGGAGCTGTTCCCCAACCACTCTGACAACCTTGAATCTGCCAAAAAGGTAATATTCAATCAGTGTGTTTTTACTTACAGTTGGCTGATAATTAAACACTAAATAGGATCGCTAACCCCTGCTAACATGTTTGAAGTGACCCTCTGCTTTGCTCTGTCTGTAGCTGAGTCCTTTAGTTAAAACCAAGAAGTCATCCACAGGAAAGTCCTTCCCACTGCTGGGACCTGAAACCAAGGTGTTTGTGGTCTGGGTGGAGCGCTTTGATGATATCGGTAAACTTACTGTTATTTTTTTTTTTTTTTCCAGTTTCATCTCATGTTATGTCCACATTCACATAATGCTGCTAGTGTTTTGCTGTTTCAAATCCATGGCTGTTGACTCTGATAGATTTATATTGCTGTACTGTTATCTTGCTAAAGGCTTTATTTCTCTCACATGCGGTATAATGTCCAAGGGCCTCTTGTATAAACGTTGCATATGCACAAAACCTTTGCTTATGCAATTTCCCATGCACGCAATAGCCATGCAAACTTTGAGCCATGCACATGCACATTTTGGAGACGGAAATTGCGACTACTATGGCAAAATCAATGGGTATGACATTCAACTGCAACTGTCGGGTCATCGGTGACTAAACCGGCACCCCCACTTCAACCCTTGGGTTGTTGTGAGTAGGGTGTGTGGACACCTAGCAGGACTAAAAACAAAACCTGTTAAAGGGCGGAGGAGTTCTGTCAAAGGGCGGATGAGTTCCTCTGTGAACCAATAGCCATCCATACCTGGAGAGGAGATAGGGACCACCAGGTACTCCCCCTACTGAAACACAATGATGACTCATTAACAACCTGTTGAGCCATCAGCTGTGCTCCTACAACCTCCATAGTTTACGGAACTGATGATGATGATGATGGCAAAATACTAATATAGTAAATCATAGTGTCTTTTTAAGTTCTATTTACTTCACTCTCAAACCACAATTCTTTGAAAAGAGGTAGGCATAAGATAAAACCTATGTACAGTAGTAGCCTTTAGGCAGTTTGTGGTGTTCCCTCTATGAAAAGCAAAATGGTTTTGCCCTCCCAACTTATATAATGCTTTGATGCTTATTAAACGGTCCCTAATTACAACGGATATGCATATAAGGCTTCAGCAACCTTGTATGTGACTATCCCAATGTGCATTTTATGCTGACATTTTATCGTTCATCCATACGCTAAACAGATCTATCAACTCTCAGACGATGGGTTATCCATGAAGACTGGCTCCTCACTCGTGCTACATTTACTTACATTGTTACAGAAAAAAGACTTGACTCATGAAAAGAGGATGGGTGCTTTAAACGCTGCCCACCTAACATGCAGCAAATGCTGCCACCGTTCAGACGTGTTTAGATGTGATGTGTTAATATGAATCTCACCTGGCCCGGACCCGGAAGGGCTTAACAGATTGATAGCTTTTTCTCGATTCAGTGGGTGGTGGTGCATGGCCGTTCTTAGTTGGTGGAGCGATTTGTCTGGTTAGTTCTGATAACGATCGAGACTCCGGCATGCTAACTAGTTACAAGTCCCCGTGCAGTCGGCGTCCAACTTCTTAGAGGGACGAGTGGCTTTCACCCATGCGAGATTGCGCAATAACAGGTCTGTGATGCCCTTCGATGTCTGGGGCTGCACATGTGCCCCACTGAGTGGATCAGCATGTGTCTATCTCTGCCGAGAGGCATGAGTAACCCGTTGAACCCCACTCGCGATGGGGATCGGGATTGCAGTTATTTCCCATGAACGAGGAAGTCCCAGTAAGCGCGAGTCATAAGCTCACATTGATTAAATTAAATGTCGATAATTAAGATAACATAGCCAGCTTTTCATGAATTCTTTTGCAGCATTTTGAAGATATAGATGATGTGTACATGCTGTTTTAAAAGTGAGAAACTTGGGCGTCCGAGTGGTGTGGCGATCTGTTCCGTTGCCTACCAAAATGGGGCTCGCCAGTTCGAATCCCTGTGTTACCTCCAGCTTAGTTGGGCGTCCCTACAGATACAATTGGCTGTGTCTGCGGGTGGGAAGCCAGATGTGGGCGTGTGTCCTGGTTGCTGCACTAGTGCCTCCTCCGGTTGGTCGGGGCGCCTGTTCAGGGGGGAGGGGGAACTGGGGGGAATAGTGTGATCCTCCTATGCACTACGTCTCCCTGGCAAAACTCTTCACTGTCAGGTGAAAAGACGCAGCTGGCGACTCCAGATGTATCGGAAGAGGCATGTGGTAGTCTGCAACCCTCCCCAGATTGGCAGAGGGGGTGGAGCAGAGACCAGGACGACTCGGAAGAGTGAGGTAGCTGGCCAAATACAATTGGGGAGAAAAAGGGGAAAAATCTAAAAAAGAGAAAATCATCAGTGACTCATAAGGATTTATAAAGGGAGAGTACGCAAAATTCATCGTATGCAAGTTTTTATAAATCCGATTATTTTTGAAAGGGCACAGTTTTCTCGTTTTGTGCGTGTGCAAGTTTTTAGTGTAGGTCCCATGCAAAGATATATATATAGATATATATATATATAGATAGATATATATACACACACACACACACACACACACGTGGCCCCAAGTCTCCAAAGTCTCAGTAAATTTATTTCATCTCTCAAATGTTTTAGACAAGTGAAATAAAGAGAAAATGTGTGAATGCTTGTTCCTAGAAAACTTCCCGTTAGCTGACCTCTTGGCGGAAACTAGCACGGGCCTGGAGGCCAGTGTCAGCAACAGCGCCTCTCTCAGGTACGGTAACAACTATGGCTCGACAAAGGCTAACTGCAGTAGTGACACTTGTCTCTAACAAGATTCCCAAAATGTGGAGCACAAACATCTCTCTCTCGAGAAATGGACAGTTTTGCACTGTTTGACGATAACGTTGGTTTCTGACTGTTCTGGCAAAGGTCTTAGAAATCCGCTACGGAGAGTTTATTTCAAGAACATTTTTATTGCCTTATCCAACATATTTCAAAAGGCGACATACCAGGTTTGTAGTCCTGTAATAGTGCCAGCATGATGACTCTGGAAAGCAGTGCTTTAAGCGTGTTTTAAAATGTCTCGATGTGTGTAGTTCTGTAATGACTTGTTCATAGTTTTGGTACTGGATCCACATTTATTCTGCATATATGTTAATAACTTTGGTCAAAATGTATCATAGGCCAATCATCCCTTTTATGCAGATGATAGTTGAATATTATTGTAGGTCAGCACTCAGGAAGCAGCAGGGAACTAGCTACTTTGTTTTGGTTCAATGAATGTATTAAGAATATGTCCATGCTTTATTATGTTGATTCAAGGGCTGTGCCACTGTTTTCTCTCTCTCCTTTTCCATTATTCACTTTGTCCTTTCCCTCAAATATTCTCAGATGTTTTCCTAAAAGCTTAAGTCCCTACTCAAATCAGTGTTGTCCCCTCATCCAGGTCAGGGCTACTAGAGAAGGATGTTCCTCTTATCTTCATCCACCCACTGAGGACTGGCCTGTTCAGAATTAGGCTGCATGGAGCGGTGGGCAAGTTCGGCATGGTCATCCCCCTGGTGGATGGTATGGTGGTCAGCCGTAGAGCACTAGGTAAATGCAGACTTGTGCGCCAAAAGTCATTCTGCCATTTTCCATCAGTCCACAGAGGTGTCACATTTTAATGGACCATTCATCAAAACAGCACAGAGCCTACTTAGTGACATTTCTTTGTGCACATTAGGGCTGTCGAAATTGGCCAAAAATGACATTAGATTATTCCCTCCAAAGAAAGCATAGGTTCGAACCCATTCGAATATATTTTGCACGTATTTTCAAGATGTGCCCTCAGGTTACTATTGGTGGAATGGTAAGCTAACTGTAGCTTACATAGATTGCACACGACTTGATCTTGAGGTTCTACAGATTTTCCATTTTCTGACCAAAATCCGGAGTGAAAATCAATCTCTGCAGCCGAGTTGGGTTGTGAACTCCCTGCCATCTTTACCATACAGTTGTTGACCTAAATGTCATTTTCAACCAGTCAAAGTGACGTTGCATGACTCCTGTCCGTCATGCAGCGCATTCAGTGCAGCGGCCAAACCCTCACGAGAATTTGTGAGGCAGGCAGCGCTGCATTTTTTTCTTCCCACAAACAAATATTAATTTTCACACTCGAATGTCTGTTTTTTTGTTTTTTTTTTACAATTTGGTTATATATTCAAATTTGGAATATTAATTTACATCCCTAGTGCACATAAGAATTATCTTCTTTATTTTACTTCTTCGTTGAAATTCACAAATTACCATCTTCTTTTTCTTCCCCAGGTTTCCTGGTGCATCAGACTGTCATCAACGTGTGTCGGCGGAAGAGGCTGGAGAGCGACTTGTACAACCCGCCCCATGTCCGGCGGAAGCAGAAGATCACAGAGATCGTCCAGCGCTACCGCAACAAACAGCTGGAGCCCGAGTTCTACACCTCGCTCTTCCACGAGGTCGGGGAGGGAAGGCCTCATCTCTGACCCCCACCGCCTCCCTGTAATCCAAACACTGGCTCAGAAGTGCACACAGGAACATACGCACATCCATAGAGGGACATATATACACACCCATATACACGTGTACACACACACACACACACACACACACACACACACACACACACACACACACACACACACACACAGAATCTCTATATTTATACTGTACTGTTTTGTTATTTATATCAGCACATATATCAACACTGTCTGCCATTGACTCTCAGAGCAAAGTGTCAAAAACATAACCAAGGTGCAAAAGGCTATAGTTCTGTCTCATCTTCTCAGTTAAGCTCTGGGTGGTGAAGTTAAAAAATTACTGTTTATCCTTGTTAAATTCATCAGTTCATGCTCTGTGGCAAAGACTTTCTGCTGTTCTTTAATTGCAATAGAATAGTTGAACTTGCTGAAATAGTGAAAGAAAAATGTTTGTTTGGACTTAAAATCCGGTGATTGATTGAATGCTATTAGGGCTATAATGATGCAGTTTTGTCCCAAAATCCAGATATACCATTTTTTTTTTTTTTTTTTTGGAGGGGATGAGTTTCAGTCACCCAGTCACAGGATTTATGAGATTAAATTTTGGCCCTGTGATGAAATGTGAGAACTTTGAACTACTTCAGAAATGTTTCGTGATGCACTGTTCCTGTTGCGGTTGGCTCTGGGTAGATGGCTTTAACAGGGCGAGGAAATAAGTGCCAGCATAATTTCATGAGTTTGATTAACACGGAATTATTATAACCCACAAATATCTGCACAAAGTCTTCCTTGCGAGAACGCCGATTTGGCCATTGCGGCAAGTGACTGGGCACCCAGATGTCACTTTTTGTGAAAGGTTTTCTATAATTTTACAACTGTTACATGAGGTTTTTTTTTTTTTACTGTCTATGAGCAAATATAGTTTTGACACCAGAGCTGTTTTGATTCCACTAGCTGTGGTTTGTGCCATCAGTCGAGTCATTCACACAACAGGGAATGAGTATCCCTTGAATCCTACACGTCCTGTAACACTGAAAAAAAAATGGCCACTTTCAGTGACTAGAATCTCAAAGCATTTAGAAGTGAAATTCTCAATAATACATTTAGGCTTCAAACTCTTGGTCTCAAGATGTTACCCCTCAACTGTTTTATTCGTACCATGTCCGTTAACGTTTGTGTTTACAGATAGAAGGAAAGTTACTGCCGGAGCCAATACTTGATGTCTGCAGGGCTTAACCGTTGTGGACACGCTGACATGATTAGCATTTTTAATCGCTTTTTGGCAAAGAACCAACAAAAGCATAGCACATAAACGCCTTGCACCTCCTAGACAGGAGTGCATTCTCCAACGTAGCTCATGGTAATATCTCTAACTCACATTTGGCTGTACAAAACTGCATCTTTTTTTTCTTTCCTTTTTTTTTTGTTTCTTCCCAGTTCTTAGCCCACAGAGAGTGTTTATCTGCCATTCAGTTGTGATTTCATTAACAGACGTTTTGTTCCGCTTTGGCGACCACGAATCATTTTGGTAACCTTGTGCGTCACAGTATGTTTCTCCGATTTTGTTCTCTCACTGTACTTTGGTTTTGATGCAAGCCCTTTTTACTGTGTGCCTGTAACAATGTGAATCTATTTATCACAGCGACGAAACAGGACGAACACCTCTACTTTTCTTTGTTATATTGAAATGTCTTAATGCACTGAGCACGTTTTTCATTTATTTTCCTATTCTTTTTTGGTTACTTTACATGTTTTTTCTACTTATTTGCATTTTTTTTTTGAAAGAAAACCCTGCTGAAGGAAGTTTTATCTTGTGAAATATGAATGAAGAGACTGCTTTGTCGAGGAGTTTTTAACCTATCACGTCTAATTAATCGTATGACTCGCTTTTTAATGACTGTGCTTTGGGCACATGCCTTTTTGAAGGAAAAGTACATTGAATATGTGTAAAAGACACCACATACAATCAGTTATGCATTGTATCCCAAATTACTCATTTGGTCTTAGGTCATATTTAAGGATTTGTCATGTACAGAAAGGGTGGATAATATGTAAATATATGGTCGTGTAAGGCATACGAGTTCTCTGTTGCATTTCTCATTTGAGGTGGCAAAAAAAAAGTTATATAAGTATGCAATTATGTATGGGAGAATACAATTGGTATTGAATGTAACATGCATTAATTAGAAATCTCAATGACCTTTTAATTTCTTCCTTTCCTAATATTTGACTTTTGTTTACAGGATGTGTATGAGGAATAAAATGAAGTTCCACTTTTACTTTTATGTTGATTAGTAATTCACATGTCAATACGTGTCGCTCCCAGAGGAGCTGTAGATTGACTTCAGCCAGAAATGTATTTTTTTATAGAAAGTTGTATTTTCACTTTTATTCTGCCTTCATCCAAAGCACTTTAAGAGACTCGGCGGTTGGCAGACACACGCGTGTGTCAACCTTCAGGCATCTTAAAAGCGATGAATATGAATAATCGAGCCAGAGCTGCATGCCATATCAAGGCCAATTACCTCTAATTGATCAACAGGTAGCTTATCAGGAGTGGCTGCAGTAAACATGAGTAAACCTGTAGCACAGTGGCTCCTGGAGCTCGTCTGTGGCTTAAGGTAGGCCTGGGAAACTACAAGTTTGAGGCCTTCCTTCCTTCAACAAGATAACTAATGACCCTTTTCCCACTACATGGCCCCGGCTCAACTCCACTCCACTCGCCCCTTTTTTCGTTTTCCATTACCGGGCAGTACCGGCATTTTGGCAACTGGCACCACTTTCCTGGTACCGCCTCCTCACGCGTAACAACGGTGAAGGTGGGGTTGGGGCACGCGCCCCGGGCGGTAACGGAGCTCGGCGCGAGGGGTGTCGGTAACACAACCAGGACGCCGATGGATGAGCGCCGCGAGCTCGCCTCCGGGCCCCAGCCGCGTGGCGCGGCGCGGTCACAGCGCCGCCTCTGTCCGAGTCCTGTACTGACACGGGAGCGCCGTGCCTCCTCTCGCGCATTGGTTACGCTCGCCTTCCAGTGGAGTGAAATGGAGGGAACGGACGTATTTCAGACACGTTTCGCCTTTTACGTCGTGTGATTAACCGCGTCCATGCCCATCCTAACCCTTCTAAAGGTTTTAACATTGTGCTTCTCTCTTCTTCGTGGCCGAACGATATCTTGTTGAACGTTGCCACAATTTTAGTGCTTTTTTTAGTATGTAGTGCGAAATAGTCTCTCCTCGGCCACGGGCAGCGCGGCACTTTGCCGACGCGTTTAAGACAACGCGCTGCAGCTGCGCTTTCAAACGACGACTTGCACTTCTGATCAAATCCACCAGGGGGCGCCTTGCTCCTAAAAGTACCAAAAGCGGACCTTGCTGAAACTGTCAACTAGTAGTAGTACAAAAAAAAAGAGGCCAAAATATATTTTGCAAAACCAGACAAAACAGATCCGATGTGGTATACCCTCCTCTTCATTCGCCTAAAAAAAAAAAAACAACTAATTGCGGCTCTGTCCAACTTGTGCACCCTAACGAGCCGCATGCATTTCGTCCCCTCCTGCAGCCCCGAAGAGAAATCTCATCATTCCGTCGACTCGATCAGCGTATTTCCACGACGCGGCCATAATTGCGCGTTTAATTTTTACGTCGCTTCGCCGTCGAGGTCATAGCGGACGGTCCCTTAACTGCGCCGAAGACTGGGGGGGGGGGGTATCGTCACGTTCGCTACTGCGGCTCTCAGAGGGGTGACTGGAGCGACCACCTCCGTGGTATCGGGGGAGGCTTTATTTTGTCATACATTTGTACAGTGCGGCGCTTTAACGTTTGTCCTCAGGTCACACGGGCCGCTCAGCTTGCGTGTGTGGCTGCGTTGCAGCGCTGATCTCGCTTCTGTGTTTGGTGCGTAAGGAGGAAGACGCGTACCCCCCCCCCCGGTCCCTCAGTCTCGAGCTGATCTTGCGCCCGTCGGTCTCGCGGCCGCTGCGTCCACACGGCGGAGCGCCCCCACCCCCCGTTTCACCGTCCGGTTTCTGCTTCGGTGCCGCGAGTTCAGTTGGAGTGCAACGCGCGGCGCACTGCCCACCGCTGGGCCGGCGTTTTTCTGGAAACTCAGCCGCCACAAAATGGACTGAAGTCCAAAGAAAGAAAGAAAGAGAGAAAAGGGAAAAACAACTCAGGAAAGTCTGGACACGCGGGCAGAAGTGGGCAGAAGTGAAGGAAACTCATCATCTCCGCACAAAGCGGTTCCAGGGGTGTCGGTGACCGTTGCTGTCCGTTATGGAGGAAGAAGACGGGCATCTGGAGAACGGCATCCACGCCGGCAGGGACTCGGACCGGCTGCAGCGGCTCAGACTTTGCGTTTTAAACGAGATATTGAACACCGAGAGGGATTACGTCCGGACTCTGCTCTTCCTTCAGTCGGTAAGAGCTTATGTTTTGGGTTTTTCTGTGATGAATGATGGCACCTTGGTGTTTTTACCCCCCCCCACCCCCCAACCAGGCTGTGGACCAGTTACAGGCTGCAGAAGTCCGGCCAGCTGTTTAACGGGCGGCTGTTGCACAGCGTGGCAGTCTTTGGTACTACGAGGCACCAGCGCTGCCAGCTGACATTTCGCAGTATTCCGTGTCGTTTTATCTCGGCACCGTCCCTCATCTACGATCGCAATGACCGGTAGAGGGGGGAGGGGCAGGGGGTGGGGGGTTCAGGGTTTGTGTATCTACCCCACGGGCACACATTTTGAGGGCATCGCTCAGCAGCGCTCCTCAGTTGCGTGTTTTGACTCTGATAAGCGCTCCCACTATCTACGCTGCAGAGGACAGGTCACGTTTCCCTCTCAGCTGGCAGTTTAGCAGCAATATTTGAGCGTTCACCAATCCCCCCTCCCCCGTCCGCCTTGTTTGGGCCAGCAGTGGCAACAGATTTTTTTTTTTTTACATTTCCCAGCACACTCCGCTTTGTGTCACCTCGTTTGTTAAACAAGAAGTCCGGGTAATTTTACACGCTCCTCTGTCGGCCACAAATAAAGCAGCGTTAAACAGTGGAGCCACCTGCACCAGGCTATTCAGCTCGTCATAAGTCTTTGTATGCAGCCTCCCCCCCTTTATCCCTCACTTGTCATCTCTGTCAAGTTGCTCTGCATGCACAGTGCAGGTGGGACTGGTCCTCCTGCTGAGCCTTTTGGTACAGGATAGTCGCCGGTGTTTCTTTGTCAACGGCCTTGGGGGGGGGCTTATCATCTGCAAAAAGGTCAACTTTGTTTCACATCTGAAGCTGGTGGAATATGTCAGAAGTGGTCACACGCACCCACTGATCTGGTTGTGTTAGGTACCTTCAATATGTCCGTATGAAGTATGAATGAAAATGCTTCCGGTTTAATTTTGAGGGAGAGAGAGAGAGAGAGAGATGCAACGTAAATGACCTTTGACCGACTTGATTCTTGTGCAAGGCAGGTCAGACAGCAGCAGCATATTCCCCCGGCATTTCTTGTGTATTGATAAAGAGAGAGCCCCAGAAGTGTGGAAACACTCCCACGGACCTCCATGCCCTCACCCTCCCCTCCCTCCCCATTGTGACATTACTTCATGCGTCTTGATGTAAGCCATGCTGACGATGAACAGTGATGCAAAATCATTGACGAAATCCTGCAGTCACTTGTGACTTTTGCTGAATTACTTAACACAAGCTGGACTGTTGCTTTGTGGAATATTGAATGGAGCTTTGACGACGTGGCCGTGCATTCACAATGTTCCGTTTTTTGGCTAGGAACCGCTTTCAAACTCGGCATTTAAATTCTCAAAAGTAGGAGAACATTTTGTTCGTCCTACTTAATTCCTGTTTTTATACATGCAATGTGGTGGACACCTACCAGCATATGTGACACTAGTGGCAAACCAGCTATTTGTAGCATGGAAATGGGACACTTTTTGTCTGCGTCTTGTGTGTGGCATTAAGCGGTTGTGTTCATGTACACATATTTCTGTGTACCGTGAAACATTTTTTCCCCCTCACTTTTCTTTTGTTATGGAAGGAGGTGGTAGGCAGCCAATTCAGCCAGCGGTCAGTTTACTTGTGTAAACTTTACACCTATTACTTTACACTATAGGCAGCCAATTCAGCCAGCGGTCAGTTTACTTGTGTAAACTTTACACCTATTACTTTACACTATAGGCAGCCAATTCAGCCAGTGGTCAGTTTACTTGTGTAAACTTTACAACTTTACACTGTAAAGTAAGTGTAAAGTTTTCAAGTTCAATGAGGACTATTAATTTACACTGTAAAATAATAGTCCTTGTTGAACATGGAATGATTTCTATATGCGTTTTATTCCTTGTTGGATTGAAATTTCTTTACCTGCTAGTTTTTGTAGGTCCGAGTTGGGGGGGGGGGTGATAAACGGTGTAAGAAGGCATTAACTGACTTAAAATTCTCCCCTTCTTGGGGAGAGAGAATTAATAAGACTGCCTATTTTTTTCCGGTCAAAGAATTTTCATATGAGCTTTGATGTCTAATTGGCCTCATCCTTTTGTGAAACCTATATTATCTAGTGTGTGTGTGTGTGTGTTTGGTTGGGGGGTGGTGGTGGGCCACGCCAAAGGTCAGTGATCTGCAGTTCGAGATGAAATGCACGGGTATCATGGCTCAGTGACTTAAGCAGTTGAAGAAGTCCATGGGCAAAATGGGGGGGGGGGGGAAATCACTCACACCCCCTGACCAATCCTCTTCTAATCCTTTCCATGCTCTCCCTTTAGCCTCCTGCAACGCTCGCTCCTCTCTCCTCAGCGGGAGTCGAGGCTTTGTCACCAAACAGCTCACTGTGGTGTTGATAAGGGGGGTCTGGCTGGCAGCTCGCTGACCATATGGTTTCAGTGAAGACGTAGTTTGGATGGTGGGGTGCGAGTCCCTAGTCTTATAAGAGACCCGGCACAATACCAGAGGGGTGGGTGTGCTATGTATGTTTGCATGTACATGTGCACGTGACAAGGATGGTTTCAAAGTTAATGAAGCGACACGAGCTTCGGCTCATCCATAGACACCTGATTCTGTTCTCCTCAGTCGGCAACACCTTGTTAGGATGTTTTGGTTTTGTTTTTCTCCCCCTCTCTTCCCCCCAGGCTCATGGTAAAGGGAATTTCTTTGAATGACAGCTTGTTAATGGTCACCCTTGTTACTGGCTTCCATCTCTGTTTGTGCTTTGCAGCCACCTCTGGCGTTGTAGCCTTACTTCGCCGGAGCTTCCTGATTAATAAGCAACCGATCATGGTGACACACACACACACACACACACACACACACACACACACACACACACACACACATACACACACACACACACAAAAGATGGACATCCGGCTTTGGCAATCCCAGCCCTGCTGCATGTCACTCATCCCCTGGCAATTAACAGTGGCAGCGAGCTCAGCCAATGGGCTGGAGGGAGGGAAGCATGTGGTGGTGGGGGGGGTAGGAGAAGTGAGAAGGGGGTTTAGATGTGTGTGAAAAGAGCGATTAGAGGATTCATTTTGTTCACTGCCGCCAGTTTGAAATGCAAAACCAGTCAGATCTTCAAACTGAGCGCAAGACGGCTTGTAAAAACAATATTATTTTGACTTCCGTTAAAGGTGTGTTGGTGATCGCCCCTCTCTTTTTAATCTTGGGTTGAGTTTCTCGGTGCAACGGGTTAATGGGCATTTTCTGCAGAGAAGTGCTGCTTTGATGCATGCGCACAAATCCAGGTAAGAAAATCAAAGAAGGTTGAATCAGTTCACCTGGATGCAATGTTGACTGACAGAAACGTTTCATCACCATCTAAGTGACCTCTTCAGGTCTCCCACCCTTATAAAAAGTGACGTAACGACCGAAACCAACGATCGGTTTCATATGCAAATATGGGCGTGACCGTCAGCTAGAGCTTCAAAAGCCACGTGTACTATTCACAGAGGATTTGGGAATGTTTGCAATCACAGCATTATAAGATGGTGACAGATGTACTCTTTGCACCCCCTCTCCCCTTATTGAGCAAGCATCAAGACAGATTGAATGAAAGGTTGCTAGTTTAATTCCCAGCATCCTTTGGAGAATATTGTGGGTGGTGAACTACTTAATCAGGACTTTTAATTCTCAACTGAATCCGGAGTGATGTAGAATTAAAAAGCCTTTATGTTGATAAATGCTCAGTAATCCAGGTAAGGAGATGACAGACAGTTGAATCAGTTCATCTGGATTCTGGACGCAACGTTAATCGAGAGAGAAAATTTTCATCGCTCATCTAAGTGACCTCTTCAGTCTCAACTGACTGCAGGTATCCCCACCCTTATAACCAATACAGTGGCATAACGACCCAAACCAACGACCAGTTAACCCATCGTTAAGTGACCATTGCAACTCTAGTTAATGGTCACACCCATATTTGCATATGAAACTGGTCATTGGCTTCGGTCGTTATGCCACAGGGTGGGGATACCTGCAGTCACTTGAGACTGAAGAGGTCACTAAAGGCCTGGATATACGCCAGAGCGGGCGCTAGTACTTCTGTTTACACTACTTACTGGAGTCCGCACATGCGCAGTAGATTGGCGTTACGTATTTCCGGGTAAAATGGCGACGTACACGCAAGAAGAAGAGCTTAATTTCTTGCCTTCGCGAATCCATCCATCCATTACACAAACCGCTTATCCTGCTGCCAGAGTCGCGGAGATGCTCGAGGCTATCCCAGCAGTTATTGGGCGGCAGGCAGGGAGACACCCTGGACAGGCTGCCAGGTCATCACAGGGCGCCTTCACGAATCTGTCTCTCAAATACTTAAATTTCTGCCGGCACACATCTTCTTCTTTCCCCAAAGTCTTGGCAATTTCCTTCCATGAATTTGTGCACATCTGGTTATCTCTGTAGTGTTGTAATGGCGAATTATAAAGATGACGGTAACGACGGACCTCTTCACACAGCCTCTCTTCAAAGTAGGCGTCCATTTGTATACGAACGCCCTTGTCCGCGCGGACACTAAAAATTGGAGGTACGCGGATGTCCGCGCGGACCCTACGCGTACACCCTCTGATGACGACATTTGCGTCACTCGGCTCGCGTACGCGGAAATACTTGCGCTTTAGGGCCCAGACACACCAAACCGACGTCAGAGAACTGGCGGCGACGGAAGGGCGACTCTTGTGTCGCCCGCGTCTGGGCCAGAAAGTAGCACTTGAACACACCGCAAAGACTACAGCGAACGGCCAACTGTGCGTTCTGCGCCTGCGTGAGAGGAAATAACTCTCCATACCAGCAGGTGGCGGTAGTTTGTATTCGCCATTCGAAATTTGAAACCGGAAGACCCAGGACTGCGGCTATACAAACCGGTCTTTTGGTTGTGGAAGAAGAAATGAAGAGGCAGAGGCGAAAAATAAGGAGAAATCGCACTGAATGGGGAAATCACGGATACTACAGCGGCAGGCTCAAGCGGCTTTCCCGAACCTGTGTCGAAAGCTGGAGATAAATGAATCCTCCGACTTTAAAAACTTCGCTCTGCTCTGTCCTGTTCAGACGTACTCAAGAGTGCGTGTTTTTTTTTCGTACCCGCTTTTATCCGGCGTTATTATTTTTCCCACCTGGAATCCGGGAAGACCTGCCCCTACTCTATCTCTGATTGGCTAACCCTATCCCTAACCTTAACCAACGCAGGCAACGAGTACTAGCCAATCAGAGGCAGAGTTCCCGGAAAACGGGTACGAAAAAAAT